>NC_041221.1:147315147-147337532 GCF_002837175.3 Physeter macrocephalus | reverse complement strand
GGAGGCAAGAATATACAGTGGAGAAAAGACAGCCTCTTCAATAAGTGGTGCTGGGAAAACTGGACAGGTACATGTAAAAGTATGAAATTAGAACACTCCCTAACACCATACACAAAAATAAACTCAAAATGGATTAAAGACCTAAATGGAAGGCCAGACACTATAAAACTCTTAGAGGAAAACATAGGCAGAACACTGTATTACATCAATCACAGCAAGATCCTTGTTGACCCACCTCCCGGAGAAATGGAAATAAAAACAAAAATAAACAAATGGGACCTAATGAAACTTAAAAGCTTTTGCACAGCAAAGGAAAACATAAGATGAAAAGAGAACCCTCAGAATAGGGGGAAGTATTTGCAATTACTGTATAAAGATGTTTTTAAAAAAATGTATGCAGAAAACTGTAAGATACTGATGAAAGAAATTAAAGATGATACACACAGATGGAGAGGTATACCATGTCCTTTGGTTGGAAGAATCAGCATTGTGAAAATGACTATACTACCCAAAACAATCTACAGATTCAATGCAATCCCTATCAAACTACCAATGGCATTTTTCACAGAACTAGAAAAAAAAATTTCACAGTTTGTATGGAAACACAAAAGATCCCGAATAGCCAAAGCAATCTTGAGAAAGAATAAACTCAAAATGGATTAAAGACCTAAATGGAAGGCCAGACACTATAAAACTCTTAGAGGAAAACATAGGCAGAACACTGTATTACATCAATCACAGCAAGATCCTTGTTGACCCACCTCCCGGAGAAATGGAAATAAAAACAAAAATAAACAAATGGGACCTAATGAAACTTAAAAGCTTTTGCACAGCAAAGGAAAACATAAGATGAAAAGAGAACCCTCAGAATAGGGGGAAGTATTTGCAATTACTGTATAAAGATGTTTTTAAAAAAAAGTTTTGGGTGAAGTAGAAAAGAATAGCTTTATTGCTTTGTCAGGCAAAGGGGGCCACAGTGGGCTCATACCCTCAAAACTGTGTGTCCTGACCTGGAGGGGATAGTGAGGAGTTTTATAGTAATTGTTCAAAGAGGGCATGATCAGCTTATGGACGCTCTTCTGATTGGCTGGTGGTGAGGTAATTGGGAGTCAGCATCACCAACCTTCTGGTTCCAACCAGTCTGGGGTCTATGTGCTTGTGGGCAACAGTTAACTCCTCCTACCTGGCAGGGTTTTCAGTAGCTGCAAAACAGCTCCAAGATATTGTTATGTGTATCCCTTGAGGGGGAACCAGGACCCTGCCCCAAGGCTGAACTTTTGACTTTTTCTCCCTGTCTCCACGTCTCCTTTCTTCCCTAATTAACAGCTGTTTGAACCTGCTCGTTGGAACTCAGGGAAGGTCATGGAGGCGAAATGAAGCCTATTTTCTCTAATCAATAAATGGGGGACATAGAAAGGCTTTTGTGCCCAGGAGCCCCACAAGTTTCTGCTAGGTATCAGTACTATAGCTCACCCAATGGCTTAATTCAAATACCTACAACTCCATCTTGATTCTTCTTTTCCATTCATCTTGCATTCAGTCAATCATCAAATTCTTTGAGTGTAACCTACAAACTATACCTAGGATCTGTTCACATCTCTTCTTCCCTGTGGTTATTAACTGTCTCAGGCCTCTGTGACCTTTCAGGAGGAATATGGTGATGGTCCCCTAAACTGCCCTCTCTCATTGCACTCTGGTAACACCCCCAGTGCCCCAGTCTGTTCTCTACTCAGCAGTCAGAGCATGCATCTGAAACATAAACCACATCATGTCATTCTCATACTTAAAATTCCAATGGCTTTCCCATGAATTTGGGCTGAAAGTCAAGATCTGTATTGTCTCCTTCCCTGTCCTCTAGACCTCATCTGCTTATAGGACACAAGCCCCCATTCTTTTTTTTTTTAGTTTTAATTTTTTGAATTTTATTTTATTTTTTTATACAGCAGGTTCTTATTAATTATCCATTTTCTACATATTAGTGTATACATGTCCATCCCAATCTTCCAGTTCATCCCACCACCACCCACCCTACTTTCCTTCCTTGGTGTCCATACGTTTGTTCTCTACATCTGTGTCTATTCCTGTCCTGCAAACCAGTTCATCTGTACCATTTTTCTAGGTTCCACATATTTGTGTTAATACATGATATTTGTTTTTCTCTTTTTGACTTACTTCACTCTGTATGACAGTCTCTAGATCCATCCACATCTCTACAAATGACCCAGTTTCATTCCTTTTTATGGCTGAGTAATATTCTATTTATTGTATACATGTACCACATCTTTTTTATCCATTCGTCTGCCTATGGGCATTTAGGTTGCTTCCATGACCTGGCTATTGTAAATAGTGCTTCAGTGAACATTGGGGTGCATGTGTCTTTTTGAATTATGGTTTTCTCTGGGTATATGCCCAGTAGTGGGATTTCTGGGTCATATGGTAGTTGTATTTTTGGTTTTTAGTTTTTTATTTGTTTTTTTTTTTTGCAGTACGCGGGCCTCTCACTGCTGTGGCCTTTTCTGTTTCAGAGCACAGGCTCTGGACACGCAGGCTCAGCGGCCATGGCTCACGGGCCCAGCGGCTCCGTGTCATGTGGGATCCTCCTGGACTGGGGCACGGACCCGTGTCCCCTGCATTGGCAGGCGGACTCTCAACCACTGCGCCACCAGGGAAGCCCTATTTTTAGTTTCTTAAGGAACCTCCGTATTGTTCTCCATAGTGGCTGTATCAATTTACATTCCCACGAACAGTGCAAGAGGGTTCCCTTTTCTCCACACTCTCTCCAGCATTTGTTGTTTGTAGATTTTCTGATGATGCCCATTCTAACTGGTGTGAGGTGATACCTCATTGTAGTTTTGATTTGCATTTCTCTAATAATTAGTGATGTTGAGCAGCTTTTCATGTGCTTCTTGGCCACCTTTATGTCTTCTTTGGAGAAATGTCTATTTAGGTCTTCTGCCCATTTTTGGAATGGGTTGTTTGTTTTTTTAGTATTGAGCTGCATGAGCTGTTTATATATTTTGGAGATTAATCCTTTGTCCGTTGATTCATTTGCAAATATTTTCTCCCATTCTGAGGGTTGTCTTTTTGTCACAAGCCCCCTTTCTTACTGGTCTCCACCCTTACTGTCATCTTTTGATTCTTAGAAAATGACCACTTTTATATCCTACCTCAGGGCCTTTGCATTTGCTGGGACTTCTGTCTGAAATGCTCTTTTACAACCTTTCCATGGATAGCTTCTTATAATTGAGTCACATCTTAAATGTCATTCTTCAGAGAGAGCTTTTTTTTAACCTCACAATCTGAAGTACTTCATTTCTTCTGCTAGTCATTTTCTAGGATCTTAATTTACTATAGTTTTCTTCTGGTACAGTAGATTATCACTTCTTTCTTTGGGTGCCACAGTGTAAAAAGTTTGGGAAGCTCTGTTTGACCAGCCCTTGTGGACCCCTCTTTCTTTCTTACCCTGTGTTGCCCTCATTGTTTGCGCTCTTCTACATACATCATTTTGTTCCCAGAAAATCCTAGCCCTGGTTCAGTGCTTCTGTTACCAGGTCAAACTTGGGTCTGCTCATCCGCTCATAGTAAAGCTCGTCTACTGACATGGTGTCGTGGTGAAGGAAAGAACAGCATTTACTGCAGGCCACCAAGCAAGGAGTCCAGGGCTGCTGGTACTTGAAACACCTGAACTCCCTGACGGGTTTCAGCAAAGCATTTTTGACCTGCTCCGTTTCCGACCTGGGCCAGTTCACCCCTCCTTAGGCAACCTGGTGGTCCCCGGCTCCCGGGAGGTCACCATATTGATGCCGAACTTAGTGCGGACACCCGATCGGCATAGCGCACTACAGCCCAGAACTCCTGAGCTCAAGCGATCCTCCTGCCTCAGCCTCCCGAGTAGCTGGGACTACAGGCGCGCACCCCAGCGCCCTCAGCAAAGCATTTTTAAAGGCAAGGTGAAGGAGGGAACTCCCAGGGTATATGATTAGCTCACCACAGTTCTCTGATTGGTTGACGGTGAGGTAACAGGGTAGTGTCACAAGGATTAACTTTATTAGTCCTTAGGTGCTAGTAGGTCTCGGGGATACGTGCTCATGGTCATCAAGTAATTAACATCTTGCATTTGGTAGCGGCTTTCACATCTGTAAAACAACTCAGGAAATGTGCATCAGACACTATTACCTATGTATTTCAGAGAGAAGCTAAAGCAGAGAATATGGGGGTAGGCCTGTCCTGGGGAGGCCCCATAGTATCTTGCTTGGTTACATATCTACTTCCCTTTGTTAGTATCCAGGAGGATAGGATTGCTGTGTGTAAATGGCACAGTGTGGATACTGGCACTCTTGCTGGAGAAAATCCTTCTGTACTTTTCTTCTTTATTCTGTCTCTCTCTCTGTCTCTCTCTCTGTCTCTTGTTTCTCTGTCTCTCTTTTTCTCTCTTTCTCTCTCTCTCTCTCTCTCTCTCTCTCTCTCTCTCTCTATATATATATATATATATATATATATATATATATATATAAAGGAACTTTGATTCACTCGTCTGCCCTCCTAACAGGTAATATTTATTAAATCCTTACTATCTAATTATTACTTTACATCACATGTTCCCTCATTGAATCCCCACATCCACCCTGAGACCTGGGTCCTATGACTCTCCTCATTTTACAGTTGTGTTCAAAGCCACACAGCTAGCTGATTTACAGAGTTAGGATTGAAAACTACATCTGTCTTATTCTATCGCCTCCTATTTATTATCAGATTTAATATACTTACGGGGCAAAAGAATTGTACAGTAAGCCCACATGTCTGTTATCTCTTTTAATGAATGTCTCTATCTGTACCACCTAAATAAATAATCATATTAGTAGATGCAGCACAAAAGTAGTTTTCATAGGGAGGGGAAAAGGACCAGTCTTTTCCACATTCTCCTGTTTTTTTTCCTCCTTGGACTGCCTAGTGCTAAATGGTTTTTAAATAGCAATTTAACCACCCACAGAGAGACCTTGATTTACAAATTTTCTTTCTGTACATCAGTGCTGTTACTCTCCCTGGTTTTGGAGGATTGGTTGAACTGTGCTTAAAATAATGGATGGGTACAATTTGTAAGAACAACACAACTGACTAAATTTGAAAAGGAAAATGTGTTTATATACATATTTTCCTTTCAGTCTGTTTCTGTGCAGATTAAAAAATATTTGGCACCTGAAGCTGCAGTTGTAACAGAGAGAAATCTTTTAAAATACATAGAATTACAGAATGTTATAGCTGGAAGGGACCATGTCTGGGAGTTGGTGACGGAGAACACAGGTCCCGTTCTATCTATGATCATGTAACAAAGGAGTGGCTGTGTGGTGGGCTGTGAATCATAGTTTATTCAGCAAGAGGGGGATGGCTTACTTTGTAGGTCTAATTTTCCTTCATTTGTAAAATGTGGGCAGTAAGAGCGCTTACCCCAGAGAGCGGTTGTTACATGCCTCACACACAAATTGTTTATCACTATGTCTGACCCACATGGGCTCAAGAAATGCCAGCTGTCCTCCTTTTTCTGTTCCTTTCCTTCTTTCTTCTGTATTATCATTAAACCTTCAGTGACATTTTTTAAAAGCCTTCTGGGTTTCGCATACTCTTTTCTTTGATGCCAGAGATTTGTAATTTATTTGGGAGGTAAATGATCATTGTTTGTTTTGTACATTTCAATAGATGCCATTTTCCCCTTCATTTTCAAATAAAACCTAGTTCTGGTATCTTCACGATCTAGACCATTCTTCTCTCCCATCATTCCCACAAAAATTCTGGACTGTTTGTTAGAGGTCAATCACTGAACTTGATGTTTACATACACATAATTATTTTATTCACCTCATGCAAAACAGCTAAATTCAGCATTATCTTCACTTTTTGGTTGAATAACTTTGAGAGGTTAAGTAACTTATCCAAAGTTATGGCTTGTAAGAGGCAGAGTCAAGATTTGAAATCTGGGTTATTTTAACTCCAAGCACAGCATCTTACCTACTGTGCCATAAAGCCAATAGGGACCAAGAATACTTAATCTTCTGTCATACAAAACTGTCACAGAACTAGTTACTTGTTTATGACATAGATTCCAATCCTTTCATGATTAGGGGTTAAGCTTCAGAGCCACTGGAGAAGACCCAAACCCACCATGGCTACTGTGCCATCACTTTCACCTGAATGTGTCTATTAGAACGCTAGAAAAGCCTATAATTTCCTGAGTTTAATTCCAAAACAAACCCATGGATCATTTCTTCCTACATCCTCCCTCCTGTGTGGAGATATTTCTGGACAGCAGCTGCCCCCTTGATGGTAACTTCAAATGTGAGATACACCTTCTGAGTTGTACAAGTCTCAAGTTCTCATAATTAGTTCTAAGGAACAGGAATTCTCTTATTTTTGAAGGAGAGGGTGGGTCATGCTTTTCTGCTTGAATGTATCTAGTACTCCTAGGCCATGAGGTAGATCATCCCTTTGGGCAGTTCTAGCTACTGTTCATTTTTTCAAAACACTATTGTATTCCTTAGTAATTCACTACATTTATACCTACGATGAATTTATTTCACAAGACTTACATTTTATTAGCTTTACATCTTGCTTCTGATGTGTCATCTACCTACAACAAAGGCATAATCTTCACCTATTCAAATTTTACCCATCATTTGGATTTCATTTCAAAAGATACCTCAGGGACAAAATTTTCCTGATCCTTTCATTTGACCCTATCCTTCCAACCCCACTCCACCAGAGACAGACAAAACAACTAGACAAGACTATACCTGTCCCTGAACTTTCATAGTGTTTAAGCTTTTCCCTCCTGTGACAATTAACAGTGTATACTTTGTACAATAAATTTCTCTGTACCTGTCCCATCCTCTAGTCTGTGCTTTAGCAATGTAGAAATTATTGTATAATTAGGATGCTGTGAGTTTTTAAGAAACAGAAAACCCAACTAAAATTGACTTACGCAGTGAAATATTATGTCATTTAACAGAAGTTCTGAGTTAACAGAGAGTTCCAGAATTGCTTAATTCAACTGCTCCACAGTTCTGGACCTGGAGATTCTATTCCATGGATCTCTTCATTTGTCCCTCATGGACTCAAGATGGCTGCCACGGCTGCAAACAACACCTCCACAGAGGTCAACATTCAGGAAGATGAAGGAAGCAGGTCCATTGCCTCTATAAACTCTATATTATTATTCCCAGTTATTCATCTAGGAAGAAAAGATTTCCCAAGTGTTCTCCATTAGAATTTCTCTGTGTTTCATTAGCCAGAACTGATTCACAAGCCTGCCCTCGAACCAATGACTAGCAAAGGGGAATGAATAGATTATCGCCATTGGTTAAGATCAATCTAAGTTTAGATCAGTTAAAATATATCCCCTGGGACTGAGGGAGGGGCCTGTCTTTGCTGAGCACGTTGCCATCTGTCTGCTGAATAAAACTGGAGTTCTATTAGCAATCAAGGAGGAAATGGCTCTGTTAAATAGCATCAAGAGTATTTAAATACATTGAATCTGTGTCCTGTAGATGAAATATTTGCCACAGCTTTGACTTAGCTCTCTCTGCATTTCTCATATTGGCTGGTAAGATCTCAACAAATGCTATTGGACATAATTCATTATTTTATTCAACAAATATTTATTTAAAAATCTACTATATAATGAGACTGTTCTAGGGGTTAGATATACAATGGTATGTAAAATCAGATGGGATCCCCACCATTAATATAAAAATAATAGCTAAGCTTACAGTGTACCAGGTACAGTGCTCAAACTTTACATGCATTATTTTAATTAATCCTTAAAACACTATAGGATACGTTCTATTAAAAATCACGATTTTTCTGTTGAGAAAACTGTGACCCAGAACAGTTAAGAATCTTAATAAAGGTGACAAAGGTAAGATTCAAGCCAAGTTTTGCATGAATCCTTTTAAAATAATTTGTGTGTTTGTGTGTGTGTGTGTGTGTGTGTGTGTGTGTGTACATGTATGTGATAGATAGGTCTATCTTGCTTGCTGGCATAGTGAGTTCTCTGATTTTATTTTGATTTAAAGGATATCTTTTATTATGTTCTCTTAAACTCCATAAAAGCAACTTTTATATATGGGGGATTTGGGGGAAGAGCCTATTTACCTACATGGTGTTTCAGGTGATGATTCTCTCCTCTTATTTTGTGACTTTACTATCTGAAGAGTAAGCTCTGAGTTTTGAGGAATCCACTTGTAGACTGGGAAAGGAATTTTAGTCATCATTTTAACTCCTCTTAGTTTGAACCACCTTATATTTTCATCAGTATCAGGAAAGAAACCTCATGGTTTAGTACTAAGCAAGATCTAGACAACAGAAGGATTTTGTTGTCTCTGTAAAATATCTTAAAAATTAAGCTACCAATGTTAAAAAGTGGAATTATTTCACATAGAATGGGGATTTCCACCCGGTAATGAAAAACAGACTGGCAACACTGGGGGTGCATGCTGGCAGGGGTGCATCCTCACAGGGCAACCATTGGCAGGAACTGAGTAGCTCCTGCCTGTCTTGGATGGGGCCAAGACATCCAGTTTGCTGTGATAACAACACTTTTACCGCCGATTGCTTTACTCATTTTAGGTGCCTCTTATTTTAGCATCTGCTACAGCAAGCAAATCCAAAATTTTAGTGACAACATCAAAAACTGAGTGCAACAACAAACATTGCTTGTTCACATTGTGTGAGACCTGGGGCTCAGCGCAAGCTCTTCCCAGCAGAGCTGGCTTCATGGATGTGCCGCCTATAGGATCACAAAGGGTCTTATTCTCAGAGGGGTCCTGCATTTGATTTAATGTTCTGTTGTCACCTTCTTAAAATTCTTAATTTTAGAACAAGGGGCCCTAGATTGTCATTTTTTACCAGGTCATGTAAACCATGTAGCCAGATCTACTGTCAGGTGCACTATGTTTTCTCATGTACGACTCAGGCTGAAGGAGCAGCCACTTCCAGGGCATGACGTTCTAATGGCAGAAGGCTGAAGGTCGTGGGGCTGGACTCGCACCACAGCATGCCTCTTTTTAAAAATACTTTATTGAAGTATAGCTGGTCTACAAAGTGTTAATTTCTGCTGTACAGCAAAGTGATTCAGTTATATATATACATATACACATATATAAAACTTATTCTTTTTCATATTCTTTTTCATACGGTTGATCACAGGATATTGAGTATAGTTCCCTGTGCTATATGGTAAGACTTTGCTGTTTATCCATCCTATATATACTAGTTTGTATCTGTTAATCCCAAACTCCCAATCCTTCCCTCCTTCCCCCACCCCCCATCTCTGGGGCAACCACAAGTCTGTTTTCTATGTCAGTAAGTCTGTTTCTGTTTCATAGGTAGGTTCATTTGTGTAGTATTTTAGATTCCACATATAAGTGATATCCTATAGTATTTGTCTTTCTCCTTCTGACTTACTTTGCTTAGTATGATAATCTCTAGGTCCATCCATGTTGCTGCAAATGGCAATATTTCACTCTTTTTTATGGCTGAGTAATATTTCACTGTGATGTTTATTACATCTTCTTTATCCATTCATCTGTCAATGGACATTTAGGCTGTTTCCATGTCCTGTCTATTTACTGTCATAGCAGTAAATAGTACTGCTATGAACATAGGGGTGCATGTATTTTTTCAAACTATAGTTTTGTCTGGGTATATGCCCAGGAGTGGGATTGCTGGATCATATGATAAGTCTGTTTTTAGTTTTTTGAGGAACCTCCATACTGTTTTTCATAGTGGCTGCACCAATTTATGTTCCCACCAACAGTGCAAGAGGTTTCCCTTTTCTCCATACCCTCTCAAACATGTATTATTTGTAGACCTTTTAATGATGACCATTCTGTCTAGTGTGAGGTGGTAAAGAATACCTCTTAAAAGCCTCTACCAGGAACTGGTACATGGCCACCTTCCATGAGTCAGGCATGTCACATGGCCAAGCCCAAAGTCATAGTTGTGAGGAAGTATGCTTCACCCAAGAAAGCACTTACCATGCCAGTCTAATCCTGCCCTGGAGTTTGTCACACTTGAGGCAGTGACAAATCCTGTTCCTACATACCTGATATCCTGTCTAGAGCTGATGATCAAGGCTTAGTTGGATAGCGTGTCCAATTGGTAATGTCATGGGGTCTGTAAGAAAATATCAAATGGCAGGTAATCAGTTTACCTGGAGTTAATAGTTTGGTCTTTGAAAGGTGTAAAACCAATCATGTTGGCTATAGTTTTTCTCACAAATTATTCCTTGTTCAAATTAAAAACCAATTTGAGTCTTTAATTTGAACTCAAATTCAGTATCAAATATCAAAATGTGCCACAAATCATTTTACTGTGTTTGAGTACTAATTTGTCTTCATCATGGGTGTAGTTTTTTCCACTTGGTTTTTCAAGCGAAGATGATGAAATTAAATACATCAATAGCCTATTTGGCTTTAATATCAAGATTTTTTTGTGGAGTATTATTGCTCCCTAATTAATTGAGTTTTCAATTCTCTGGTGACTTAGAGAAGCTTCAGCCATGACACATAACCCATCTGCAATGTCAGAACCTAATTTCAGGCTTCATCATTATGATTGAGATGAGGATTGTGGCTTTATGAATCTTTATAAAAAGAACAAATAGAAACTTTAAAATTCTGTCCCTGTTACATAGAAATTCTTTTTGACAATCCCCAGAAGTTCCTCTGTTAAAGAGCAATCTGTAGTTCACACATAAGACACATTTCTGAATCTGAACTGAGGTTGTGGAGTTGTCAGTCACTAAGCTCAGACTTGGGGACTGTGGTTCAGGTCATGTATCTGAAGTGTGAGTCCTCTGATCACAGAGAAGAATGGGTACTGAGGGAGCTGGGGCCTGTGAGGAAGGCAGAGCAACAGTGGTAGGGTTGTTGGATCAAAACTTCGGTCAGGAATTTGCACTGAACCATATGACAATTTATCAATATCGAGTTCCTAAAATGTTGCCAGAAAGCAATCTTCATCATAAAACCTGAAGGAAATAATTATGAAAACCCTGACCACCTTTGTTGGTATCATACTATCAGGTTTTCAAAGGATCCGTCCATCCACCCTCTCATGTGCTCATTACAATATTCAGGTACCCAAGGCAGTCCCAGTATTACTATTATTTCCATTTTACCTACAAGGAAATGAAAATCCAGGGGTCATACAGCCCATAAGGGGAAAAAAAGAAGAGAGATTTCCTGAATTCTGACCATTGCTGCGGTTCTGCTGGAGGGTAAGTTATCTCTGGTGGAAATGAGAATTCCCTCCATGACTCTTCTTTGTACAGCCAGCTCAGCTAATCGTGCAGGTTTCAGATTTGGAGAGAACTGGGTTTGGCTTCCAACCCACTTACTAGCTGGGAGACCTTGGGTAAGCTGCACAAACTACTTCAACTTCCTCAAATGCATGAGATAATAACCCTCCAAAGCATGTGTTATTAATATTATCATGATTACGTGAAATATGGCATGAAAAATACTGAGCATGGTCCCTAGGATGAACTAGTCATGGAGATCCTGGAATAGCCTTCCTACATAACTTTGAACAGAGTAAGAAATTTTAAAAAACTAGAGACCAAAATATCACCTTATTGGGCAGGTTGGAGAATATGGCTTTAAGTCTCATTGCCAAATGGACTTGCTAATAAGTCAGCTCAGAATTGATCTTCAGTCATGGTAGTGCTTATCCAAGACAGGCTGACTTCACAAAAGAGCCTCTTTTACCAGGGATGACATGAAGGAGTAGAGGAGTCGTGCTCCTCCAAGAACTCAAAGGAGGAGCTGAATGAAATGTTTTTAGTTCCTCTAGCCAAATTTGTCAATCAGAGAAATCTCTCCACTACCCCAGGGAAAAAATGAATAAAAGAGTGGAGACAGGCCACGGGTTATACTAATTGAGCTCCCATCATAATAAATGAATATTAAGAGTGGAGAAACACTCACCACTATCATAATTTCTCAATAAATCTTAGCTATTATTGTTATTGGAGTTCAAGTAGGAGATTTAAGAGACTACTCAAACATCCATGACTAAAAGGTCTCCAAAGTTCTGCAAAGCCCCCAGTCCTACATGATAAGTCTGCCTTATATCTATAACTGGGGTTAAAAGCAATCTTGCTGCTAGAAGGGGGTTACATGAACAAGCTAATCTGTGTCCATGACTTACCTTTATCAAATTGTAGATTCCTTTAGAGGCAGAAGCTATGCCTTACGTATCTTTATATTTCCCACAGTTCCTTGCAGAGTCTTCACCAATAATAATTACAGTGATTGCTCATCTAGCTATGAATTTTACAGCTTGCAAAGCACTTTTGTGTTGATGATCTCATTTGGTCTTTTCACCAGTCCCAAGAGGGAGGGAGGGAGGAAAGGAAGAGGTTACTCACCTCATTTCACATCTGAGGAGGTTGAGGCCCAGAACAGCCATGTGACTTTTCCACTAATGAAGCAGAGTGCCATTATTTGATTCTGCAAATGGAATGTAGGTCACTGACTCTTAACACAGTGTGCCTTCCATTAATTTTTTTTTTATCTGAATGGGACTGATTTCCCTGGAATTAGTTGATCTAACATGTGGCATTCTAGGAGTTTCAGCAGTGTTCAGAAGACAAGGTAAACTTCTCAGACTGGGAGGGTTTGGAGGTTTGCTTTACTTAGGGTTTCTGCTGATACCTCTCCCATTCATCCATTTATCAGGAGATATGGGTTGTCATGGTGATGGGAGTAAGGGGGCTGAACTGGAAGAGAAACACAAAAATGGCCGATGAGATAGCACTACATGTGGAGGTGAAAATGATTGTCGCAAAGGGAGAAGGCATTATAGAGTCAATAGCATCTCTTATGGGTACGGATATCTGAATTATTGTCTCCCAGAGATCCAGAAGCCCATAGGAGAAAGGCAATTTTAGCAGTAAGAGTAAATTCAGTTACATTTTGCCACGGGTATCATTAATTAGAACCATATCGCTGTATCACTAGCCCCAGTCACACCCTATAGCACAATGGAAAAAGACAATATGGTAGGCAGAATAATGCCCCCTCCCCAATATCCACATTCTCATCCTTTGAGCACATGACTTTGTTACCTCCCATGGCAAAAGGGACTTTCAAGATGTGATTAAGTTGAGGATCTTGAAATGGGGAGATTATCTTGAGTTATCTACATGGGCCCAATGTAATAGCAATTATATAAGTGAAAGGAGGCAGGAGAGTCACAGAAGAATATGTTATAGTAAAAGTAGAGGTTGGAGTGATACAGTTGCTGGCTGGGGGCCATGAGCCGAGGAATGTAGGCTACCTCTAGAGAGTGGAAAAAGCAAGAGATTGATCTCTCAAGTCATCAGAAGGAAACAAGAAATGCAGCACTGCTATCACCTTGATTTTAGCCTTGAGAGACACATTTTGAACTTCTGACCTCTAGAACTGTGAGATAATACATTTGTTTTATGCCGCTAAATGTTCAGTAACTTTTTACAGCAGCAAGAGGAAACAATATAGACCAAGTAAGGCTTAAATTTTGGTTCCTGCATTTAGTAAGTTCATATTTCAGGCAAGTTATGTCTAAGTAGCAATTACCTAATATTTACAAAGAGGTGATAATAGTGTTTTCTTCACTGGATTGTTATGAGGATTAGATGAGACAATGCATGGAAGATATTTGCACCCTGTGTGTCACAGACTAGGAGGCTGATTAATGGTTTTTATAATGCCACTAATTATTATCTTTTGTTTTTTGCTCTAATATTTCATCAGCTTCAAAATGATAGAAATTAACTTCTAAATCTAAGAATAGCAGCAGGTCTATGTATACCATAGTCCACCTCAGGAAAAAAAAATTGTTTAGCCTGTTGTATTTCTTCTATACACAAGAAAATAATCAGATCTGAGTACTTCACCTTGGGAATGGGAAGTGGATTATAGAGAGGGTTATATTACAGGTTCTGTAAGAGAATGCTGAGAGAGGCTCAGAAATATGGTCAGTACTAACCATAGGCTTGTAGCAAGATGCTTAAATTTTTCCATCAGAGACTAGTTTTTGAGGAAACTCCTAAACTACAAATTTACACAAAGATGATATTTTTAAAAAATGTCAGAAGCCATTTACTTGGAACACTGCCCCCTTCACCCTTGCAACTGGTGGCCAATTCCTATTCATCCATCAGGCCTCAACTTATTACTCTTCTATCTGGAAAGTGTTTCCTATCCCCCCACCCTCCTACCCCTGTCTGAGCTATGCCATTCTCAAGACACTATGGAAGTACCACTTTGTAACTGTGCATTTTGCTTTTCTGTCTTTCGCTTTGTCTTTAAATTCCATGAAAGAAGGGGCCCTGACCTTCTTGTTCACTGTTATCCCCATCTCTGAGCGCAGCCCTCACTAAATACTTATTTGAGGAAAGGAAGGAAGGCGGGCACTAGTTTGAGTCCTAACCCGGATATTATGAGCCTTGTAAACTGGACAATCTTCTAAGCCTCCATTTCCAAATCTGTAAACTACAGTGTTTTTCCTATCAGACTTATAGGGGTGTTGTGAGGGTTAAGGAGGGTAAAGCAGATCCAAGCACGCATGGTAGATTATATAAAAGTGACATACCTTTGCTTCAGATCCACACGAAGGCCAGATTTCATCTGTATGCACTAATGGGCATCTCCCACCTTGAGCACTGTGTTAGGCCTTGAGTGTAGTGCAAACAGAACAGACAGTCTTTGTTCTATGTGGAGTATAAAGGTCTAGTGACTAGTTCAACAATAGCACAGCAACGATTGCCTCCTTTATCTGGATAAAAGGATCTTCTTTTCACTTTCCAAGAAGAAAACATCTCCAAAGAATATGTGCTAGCCTGTGTAAGGTATAAAGAAGGGAAAGAATGTTTTTACCTTACAGAAGTCCAAGACTAACCGGGAGTAAATACATATGCAAACAGCTCAGAGGTAAGGCAGACTATGGACCAATCTCTAGCATAGATCTCACAAGAGGCATGAGGGGACGGGAAGACAGTGGTACCTCACTTGGAAGGAGGTGGAATCTGAGTTGAGTAAGGCTCTCTAAGTCATTTAATGATCTTTATAAATTGATTATTTGTGTAGGCAGAGTAGATAATCTACGTAGTTGCTTGTATAGAGGCTGAAAAGGAGAGATTGATTACTAAAAAAAATAGAAAAGCTCAGTGTGACATAATGTAGAGTTTTTCAATTAGAGAGCAGAGGAAGGATAATGGGAAATAAAACTGTAAAATATAATTTTAATGTTCAGAGCCCATGTTTTAGAGCTTCTCCAAATACCTGCTGAGATAAGGCCTGATTCTGCCCATAGAGAGCCATCACTGGTTTGTGAACAGAGTATTGCCATGGCACAAAAAGATAGGGAGTAGAGGGAACTCGTGATTCGTTGAATCCTCCCTGTTAGTGCCTGAAATTATGGTCCTATCAACATCTTCCTGTATGATTAGAGAGTAGAAAAATCTTAGTGGATTCCCCTGTTTATCCCCACACTGAGATTTACATCCCTGGGTAAGCCTTTTGATTTTTATTTTTTTTCTGGTAGAATGTTATGTTTACTGAAGGAAATATCACAGTTGCAATATTTCAGCTAATTTCCTTCTCCCTCCCTCGCTATCTTTCCCTCTTTCCTTCGTTCCTTCCTTCATTGAGGTATAATTGACATACAATAAGCAGCATATATTTAAAGTGTACAGTTGAGTTTTGATATATGTATATACCTCCAAAACCATCATAAGGTCAAGTTAGCTAATATATCTATCATCTCAAAGTTTCCTCCTGGCCCTTTGTAATCTCTCCCTCCATTCCCTCCTCATTCCTTGACACCAGGCAACTGCTGAACTGCCTTCTGCCACTATAGATTAGTTTGCATTTCCTAGAATCATATAAATGGAATAGCACAATAGATTTTTTTTTGCCTGATTACTTTCACTCAGTGTTATCTTGAGGATCATTTGTTTTGTTACTTGTATTAGATTCTTCGTTTTTATTACTCAGTGGTATTCCATGGTACGAATATGCTACCACTTGTTTATGTATTCACCTTTCAATACGGGTATTTGGGCTGTTTCTAGTTTTGACTATTAAAACAAACTTCTGTGAACATTGGTGTGTAAGTCTTTGTCTGGTTATAGGCTTTATTTTCTCTCATTCATTTCATTTCTTTGCCTTCACTCATTTTCCCTGTAGATTGAGAGTACTCTAAGGGGTAGCCCCAGGTAGTGGGTAAATACCAAAAGGACACACAGAGTATTGGATTCTATGTTTCTATGAATTTTCTTTCATGAGCAATTGAGTAGTAGGAAGAGGCCATCAGGAGCTTGCTTGAAGGTCATGGGAATTCTAAATAATGAAGCATAATGTAATGATTCATAAGGTTGCAAATATGTGAACCTAAAAAATGAAAATGAGGAAGAACTTCCTACATGTTTGAACTATTAAGAGTGGATTGGGATTTTATTAGAGCAAATGAGCTTCCAGTTAGGAATGGCATGCAAAAGGACCTGGGCAAACACTCATGGGGGATATTTATCTTTAGTTCATTTCAGTCCATAAGTATGTATTGAATGTGTATTCTGTGCCAGACGCTAGGGCCGTGATGACAGACAAATCACAACAAACCCACAGCCTAGCGGGGGAGACTGGAAAGAGAGCCTGCGATTGCAATACAGTATAATAAGCATTTGTAATAAGCACGTGCAGAGAGTGCCAGGGGAGCATCTTATCAGAAACATATGGGCCATTAAGGAGTTAGAGCAGTTAGTGGAGGATTCCAGGAAGAGGTCTGATACTCTCAATTAGGGAAAGCTGGGCAAGAGAGGGACGGAGAACATTCTCATAGAGAGATAGATGGTGCAGACAAGGAAAGCAGCGGGTGCAAAGATGGGAGTCCCAAGAAAGATGACATGATGGGGGAAGGGTAAGTTCTGAGTTCTGGGAACATGACATGGGATGGGGAGCCTGCTCTTAAAATATGAAGAGCTGGTGTGCCGTGCTATAGCGTTTGGCATTCGGGATCCACAGAAAGAGCTTTCGGTGATCCAGACTCAGATTTGTTTTAGAAGAAGAAGGTCAGTAGGATGGCAAACATACCTGAATGGGGAAAGACCCTGAGCAGGAAGGTAATATGGGAGCCTGCACTAAGGTGAGGATAGTAGGATAGGGAAAAGTGACAGTTTTGAGAGGCTTCTAACATTATTGAGGTGTCCAATAACCCCACACCAAAACTTTCACCGAGAAATTCAATGAGTCTATCAAAGTTTGCTGTAGGAAATACCCAAATGATAAATGAAGAGTCCACCCCACACAAGTATAGGGGGGCAATAACCACCAAGGCATTTTTAGACTGCAGTAACCAGACCTGGGATTTCTAGTTGAAAGTGTTTTCCCTCCTGACTCACAGACTCAAGGAGTGTTGGTGGTAGTTGCCTCTCTCAGGGAATTTTTGATGAATGCCAATCCCTGTTGATTACTTTCCATTTTTCTCCCTTTAATGTATTGTACATAGATTTTTATGTGCCCCTATTTCATCTGCGTAACTCTTTTGTTGCCATGGAAATCAGCTTCAATTTTCTCCCATTCTGGCAATTGTGTTTTTATAGTCTCCTGCTTTCAAAAAGATAAGCTGCCTTATATTTATTTCTTGTGGATGCCAAAAGTTGACCTCGCTCGAGACACAGCCGGCCTTTACTTCAAGACTACACTGCAGTTATTTATTGTAGCTGATGCCATTTTGATTTCTGCCTGTGAGATTGGTTTCCAATAAAATTTCTTTTGGCTTTTACATACCTCTGCTATCCAGGGGCTAGAGCTCAGCAAGTCTGCAAGATTAAATTCTAGGTGGGCTCAGGGGCTCAGGGCACTGAGATTGAACTGCAAACTCTCGTTGAAAGATGAGGGAAGCCAGTTTGGATCAAAGGAGGAAGCTGCAAACAGTGAGTTCTGGTTCTAGCTCAGCTGCTAGTTGGCTTTCTCACCTTGGTCTCACCACTTCTATCTGTATCTGCATTTCCTCATCTCTAAAACCAGGAAGATGGAGATTAGAACTTGTCATGAAGTGAGGTAGTATATGAAAAAGATAAAAGTACAGCAACTTGGTTAAAGTAGGGAGGAAGTCATTATCTTGATTTGAGGGATTTCTTACCATTTTTATCTTTCGGATTCAAGAGGATTTCCTGTAACTATGAAAAGTCTGCAGTTATGACAGTTGTTTCTATTGCCTGATGTCTGGTTGTCATATACACAGTTTGAAATCATTTGTAATTAGCTCTCCTCTCCTGGCTTTTTCCAATTTGGTGTATCTCGAGCTACCCAAGTCTGTGTGTGTTCACGGCACCCACCAATTCTACCTGTATCTTTAACTCATACAATTGGGCATATAAAAGTATCAGGTTGGACAATTTTTCATTGTTTAGATTTTTGTTAGATATTTTAATTAATGAAATATGGAACTTCTTTAGAGATTTAAGATTCTGTAGGGCATGGATACAGAAAGAGTAATTCATTCAGTAAATACGGGTTGAATGTGAGAGGCACAAACCATGTTAAACACTGATGATAAAGCTGCGAATGCAGAGGATTCCATCCTCAAGGAAGCTGCAGTTGAGTAGAAGTGTCAAACATGTGGAAGACTAATGGGATATAGTGTAATGAGTGCCCCTTTTATAGAAGGAGGCACACTAGGCTTGTCACCCGGATAGTGGTGGTGGCAGTAGTGGTAGTGGTGGCCACAATGGCTGTACGAAGCTTCTCCAAAGAAATGAACACTGAACTGAGTCAATGTGAGCTCAATGAAAAGGGTGGAGTGGTACCCCATGGCACTGCAGGAAGGGAATGTGTAAGGGAGTAGGGGGAGAATAAGATGCAGAGGTAGGTGAGGGCCAAATCTTGAAAGGTCTTCTCTATGGCTTTGTATATGGACAGTAATGCTTAGTGTTTATTGTTGAGGCAGTGGGGAGATGTAGGGGTCACAGTTCTAAAATGGCTATTTAACAGAAACCAGCTCAAAGTGGCTCATGCTAAATAATTGTTTATTTTGTTACAAAGGTAAAAGAGTATCTTGCAGGACCTAAGAGGTGATACAACTGGCCATCAAAAAGAGACTGAAAATATGAAGATGTCAGGAGACTTGAGTATCCAGACTCTGCTTCTCATGGCTTCTAGGCTTCTCTCTGCCTGTCTGCCTCATCCTTCTTTCTCAAATGATTGGCTTGCTTTGCTATTCATGGCCCACAGTGGATATCCATAACTCCCACATACACAATTTATGATTCCGGCTATGCAAAGACTCTAATGTATAATGTTTCAAACAAACGCAAGTTCACATTTACAAGGGAGAGAATCAGATCTGCTTAGACAGTGTCAAATACATACCTCTGGTCAGATAATCTATAGCTGAAGTTTAGTCCCAGTGTACCAACATGATTTTTAGAGAAACCACTCTGTCTCTCTTTATGGATTAGAGAAAGGGGTGGGAGGAGATAGAATAGTTACCAGGGAATAGAAAATATAATTGTGACGTTGAAAGAGGCTTAGCAGCCTTTGAAGGATAAACAGGTATATAATCATTTCAGATTGTTTTTTAAATTCTGAATGTAACATGTGCCCATGTTAACAAGTGCAAACAACAGAGATGTAAAAATAGGAAGAAAATCCTCCTGACACCCGCCCCTTCTCATTTTTATTCAATGACCTATTCATTCAACAAATATTAAAACAGTATGTAATATATGCAAGGCAGCAGGCTAGGCACAGAATACAACTGGAAAAAGACAGATATAGTCCCTGCCTTGACAAAGCTTATGGTCGAAAGTATTTTTTACAATATTTTTCTGTGCATCTTTCCAAAAAAATTGTATGTATTTATAGGAATGGTGTGTATAGATATATTTTTAACCTACAGATTCATTTCATATACATTATATGTAATATATATTTTATGTATATCTAATTGGTGGCTTATTTAAATTTAAAATACAAATGTGGGACATATTCTAATGTCAGCATGTGCAGAGCTTCTTCCCTCCTTTAAACACAGGACTCAATCAGACATTCTTGCTGACTTGGACCATCGCCACCCTAGGAGGTGCTGTCGATCTGTAATGTGGCCCTGTTCTCCATCCAGCCCCTGAACTGGGCTGCCTGTTTACCCCCTGCACCTACCAAGCCTCTGTAGTGGGGTCTCTTCAACTCTTATAAAGACCCCACATATCTTTTTTGAATTCGTGTTTTTGTTCCTTTCAGATATATAGCCAGGAGAAGGCATTATGTCATGTGAAATAAGTCAGAGAAAGACAAATACTGTATTATATCACTTATATTTGGAATCTAAAAAATACAACAAACTAGTGAATATAAGAAAAAAGAGGCAGACTGACATGACTGTCTCATTCATGTGGCCCAAGAAGGTCCTGCCAGCTGGTGCATGTAGTAACTGTACAGAGGTCAGGAACCAGAGCATCACCAATCAAACTCCACACCACTGCTGCTGGTTTCCATGGATACAATTCAGACCACTGGCCGTGTGTTCACATCCTCACCATAGCACGGCAGCTCAGGATAATGATTTTTATTATTGGTGCCACAGTTCATAACTCTCAATGAACTGAATAGAATTAGATTGCACTGGAATCAGCTGTGATGGGAGAGGAGAAGCTATACTAGAGATGGAGGAGGGGCAGTGTCACCTAGAGATTGGAAATGGCTAATATACAAGGAAATATAGATCTACTTGAACAACAGCAGCGTGAAAGGAAAAATCATGAAATAAATCTGCAAAGTGGTTAAGGTGTGGTCAGATTGACTTTTGCTTTTCAGTCTACATAGTTAGAACTCCAAGGAGGAGCAACCAAGGCTTGGGCAGGGCTGTAGAAGTCCCTGATTTGAGAAACAGCATAATGAGGTGGTTTAGATCCAGCCATTGGAGCAGTGGGTCTTGGAGATGACTTGTATGGACTCTGTCATTTTGGGCAATTTATTTATTCTCTGAAAGTTGGTTTCATCAACTACAAAATGGAGAAAAAACAATATGAACATCATAAGATTATTGTGAGAATTATAAGAGATACTGCATAAAATGTGCCTAGTCCGGATCCTACAAAATAGTAAGCTCTCTATAAGTGTTAGTGGTTATTGATGGCTACTGAAAATACTTAACACTTTTTTTTAGAAGGAAAACAGTACTTCTATATTGAGAATCTATATTTTAACATATTATTTATTTAGCAAATGGCATTTAATTTTTTTTCAGATTTCTAAAATTGTACCTCTTGCTAACATAGCCTGAAGCCTCAAATATAATAAATGAACACCACTTAAAATATTAAAATATCCAAACAACAGCCCCCAAACGTACAACAAGAAGCATCTTATACATAACGATGAAGAATAAAAATAGCCTTTCTGGCCAATCTGATGTAGGTAGGTTAATTTTTGCATTTGTTGCTGAACTTTAGAAAAATAGTGAATGCTGTCAACTGTGGCTACAGAGGTATAGAGACAGAAATAGTCTTTCTCCAAAATACTCTGCTACTTCCTCCACCAAGGGGCGAGCCCCTGTAATGGTGAGACAAATATTGTGACAATTTAAAAAATAGATATGAATAAGGTATATCTCTGCCTTTATGAATTTATAGTGTGGTTAGGTATATCAGATCCTGTAGTTTGGTTAAAAACACAAAATTTGAAGTTTGAAAAAAACAAAGTTGAATCCAGAATCAACCCCTTATTAAATTTCTTCTACCATGGAGGCAGAATTAATACTATCTGCCCCGATTCTCGTAATGCTTCTATTCGTATTGCCAAAGTTTGGCTTGGCAGTTTTCATGGTGAAATTGATGGGCAAGCTTCTACCAATTAGACAGAATGCTACTTCTTTTTATTTTTTTTAATTTTAAATTTTTATTTAATTTATTTTTTAATACGGCAGGTCCTTATTAGTCCTCAATTTTATACACATCACTGTATACTTGTCAATCCCAATCTCCAAATTCATCACCCCCCTACCGCCACCCCCCAGCTGCATTCCCCCCTTGGTGTCCATACGTTTGTTCTGTACATCTGTGTCTCAATTTCTGCTCTGCAAACTGGTTCATCTGTACCATTTTTCCAGGTTCCACATATATGCATTAATATACGATATTTGGGTTTTTTTTCTGACTTACTTCAAGCTGTATGGCAGTCTCTAGATCTATCCATGTCTCAACAAATGACCCAATTTCGTTCCTTTTTATGGCTGAGTAATATTCCATTGTATATATGTACCACATCTTCTTTATCTATTCGTCTGTCGATGGGCATTTATGTTGCTTCCATGAGCTGGCTATTGTAAATAGTGCTGCAATGAACATTG
>NC_041221.1:147313857-147314992 GCF_002837175.3 Physeter macrocephalus | reverse complement strand
TGTAATTTTGATTTGCATTTCTCTAATAATTAGTGATGTTGAGCAGCTTTTCATGTGCTTCTTGGCCACCTGTATGTCTTCTTTGCAGAAATGTCTATTTAGGTCTTCTGCCCATTTTTGGATTGGGTTGTTTGTTTCTTTAATATTGAGCTGCATGAGCTGTTTATATATTTTGTAGATTAATCCTTTGTCTGTTGATTCATTTGCAAATATTTTCTCCCATTCTGAGGGTCGTATTTTGCTCTTGTTTCTGGTTTCCTTTGCTGTGCAAAGGTTTGAAGTTTCATTAGGTCCCATTTGTTTATTTTTGTTTTTTTTTCCATTACTCTAGGAGGTGGATCAAAAAAGATCTTGCTGTGATTTATGTCAAAGAGGGTTCCTCTTATGTTTTCCTCTAAGAGTTTTATACTGTCCAGTCTTACATTTAGGTCTCGAATCCATTTTGCGTTTATTTTTGTGTATGGTGTTAGGGGGTGTTCTAATTTCGTTCTTTTACATGTAGCTGTCCAGTTTTCCCAGCACCACTATAGTGTCTGGCCTTAAATTTAGGTCTTTAATCCATTTTGAGTTTATTTTTGTGTATGGTGTTAGGGAGTGTTCTAATTTCATTCTTTTACATGTAGCTGTCCAGTTTTCCCAGCACCACTTATTGAAGAGACTGTCCTTTCTCCATTGTATATCCTTGCCTCCTTTGTCATAGATTAGTTGACCATAGGTGCGTGGGTTTATCTCTTGGCTTTCTATGTTGTTCCACTGATCTATGTTTCTGATTTTGTACCAGTACCATATTGTCTTGATTACTGTAGGTTTGTAGCATAGTCTGAAGTCAGCGAGTCTGATTCCTCCAGCTCCGTTTTTTTCCCTCAAGACTGCTTTGGCTATTCGGGGTCTTTTGTGGCTCCATACAAATTTTAAGATTTTTTGTTCTAGTTCCGTAAAAAATGCCATTGGTAATTTGATAGGGATTGCATTGAATCTGTAGATTGCTTTGGGTACTATAGTCATTTTCACAATATTGATTCTTCCAATCTAAGAACATGGTGTATCTCTCCATCTGTTGGTATCATCTTTAATTTCTTTCACCAGTTTCTTATAGTTTTCTGCATACAGGTCTTTTGTCTCCCTAGGTAGGTTT
>NC_041221.1:147283873-147313586 GCF_002837175.3 Physeter macrocephalus | reverse complement strand
CACTTGATCATGGTGTATGATCCTTTTAATGTGTTGTTGGATTCTGTTTGCTAGTATTTTGTTGAGGATTTTTGCATCTATATTCATCAGTGACATTGGTCTGTAATTTTCTTTTTTCAGAATGCCACTTCTTAATTTATCTGTTGGCATGATAGGTGACATGAAGAAAATGACTGTTCATAAGACTTGAATGTATTTCTACACATCTAATCAAATAATTGTGTGCATTTTGAATACTAATTTAAGACCTAAAAGTTTCATAGACTGTAAGTTTAACTTAAAATTTATAAGAACCCCTGAGAAAGCTAGGAAAATCCCTAAAGGAATGTTAGGTAACGATCACACAGACGAAGATCAAAGTCATGATTATTATGGACAAAGGGTTTTGACAAGTGAGAAGCAACTAAAACATCCTGGGAGTGATAGAATAAAAATACTAGGTGCAACTAGTCCAGCGGCCTTAATTAAAATGTAAAAGCATAGTATAGAAAATTGTGAGTTACTATGAAAGTGCTATAATCTGAGATGCTAGAAAAAGAGTCACACAACCAATACATTCAGTAATGTTTTATGAATGCATAAACTCTGCCTGAATAGGGGATGTTTTGCCAGGTGTAGCTACTTACTCCTAAGTCCAGGATCAGAAACTCCAAGATTTACTGGATCCAGATAGATAAGCAAATCAAGGCATAGAGACATAGTGGAGACTGGATTGAACCACAGTAGACACACCCTTTTATACTGGGCAGCCACTATAGAGCTCCACAGATTTTCATGTAGTATTATTAATCCAGTTGGTTAGGTCTTCTTGTTTTTAGGGGAGGTAAGGATATTTATGTGAAAATTATAATTTTAAAAATTTGATATTAAAGAAAAGCAAAAAACCAGCACTGTGAAGGTCAAACAAAATATTTTTCTAGACAATGAAACTGAACCTCAGAGAGGAAAAGGGGCTCGGCCAAGATGACCAAGTCAACCAGAGTTGGCAGAGCCAGGATTAGAATATGGTGTCCTAAAGCTCACGGTTGTCTCTCATGAAAGAGACAGTTTCTGTTTTGGTCTCTCCACCTCCCTATCAGAAAGGTGGAGAGATGTTTAGGTATCAGATTTGGCCATTTAAAAAGAAGTCTACAGGTTCAAGAGTAGTTGGTAGCAAGCTGGTAGCCTAGCATTATATACACACAACTTTAGGCCCAAGGAAAAGTTGACTCAGTCTCTTCTTAAAAGTGTCTTTAAAGAAAGGGTGGCACTCTTATTGCATGAACTTTTCAAGAAACAGAATGTCCTAGAGGTTGCTTCTCAAAGCAAAGAGCCTCATTTTCTAGACTGTGGGAGGGCACAGAAAGGTTCAGGGGAAAACGTTTGATAAATCTCATGAAAGGGAGGAGGGAAATGATCCTCAGGCACTGGCTGAGTTCTGAAATGCATCTCAGTGGAAGAAACCAGCAGCCAGCAAGAAAAACTTACAGCCTTGATGATCCTGAGCCCCAGGCAGTGAGTGGGAGATGCAACTGCTCTCACTACTTGTTATCAATGGGTTCTTGATGTCAAAGAAGAGATTTCCAGAGGCGTGGCAAAACCTGTTGGGAAGGGGCCAACTCGAGGGAAAGTTTCTAATTATTTTGAGTGCTATGTTCCTTCTTATTCCTTAATTCTGTCTCATCTACCAGCTCCTGAACTACTGCTATCTAATTGCCCTATTGTCCATTGGCGGAGAAATAACTTGGGAAAATAAAATGATTTGCAGAAAGTGGATTTAGAGAAAGTCCAGGATAGGAAATCATAGTTAGGAAATCTGGGTTCTGGTCTTGGATCTGTCCCTGCCATGATGTGTAACCTTGAACATTTCACTTCATGTCTCTGGGTCTGAATGACCTCAAAAAGGCGGGGAGCTTGGAGTAGGTCATTCCAAGTTCTGACTCATTTTAAATAAAGAAAAACAGCATCTCTTTGCCTATATGTTGTGGAGTGCTTAATGTCAATTGCCAGGTGTTTACAAGACAGCTCTCCTTGAACCAAAGAACCAGTCATCCATGGTGCCATTTGGGACATCAGTACGGGAGATGGACTTAGCCAGACAAGACTTTCCTACATGTCACCCATGTCTCTGACAAAGGGCAGTTCTTTTCTTGTCTCTGAGTTTTATCTGTGTTCTCCCTGCCATTGGCTCCAGCACTCAAAATCACTGACTTTCTGGGAACCTCAGAGACCGTGTTAACTGTTGCCAAATGGAGGCTGAGCATCTTTTCAAATGTAGCCCTGCCTAGTCATCCTGTACCCTTCCATTAATGGAACATGCAGGACCTTTTGGAACAATGAACCCTCTGTCACTGTTCACTTGGGGAAGGTATGAGAGACCAAGCTCGCCACTTCACAGACCTGGTGCCAAATCCCACCTTTACTAGGTGGTCAAATCTAAGGGAAGACTGAATGGTAACCAGGTTCTTCAAATTCTAATATGAATTCCAAATGTGTTCTTCTTCTAAAACAGAATTTTAAAAAGAAAATTTCTATTGGAGTATAGTTGATTTACAATGTTGTGTTTCTGCTGTACAGCAAAGTGAATCGGTTATACATATTTTATCTGTGTTCTCCCTGCCATTGGCTCCAGCACTCAAAATCACTGACTTTCTGGGAACCTCAGAGACCGTGTTAACTGTTGCCAAATGGAGGCTGAGCATCTTTTCAAATGTAGCCCTGCCTAGTCATCCTGTACCCTTCCATTAATGGAACATGCAGGACCTTTTGGAACAATGAACCCTCTGTCACTGTTCACTTGGGGAAGGTATGAGAGACCAAGCTCGCCACTTCACAGACCTGGTGCCAAATCCCACCTTTACTAGGTGGTCAAATCTAAGGGAAGACTGAATGGTAACCAGGTTCTTCAAATTCTAATATGAATTCCAAATGTGTTCTTCTTCTAAAACAGAATTTTAAAAAGAAAATTTCTATTGGAGTATAGTTGATTTACAATGTTGTGTTTCTGCTGTACAGCAAAGTGAATCGGTTATACATATACATATATTCACTCTTTTTTAGATTCTTTTCCCATATAGGTCATTATAGAGTATTGAGTGGAGTTCCCTGTGCTATACAGTAGGTCCTTATTAGTTATTTATTTTATATAGAGTAATGTATATATGTCAGTCCCAATCTCGCAATTTATCCCTCCCCTCCTTCTCCCGCTGGTAACCATAAGATTTAAAACAGAAATTTTTAGGAAAACTTTTTTTGGAGGGATTTTTTTTTCTTCCAAATAAGCTGCAAAAAGGGTTACGATGCTTTTCCTTGAATAGGTAGAGCTGATTTTTCCCTGGGGACATGTATTGCTACTTATCCAATTATTGTCATTGCTGCATGGGTCTTAATTACTGTTTTCAATAGATAGAAAGTTGCATTTGTGCCATGCCTTGTGCCCAATAATTTAAATGCCTTTTCTTCCTTATTCTTTCCCTAATGTGAGCAACACACAATCTGAAATGATCTGTCTTGTTACCACTTTGTCCTCAAGACCTAGAGGATAGTTTCCCCATCGACTATTTGTTCAGTGCCATTGTACTTGTCGCCCTGTCTTTCTGACATTCTTCATGCCAGTCTTTGCTCTGCTACTCCTGTTCATTGTCAAGATCTAAGCTTAAATGTAACTCCTTTTGAAAGTCATTCCCTGACTTCCCAATCCAAAGGAGGCTCTCCTTTTATAGTCTGTAGGCCATCTCTTACTGCATCTGTTCTAAGTAGTTGTCTTATATTTAATGCTTCTCTTTCCTTGGACTTCAGCTCCTTTAGGGAAAGGACAGTGCTTTTACTGTTCATCAGTGTTCCTTGTAATTACCGCTGTACCTGCTACAGAGAAGATGCTGCATAAATACTGGTTAAAATTGGTTAAAAAAATCCACAGGGTAGGTTAGATTTCCCCATTGTCTTAATGGTGAATTTGAGACTCAACTAAACGACTTAGGGTCGCATATAAAATTATAGGGCTCATTTAAAAATTCAGTTGATCTAGCTATAACCATATATTGATTGTCAGTTACGGCTAGGTGTCTAAATATTTCATCTTTCAGTCTTGCCACGGCCCTCCCAGGTAGATTTGATTATTCCTATTTAAGTGAAGCATTTGAGGCACACAAGGGCCCCATGACTTGTCTAAACTCATAAAGCTATTGAATAATGGAATCTGGAGTCATGTTTGACGTCAGAGCCCATATTCTCTCTAGTATGCCATGCTGCCTAGCAGCCCTGGTGTGAGCTTGTGCACACATACATGTAGTACAAACACCTGTGTTGGATTTAAACTCCAAAGCCTAAATTTCCAGTCTGTAAACTGGCCGGCCTTCAGCTCAGCAGCAAGTGTCTTCTCTCTCCATAAATCTAATCAGGGGAGTGAAATCACACAGAAGAGTCTCTCAGCCAATATGTTTCCATCCCAAATGCTTTTGCTCAGCCATTTGGCTTTTTAAGAGTCACTTGCAAATATAAGGTGAGACTTGAGAACAATAATTAAAAGTCATAGATCACAGGTTAATTAATCCTCAGCTTCACTTAGCACCTGGCCACTGAAGCATCCAACTCCCATGAATGACCTGCAAATCACAGGCCAAGTAAACAGATGTTAAACCGCCTTCCTTGGCTGGGTAGTAATCCTGACAACCCGGGATATATGTGGTGCAGTTTAGCATATCAAAGTCATTTTTATATTCACAGTCTTTTTTTTTTGTTTTTTTCCCCAAAGAGTTGTGTGAGCTTGGCCAGGCAGCTATTAACATCTTCTGTTGGATTTGTTTTCATCTGGTGGCATTTAATGACCCGTTAATAAATGCCAGGATCTTTGCTAAGTACTTTATCTTTCCTTAGGTCATTTAGTCCTTGCAGAAGCTCTGTTAGCTAGGGAATATTATTGTTCCTGTTTTATAGATCAATGAGCTGAGGTTTTGAGGGTTCAGTGCCTTGCACAGAGTCACCTGGTTGACAGTAGTCAGAGCAGAACCATTGCTACATCACTTGCATCAGTGTCATTTTCTTCTTTTATCAACAAGTGCTTTCTGTTAACAAGGACTCTTATGAATGCTTGGCACAAGTTGTTCTGGTCCCTGTGGACCACGTAATCCTATGAAATATGTAAGAGCATTGTTCCTATTTCACCAAGTGGAAGAACTGTAGCTCAGAAAGATCTTGTAACTTGCCCAAGGCCAGAAAGCTGGTGAGACTTGAACTCAGCAAGCAATGTCTCCGCAGCCCAAACTCTTAACTACCTATTTCACTGCAGCCTTAGACTTACTCAGACTTCTGACCCTTATTCTACTGTCCCTGGTGATATATCATCATTTTGTCTTTAATATATAGAGTATTTGAGAAATTTTCTCCTTGCTCAAGTTTCCCAATATGCACAAAGGAGCAATTAACCCCTGAATGGGAGGACTTTTTACTTCCCATGTGATGGACTAGGTCAAAGAGACATACGTTTAGGAAGTTTCCAGAGGTCATAACATGGTGTCTGACAGTGGGGCTTCCAGTCGTCTCTGTCTGGGAATGATCATTAACAAATACCCTTCCCCTGTATCCTCCCAGGACTGAACAGAGTTGTTGGCGAGAGTAGGTGGTCTGGCAGAAGTAATGCCATACAGTGATTAATTAGGCCCATGTGTCAGAGTGATCAGAGATCTGAGGTTTGGCTGAGGCTTTGCTAAAGGCAAGGAAAGAAGTCACTCTTCATACTTCAGGTTTGGTGTGGGCTGGCAGGGGGGCATTCCAGATTTGAGGTCACCCATGGTATCTCAGTAGAAAAGGGCATTCAACTGGGAATTAAAAGCTAAGACAACAACCACGTGTCTTATATTTACATACTTTAAGTCTTGAATTTCCTTGTCTGTAAAGTGAGGAAGACCTTCTTAGCTATTTTATGTGAAAACCCCTCTGAGACATCAGGTTCATTCATTCATGTTCAACCAGGATTGAATGAGTACCAAGCAGATGCCTGCAGCTATACTCTAAGTTTTGGAGAAAGACCAGGGTGGATGTCGCTGGACTTCTGTGCCGTTAGCAGGCTTTCCAGTAGCACTCACTTCCCCAAATCTGCTTGAGGGCCCAACCGTATTATTTATTTAAATGTGCTTTGAAACCTCTAAATCAGGACTTGGGAAGCTTCTTCTGTAAAGGGCCAGATGGTAAATATTTTATGTATTGTGGGCTAGGTGATGGATGGGTCTCTGTCTCAACCATTCATTCAACTCTGCCATTGTCACACAAAAGCAGTCATACACACATGCAAAATGAATGTGAGTTTCAGTTTCTCTGATGCCTCTTTTAAAGTGCTGTATGAGTGTGCAGTGCTAGGTTTTGTGTTTGGTCGTCTATGCTAAGTACCACTCACTCTCAACATCCAGCTGAAACCCCTCACTCCTCAGAACTTCCTGTTCTCTCCATCCCACTCTGGTGTATCATTTACTGAACTCTTCGCAGTCCTATAGCCTATACCATAAAACTGGGAACTGAGTTAGAATATTAACAGTAGTGTCAGCACTTACTGAGTTCATTGTGTTTAGAATGTACTTTCTTCAGATCTTTGCATGGCAGGCTTCTGCAGGCTCTTCAAACTGCAGCTCAAATACCACCTTCCCCCAACAGGTCATCAGATCCTTAACAGATCAGCTCTTGTCATTTTCTTCATAAATCTTATTGATGGGAAAATAGTGAGAGTACCTGCTTACTTGCTTTATTGTTGGACCTGGCAGAGTAAGATCTCAGGTGATGTTAAGTGTTATCAGCTTCTTCCAAATCATTTGCTCCATCTAGAATGTAAGCTCTGTGAACTCTGGAACTGTATCTGTCTTGTCTGCGGCATCTAACAATTCCTTGCCCTATGTACACATTAAATATTGGTGGAGGGAATGGACACACTGGGTGCTTTCTCTGTGCCAGCCATGACACTAGAGCATTTTACATGTATTTTCTCATCGAGTCTTCATAATACCAATCTGGAATAAGCCCTGTCATTAGCAGATAGGGAAACTGAAGATCAGGTAGAGGAAGTATTGCCCAAAGTCATAGTGCTGAGCCAGATTCAAAGGCTGTTCTATCTGGATCCCAAGCCTAGATTCCATGCTCTTATTATTTGTATGATTCTGTCTTGGTCAAAAACTCCTGCTTTCTCATTTGCTTCCAGATCTGTTTTGTTTACCCTAATTGTGGATAAGATTCCTGAAAGGGGGACCATGCATCATTTCATTTATGGCTCATACACTCCCTAGCATTATGCGTGGCACAGAGTGGAAGATTAATATCATTATTTTGCACATGACTTGACTGGCACTGAAGGAATTCTTTCCTGTGTGCTTTAGTGCTGCCTGGGATTTCTATCTTTCTCCAAGTGGAGTTGCTTGTAGTTCTATTATAACACCATATCCCCATCCTCAGGGACTGAATGCACTTTGAATACCTTAAATGCAAAGACTTGACATCTCTAAATAGCAGAGTAATTATAGGTGGTATCTCAAGGGCTTAAAGGAAGTGAGGTCTCCAACTTAATTAAACTGGGGCTATAACCAACTGGGGATAGGCTGGTAAAGAGAGGTAGAACAGATTTTTACCCTGCATCACTGGGTGAAGGCAGATGTATTTTTATGCCTATGGTGCTTCTGACAGAGAGAAAATGGACGTTTTGTGCTTGTCCCTGAAGATCACTGGATCTGTTCCCACTGTCCAAGGACCTCACAGAAGAAGGCTCTCAGCCAGCAGGGACCCCTTGGCACACATTCTCAGGGTGATCTCTTGAATTTATGGTGAGGAAGAGGACAGTGTTAACCTAGGTACAAGGTGCTGAATGTTTTCCCTCCATCTGTCATTAAGCATCCATCCCAGACTTGGGAGGTGATACTTCACCTTCTTTGTTAGGAACTTTCTTAACCTGGGATAAGGTTATTGTTAGGTGTGAGCTTAGGCCTACAGCAAATGTCAGAGGGCTGCTCCATCTTTTGCTCAGACCCCATTAAACTGGGAGAAAGATGACTCACATGTTTTAAGTGTGTCATTACAAACAACAAATGCTTATATATCATAACAACTAACTCACTGCTGTAGCCTCCAGAACCACTTTTATTTGCTTTTATTTAATAGCTGTTTTTGTTACCTACTGTGTGTAAGCCATAGTATTTAGTCCTAGGTATTAAAACATTCTCCTTCTCCTTCTTATCATCAACAACATCATCCTCGCTATTATCGTAACATAAGCAACTAACATTTTTTAGCACGTTCTGTGGAGTAGGTGCTGTTATTAATTCTGTTTTGCAGATTGGGAGACTGAAGCACAGACACATAATTCCTGCCTTTAAAAAGCTGCCTGTCAGGGACTTTCCTGGTGGCGCAGTGGTTAAGAATCCGCCTGCCTTTGCAGGTGACATGGGTTCTATCCCTGGTCCGGGACGATCCCACATGCCGCAGAGTAACTAAGCCCGTGTGCCCCAACTACTGAGCCTGCGCTCTAGAGCCCATGAGCCACCACTACTGAGCCCACGTGCCACAACTACTGAAGCCCGCTCACCTAGAGCCCGTGCTCCACAACAAGAGAAGCCACCACAATGAGAAGCCCACACAGCACAACAAAGAGTAGCCCCCGCTCGCTGCAACTAGAGAAAGGCTGCATGCAGCAACGAAGACCCAACACTGCCAAAAATAAAACATAAATAAATTTATAAAAAACAAAAACAAGCTACCTGTCAGATAGGGCAGATAGGGCAGATAGGGCCTGGGCACACATGGTCAAAGTCAAAGCAGAGGCTGATGAGTCATATTCAAGGTGAAACTAAATACCTATGTGTAGATGGAAGATTCACAGCAGATAGTTCACCTGCTCTTCTCCCTCACACACAGTAGACATTGGTAATTAATCAAAACACTCTTTCCTACTGGTCCCAAATATGGCCTAAGAATTTCTTTCCACAAAGCCTTCCAGATAGCCATGCCAACTGATGAGTTTTTATCTAATGTGACTGCTTGTCATCTACGACCAATGAACTTAAGAAGTGAGAGAGCCTTTACTGGGGACATGAAAAAGATTCTCATTGGTCATTTGAAATTCATTCGTTCAACAAATAATAATTGTGAAATTATTCTAGGCTGTGTTAGAGTGATGGCGTTGTGTAAACCAAGGAGCTGCTCTTGAGAAAGGGGAGTAGATAATAACTTTTAAAACATACAAGGATATTGTTACATCCAATAATATGTGCTATTAAGGAAAACAATGCAGGGTAAGGAAGCTGAGAGTGAGAGGGGTTGGAACCACTATTTTATTTTTTAAATTTAATTTTTATTTTATATTATAGTTGATTTACAGTGTTGTGTTAGTTTCAGGTTTACTAGCAAAGTGTTTCACTTATGCATATGTATATATCCATTCTTTTTCAGATTCTTTTCTCATACAGATTATTATGGAATATTGAGCATAGTTCCCTGTGCTATACAGTAGGTCCTTGTTGGTTATCATAGAGTGGTTAGGGACGTCCTATTCGGTGAGGTGACATTTGAGACCTGGTTGAAGTGAGGAGGGGAATGTGAATACCTAAGGTAGTATTTCAGACAGAGAACTCTCTGGCTGACTATAGAAGAACAAGAGTAGACAGAGTGATCCTTTTAAAAGAAGTCATACTATGTTTTTCCCATGCATGAACCCTCAGTGTCTGCCGTTACACTGGGAAACATCCAACATCCTAACTTATATTATAGGCTTGGCAGATCTGGCCCGACTACCTCTCTGAACTCCTCCACTACCCACTTCACTCCTCTACAACTATCCTGTCCCCCTATATTTTCAAACACTTCTGCCTCACAGGCTTTGTACTTTTGGGATGCTGTCAGGTGTCTCTGATATTTGAGTTATTTCAGGTAGAGGCAGAGCTGTAACTCATCTTCTGACTCCAAGCCTTCTATGAGTTTTTTGCAAAGAGATACACATACAAAGTTCACTACCTGGTGTCCTGAGTTAAGAAACATCAATGTCCCAGGTCTTGGTATGTGTGACTCTTCCTTCTTGGCTCTGCCCACTATAGATATGGTGGCCAGTTAAAAATCAGTAGGATGAGTGAGTGGGTTTGTATTATACAAATTATAGGAATTAGCCTATTGTAGGCTAATTCCATTCATGGAGGTCTGGTGATGCTTAAAGGCAAAAATAAGAGCATAACGGGCATCATGAGCTCCTCAAGCACCTGTGAAAAGATAGATCCAGTAGTTTGTAGTTTACAGCTGTCTTCTAATGTTGTAGTTCCATCCGTAGAAGTTAACTTGTGGAAAACTATAATATTGATTCATCTATTTACCTCTGTGACCAAGAGCATTCTTTAGTGAGTTAGTAAACCAGGATTTGGAGTGACATCTGTGGTAGCCAGCTTCCAAGATGGTCCCCAATGATTGTCACTTCCTGGGGTTTGTGCCCTTGCATAGTCCTATCACACATTGAATCAAGGCTGTGATCTAAAGAATACCATGGCCAGTGTGGGGCAGTGTGTGATTTCTGACTCCAGTGGTATAAGGCATGGAGCTTCTACTTTGAATTCTTGGGTCACTCACTCTGCAGGAAGTCAGCAGCCATGTTGTGAGGATGTTCAGGTAGTCCTATGGAGGGGTCCACATGGAGAGGAACTGAGGTTTTCCAAACAGCCAGCACCAATCTGACAGATATGGGAGTGATCCACTTTGGAAGCAGATCCTGAAGCCCAGTGAAGCCTTCAGGTGACTGCAGTCTTGGCTGACATCTGACTGAAGCCGATACCCAAGCCAGAATTGACCAACCAAACCACTCCTGAATTCTTGACCCATAAAAACTATGAGTTAAGTAAGTGATTCTTGTTTTATGTGTACAAATTTGGGAGGGATTTGTTAATATAGCAGTAGGTAACTAATATAACATTACTGATGCTTTAGGGTTATACCCCTCTATTCTTTGAATAAAGTCCAAAATTGTTGCTGTGATTCACAAGGCCCTGGTGATCTGGCTCCTTCCTGCTTCTTCAAATCCATCTCTTGAGAAACATTGGTGTGGGAAATAGGTATTGAGTGTCTATGGTATCCTAGCCTTAGGCTTCCTCAACAGGGTGACTAACTATCCTTGATGATCTGGGACTGAGAGGCTTCCTGGGATGTACGATTTTCAGTGTTAACACTGGGCAAGTCCTAGGAAATCCAGAGTAAGTGGGTCACATTGTTCCTGGAAGACATCAGAAAGGGTCAGGATCCTCAAGGATGCACAAAGAAAGAAAGCATGACTTCGTATGTCAGGAAAAGTCTAGCATCCATATAAAAGGAAGCAGAGTAGGAAGGAGTATATGAGGGGAAAATATTCTCTTATGTTCAATACTGTATTCCCAGCAGTTAAAAGGAGTCAGTGCTGAGAACTACTTCTCCAGTCCAAATTACCTTGAGGTTACTCCAATATTCCTTCCCTTCCTTTAACATGCCAGTTCTTTTTTTTTTTTCTTCTTTTTTTTTCCAAATCATGGCTTTTGCCCTTGCTGTTCCATTTGACTGGAATATCATCTACCCAGATTTTCTTGGGGCTGTATTACCTCAAAGATTTCTTCCTCAGGGAGGCCTTTTCTGTCTCCACTGTCAGAAAGCAACCTTGCATGCCCTGCTTCTATCAGTCTTCATTGCATTGTTCCATTGTATTATCCTCACAGTACATATAACCGTCAGAAATTATCTTATGAGTGTGTGTGTTGTTTTTCATGCTTGGTGAGAACATGGGCCTTTTATATTTGTTCTTCACTAAATCTCTTTGCTGATAGCCGTGCTATCAAATAGAAGATGCACTGTTAATCTTTGCTGAATGAATACATTGAGGCAAACTGTGGCTAAATAGTGGGCCTCATCTTATTCTCAGATTTCAGATCCTTCAGGGTCTTCCTACTGCTATAAGGAGAAAAGGCCAGCTCCATAACATAGTCTGAGATGTTTATTATCCAGATTCTGAGTATCCTTTTTAGCTTCAACTCTTGCCACTCTCCACCTTTGCTTTTGGACTTCAGGCGTATTGACATTGTTGGGTATATTTAGGCTTTCTCAGACAAGATTCCTACTTTGTACCAGCTAACTCACACCCATCCTTTGGGTCTTAAAAAAAAACAACAACAGAAACAACTTCTTAAACAATTCTTTCCTGACATCACCCACCTCAATTCCAATAAGCAAGACTTTTAGGTGCCTACAGAGCACCTGTTATCCCTGTCATAATACTTAGAAGACTGTCAGTTACTTATTCACTTGTTTTCCATACTACACTATAAGCTTTATGAGAGCAGGGAACCCTGGGTCTTAGTCATCAATACAGAGGGCTTGACAGAAAGTAACCTCTCAGCAAACCCGAGACTTAAACTGCAAAAGCTTAAAGAAAGTTTAACAGATGGAAAATTATGTAAGAAAGATTTCTGAATTCCCACCATCATAGAGCTCTCCAGTGGCATTGGTATAGTGCCTAGGAGTCAGGTCCTTGGCCCCAGCTAGCTAAGCAAGCCCCCTCTAGCTTGAGAAATCCTTTCCAGTGGAATCGCATAGCCAGAACATTGGAATCCCACCCTCAAGTCTACTGTGATGTGTCACCTCTTTCTGCTCATTGCCTTGGGGAAATAGGCAAGGTATATCTACTGCCAATGCAAAGCTGAGCAGATGGTAAATGTCTTGTGCTCTGCCAACAAGAGTTAGGAGGAATAACAAAAATTCATTTACTTGAGACAAACTCTAGCCAGGGATTTAACTGAGAGTTGGCAAAGATAAGCTGTTAGCTTATGATTGATTTCTCAGTTACAAGAAAAGAAGGGTGTCTGTTTGGTGGCCCTTGTAATTATCATAGACTATAAAGAAATCCTTCATTAGAATTCCTGTAGCATCTCCCCATCCCCCAATACCAACCATCTCTCTTCATGATCTATTATTTGATTCTCTTTCCTGTCTCTTTACCTGGCCATCTCCACTATGGAAATTTCAAATGATTTTGCAAAGGCTTCTTTAACCAGGAGTCATATAGACATAGAATCACAGAATAAACTTTGTCATTTTACTCTTTGATTTCCAAAGGGAAGCTGGTTCATGAAGTTGTGTCAAGTTGACTTTTTGAGAACCACCCAGGGAACTCTGAAAAATATAGATACCCATATATAGATATAGATTTCCAGGTGTCATTCCTGGAAATCCCAATTCAGTAGATCTGGAGCTATACTGTCACCTGTGTTTGTTTATTTATTTATGCCATTAGAAGAGAGAATTTAATTGCGTGACTCCAAAACTAAAATAAATCTAAATGTAAAATGCATTTTACAGGGAAAATTCCTTCACTCTCTCTTTTTTTTCCTTCTACCCAATTTCTACAAATTAGTGGTGAAGATATTTACAGTTTTTAGTTTTAAATTAAATCTATTTCTTGATATGTAGGTTACTTTATATATTTTTCTAGAATAAACATTGTAATAATTATAGTGATATGATTGCTGTCAGTTCATTAGAATTATGGCAGAGTCCTCAGACCTATAATCTAATAAAAACATAGTACTATCTCTCTGTATTGATGGAACCCAGATCAGAAAAATTAATATGCAGAGTAGAACCAAACAGGACACATTTTTCAATGGAGAATCCACAAGGTCACCTGTGTTTTTAAGCCCTCTTGAGGTGACTCCAGCCCAACTGGACTCAGGAACCATTGCATTAGGGTCTATTCAATAATTTGACCGTGTATCTAGCTCCAGAATATCCTGATGGTGCATAAATAGCCCCTGTTCAAAAACCAAAACATTTCAAAGAATGTTCTTGCAAACTGACCTCTGCTCTTGCAGACTGACCTGAGCTAATGTCATGGGTCATTTGTATAATTATCTGGTGATTTTGGTTAATATCGGTGGCCTCCATAATTTAGAAGTAGGTACGTGCTTATAGATGTATTCCTTCATGACATTACAACTAGGTTGTATGCTAGAAAGATGTAATTCACAGACTGATGTCTGCCACAAATATAAGCAAATAGACAAGTCCTGACCATATGAGAAGTTCATTAGAGGTTGACAAGCCTACCTGAGCTGTGGAAACATATACTTGGAGTCAAGTGACACAAATATTCTGCATTAATATTTAAACTAACACACTTCTGAATCCTAATCCTAGGCACCATTCTAAAGGGTGTCTCTAGGCTTGCCACATCTTAACATCTTTTCATTTTCATACAAGGGTGTTTCTAATATCTCTTATGCTAATTAACCAAACCTTTGATTTTGATTAGAGAGAAAGGCAGCTAAATCCTATGAGTGGAGCCAGGTGGCCTGCACCACGCACTCAGCAGCCTCCCACCCAGCCTCCACAAAGCATCCAAGCTACTACATCAGCCCAGCCAGTACGTCCCCACAGAAGCCTGCCCACAAGTGACACTGCAGCTCCTCCAGCTCCAAGGTGCCCCGGGCCTTGCACAGAACTGGGGTCACTTTGCAGAGGAGGGCTGCCAGTGCCATGGCCCTCCAACCGGGAACTGGAGGAATGCTATCTGCTCCCGCAGGGTCTGTAGATGAGATTAACATTTACGTTCATGGACGTTGAGTGGATTACCCTCCATTACCTTCCATGATGTGGATGGACCTCATTAAAGGCCTTTAAGTCCTTAAGGTGAAGGCCTTAAAAACAAAACTGAGTTCCTCCAAGCAAGAAGTAATTCTGCAGCAAACTACCTTTGGACACAAAAAGCAACTATTCCCAGGGTCTGTCTCCAGCCTGCTAGCCTACCTCATCAGATTTTGGACCACCAAGCCTCCACGATCAGACGTGGTGAATATTTGACCTGACTGCAACTACTGGGGACCTTCAAGATGGTGGAGGAGTAAGATGTGGAGATCACGTTCCTCCCCACAAATACATCAGAAACACATCTACATGTGGAAGAACTCTTACAGAACACCTACTGAACGGTGGCAGAAGACCTCAGACTTCCCAAAAGGCATGAGTGAGCCAGAGCCACCTAATCAGCCTTTGCTTTAACCCCATCCTGTCTGGGTGGATACAGAAGCCTGAGTGCAACCTACATGCAGAGGTGGGGTGAAAACCTAAGCTGAACCCCAGGAGCTGTGCAAACAAAGAACAGAAAGGGAAATTTCTCCATGCAGCCTCAGGAGCAGTGGATTAAATCCCCACAATCAACTTGAGGTACCCTGCATCTGTGGAATACCTGAATAGACAATGAATCAACCCAAAATTGAGGCGGTGGACTTTGGAAGCAACTGTAGAGTTGGGGTTTGCTGTCTGCAACTGACTTGTTTCTGATTTTTATATTAATATTAGTATAGTTTTTAGCACTTGTTATCATTGGTGGATTTGTTTATTGGTTTGGTTGCTCTCTTCTTTTTTTTAAATTACTTTTTAATTTTTTATTTTAATAATTTATTTTTTTAATTTTTAATTTTAATTATTTTATCTTATTTTATTTTTATGTTAACTTTTAAATTTTTTTGTATTTTTTTTTCCTCCCTTTTCTTCTGAGCTGTGTGGCTGACAGGGTCTTGGTGCTCTGGCCTGGTGTCATGCCTGAGTGTCTGAGGTGGGAGAGCCGAGTTCAGGACATTGAACCACCAGAGACCTCCCAGCCCCATGTAATATCAGTTGGCGTGAGATGTCCCAAAGACCTCCGTCTCAGCGCTAAGACTCAGCTCCACCCAACGGCCAGCAAGCTCCAATGCTGGATGCCCCATGTAAAACAATAGCAAGACAGGAACACAACCCCACCCATTAGCAGAGAGGCTGGCTAAAATCATAATAAGGTCACAGACACCCCAAAACATACCACCGGATGCAACCCTGCCCACCAGAAAGGCAAGATCCAGTCCCACCCACCAGAACACAGCCACCAGTCCCCTCCACCAGGAAACTTACACAAACTACTGAACCAACCTTACCCACTGGGGGCAGACACCAAAAACAACAGGAACAACAACTCTGCAGCCTGTGAGAAAAAGAACCCAAAGAAAGTAAGTTAAACAAAATGAGAAGACAGAGGAATATGCAGCAGGTGAAGGAGCAAGGTAAAAACCCACCAGCCCAAACAAATGAAGAGGAAATAAGCAGTCTACCTGAAAAAGAATTCAGAGTAATGATAGTAAAGATGATCCAAAGTCTCAGAAATAGAATGGAGAAAAGACAAGAAACGTTTAACAAGGACCTAGAAGAACAATAGAGCAAACAAACAATGATGAACAACACAATAAATGAAATTAAAATTTCACTAGAAGGAATCAATAGCAGAATAACTGAGGCAGAAGAACGGATAAATGACCTGGAAAATAAAATAGTGGAAATAACTACTGCAAAGCAGAATAAAGAAAAAAGAATGAAAAGAATTGAGGAAAGTCTCAGAGACCTCTGGGACAACATTAAATGCACCAACATTTGAATTATAGGAGTCCCAGAAAGAGAAGAGAAAAAGAAAGGGTCTGAGAAAATATTTGAAGAGATTATAGTTGAAAACTTCCCTAATATGGGAAAGGAAATAGTCAATCAAGTCCAGGAAGCTCAGAGAGTCCGATACAGGACAAATTCAAGGAGAAACATGCCAAGACACATATTAATCAAACTATCAAAAATTAAATACAAAGAGAAAAAATACTAAAAGCAGCAAGGGAGGGCTTCCCTGGTGGCGCAGTGGTTGAGAGTCCACCTGCCGATGCAGGGGACACGGGTTCGTGCCCCAGTCCAGGAAGATCCCATATGCCGCAGAGCAGCTGGGCCCATGAGCCATGGCCGCTGAGCCTGAAAAAAGCAGCAAGGGAAAAGCAACAAGTAACATACAAGGGAATCCCCATAAGGTTAACAGCTGATCTTTCAGCAGAAACTCTGCAAGCCAGAAGGGAGTGGCAGAACATATTTAAAGTGATGAAAGGGAAAAACCTACAACCAAGATTACTCTACCCAGCAAGGATCTCATTCAGGTTCGATGGAGAAATTAAAACCTTTACATACAAGCAAAAGTTAAGAGAAATCACCACCGCCAAACCAGCTTTACAACAAATGCTAAAGGTACTCCTCTAGGCAGGAAACACAAGAGAAGTAAAAGACCTACAATACCAAACCAAAAATAATTAAGAAAATGGTAATAGGGATATACATATTGACAATAACCTTAAATGTAAATGGATTAAATGCTCCAACCAAAAGACATAAACTGGCTGAATGGATACAAAAACAAGACCTGTATATATGCTGTCTACAAGAGACCCACTTCAGACATAGGGACACATACAGACTGAAAGTGAGGGAGTGGAAAAAGATATTCCATGCAAATCACAATCAAAAGAAAGCTGGAGTAGCATTTCTCTTATCAGACAAAATAGAATTAAAAAAGACTGTTACAAGTGACAAAGAAGGAAATTACATAATGATCAATCCAAGAAGAAGATATAACAATTGTAAATATTTATGCACCCAGCATAAGAGGACCTCAATACATAAGTTAAATGCTAACAGCCATAAAAAGGAAAATAGACAGCAACACAATAACAATAGAGGACTTTAACACCCGACTTTCACCAATGGACAGATCATCCAAAATGAAAATAAGTAAGGAAACACAGGCTTTAAATGACACATTAAAGAAGATGAACTTAATTGATATTTATAGGACATTCCATCCAAAAGCTGCAGAATACACTTTCTTCTCAAGTGCTCATGGAATATTCTTCAGGACAGATCATATCTTGGGTCACAAATCAAGGCTTGGTAAATTTAAGAAAATTGAAATCATATCAAGTATCTTTTCCAACCATAACACTATGAGACTACAAATCAATTACAGGAAAAATACTGTGAAAAATACAAACACATGGAGGCTAAACAATACACTACTTAATAACCAAGAGATCACTGAAGAAATCAAGGAGGAAATCAAAAAATACCTAGAAACAAATGACAATGAAAACACGATGAGCCAAAACCTATGGGATGCAGCAAAAGCAGTTCTAAGAGGGAAGTTTGTAGTAATACAATGCTACCTCAAGAAACAAGAAACATCTCAAATAAACAACCAAACCTTACACCTAAAGCAATTAGAGACAGAAGCATGAAAAACCTCCAAAGTTAGCAGAAAGAAAGAAATCATAAAGATCAGATCAGAAATAAATGAAAAAGAAATGAAGGAAATGATAGCAAAGATCAATAAAACTAAAACTGGTTCTTTGAAAAGATCAACAAAATTGATAAACCATTAGCCAGACTCATGAAGAAAAAAAGGGAGCAGACTCAAATCAATGGAATTAGAAATGAAAAAGGAGAAGTAACAACTGACCCTGCAGAAATACAAAGGATCATGAGAGATTACTACAAGCAACTATATGTCAATAAAATGGACAGCCTGGAAGAAATGGACACATTCTTAGAAAAGCACAACCTTCCAAGACTGAACCAGGAAGAAATAGAAAATATAAACAGACCAATCACAAGCACTGAAATTGAAACTGACAACCCTCAGAATGGGAGAAAATATTTGCAAATGAAGCAACTGACAAAGGATCAATCTCCAAAATATACAAACAGTGTATGCAACTCAATACCAAAAAAAAAGCAACTCAATCCAGAAAAGGTCAGAAGATCTAAATAGACATTTCTCCATAGAAGATATACAGATTGCCAACAAACACATGAAAGGATGCTCACCATCACTAATCATTAGAGAAATGCAAATCAAAACCACAATGAGGTATCACCTCACACCGGTCAGAATGACCATCATCAAAAAATCTACAAACAATAAAAGCTGGAGAGGGTGTGGAGAAAAGGGAATCCTCTTGCACTGGTGATGGGAATGTAAATTGATACAGCCACTGTGGAGAACAGTATGGAGATTCCTTAAAAAACTAAAAATAAAACTGCCATACAACCCAGCAATCCCACTCCTGGGCGTATACCCTGAGAAAACCATACTTCAAAAAGAGTCATGTACCATAATGTTCACTGAAGCCCTATTTACAATAGCCAGGACATGGAAATGACCTAAGTGTTCATCAACAGATGATTAGATAAAGAAGATGTGGCACATATATACAATGGAATATTACTCAGCCATAATAAGAAACAAAATTGAGTTATTTGTTGTGAGGTGGATGGACCTAGAGTCTGTCATACAGAGTGAAGTAAGTCAGAAAGAGAAAAACATACTGTATGCTAATACATATATATGGGACCAAAAAAAAAAAAAACAGGTTCTAATGAACCTAGGTGCAGGACAAGAATAACGATGCAGATGTAGAGAATGGACTTGAGGACACGGGGATGGGGAAGCGTAAGCTGGGACGAAGTGGGAGAGTAGCATTGACATATATACACTACCAAATGTAAAATAGATAGCTAGTGGGAAGCAGCTGCATTGCATGGAGACATCAGCTCGGTGCTTTGTGACCACCTAGAGGGGTGGGATAGGGAGGGTGGGAGGGAGATGCAAGAGGGAGGGGATATGGGGATATATGCATACATATAGCTGATTCACTTTGTGATACAGCAGAAACTAACACAACATTGTAATGCAATTATACTCCAATAAAGATATTAAAAAAAATACTATGTGCATCTTTACCCCTAGAATGAGCATTTTCCATTAAAATAGGGGTAAATACTAACTAGCTACTCTCAGGTCATATATCAATACTAAAACTAAATCACACATGTGTATATAAATCCATGGTCTATGCCAAAATATTTTAAAGTGAATTATGTTCACAGCAAGAAATGGAGACTGGGGAGATATAATATGAAGTCTTTGGTCGTAAAAATGTTGTAGAACATAATAGTAAGAATATGCCAAACATTTATACTTAAAACACCAAAAGTGAGAAAAATCAGAGCAATTTCATCTATATAACATTGCCAAAATTTGCTATTCTCCTTGAGTTATTCAATAGATAAATGTCACTTTTTTTTGTTTGTTTGTTTGGTTTTTTTGCGGTGCACGGGCCTCTCACTGTTGTGGTCTCTCCCGTTGCGGAGCACAGGCTCTGGACGTGCAGGCTCAGCGGCCATGGCTCACGGGCCCAGCCGCTCCGCAGCATGTGGGATCTTCCCGGACCGGGGCACGAACCCGTGTCCCCTGCATCGGCAGGCGGACTCTCAACCACTGCGCCACCAGGGAAGCCCCAAATGTCACTTTTTGATACATTCTTTTTAAGTATTAGGTTCAAGAGTGTCTTTACCTCTCATGCTCTAACTTTTCTCACCTGGAAATAAAAGAGATTGAACATTTAAAGTTGTACATTTGGGTTTAATATTTTATAAATCATGGGCATTTTCTTGTCTTTTTTTCATTTTCACATTCTTTATAAATGCATGTCCACACACACAAATTAACTCATTAACATAAAGGACAAATTTCCAAGTCAGTTGATTAAAATTTGCCTAAAGTAACAGTAAGTAAATTGGGTATATGAAATACAATCTGTTGAATAAGATGAATTTGATCAAATTCAGAACAATTATGGTACTTTTAAGTTATTTTCTTTTAGTTAAGATAATAGCAAAACCAGTAAGTTAAATACTACTTAGTTTTATTATTTATAATTATTTTTAAAATTCTGTTCCGAACTCAAAAGGTTAAGTATATGTATGTTTTTGTGTTTGTTGTACTTTCAGTAGTGGAACCCAAAGGTTTCTAGTTTCAAATTAAGTTGCTGCCCATCTTGGGATTCTGACCTACCCCAATTGTAGATAGTTTTATTCACACATATGAAGTTGACAAGAGTGTGGGTCCTACGTGGGGGAGTAATATCGAATTGGTGGTAAAGAATATGGGTTTGAGGCTGTGTCAAAAACTTGTTCTACTTTACTCACTGTCACACTCAAATTTCTGACACCTGGTGGCTGTTTTGTTGTTGTTGTTTCATAACCAAGCAATTCTCCATGACACCAGTTGTGTATCGTACAATTCAACTTAATTCTGACACTAACTAGAGTTAGCACAGACCCCACAGCTTAAGGGCTCAGTCCCATGAGACTGCCCCTCACTTAAAATGCCAGTCACAAGTAGTAGATCCCAGGTTACCCACAATTTCTGTCCAACTTGGCTCTTGGAAGTTCCCATGATCCCCATTGTAGTTGTATTTTTGCTGTGTCCTCACATGGCAGAAGAGCAAGGCTGCTCTCTGGGGGCACTTTTCCCATTTGTAGGGGCACTAGTCCCACACATGAAGGCTCCATTCTTATGACCCCTGCCGAGGTCGTACCTCCAAATACAACATATGAACTGGGGGGGACACAAACATGCAATATATAGCATTCTGCCCCTGGCCCCCCAAATTCATGTTCTTCTCTCCTGAAAAATACGTTTATTTCATTCCAGGAGCCCCTAGAGTCTTAACTCATTCCAGTATCCACCTTAAAGTCTAAGTCCAAAGTCTCATGCAAATATCATCTAAATCAGGTATGAGTGAGACTTTGAGGTGTGATTTATTCTGAGGCAAATTTCTTCTCCACCTGTGAAACCAGTAAGTTATATGCTTCCAAACTATAACAATGGGACAAGCCTATGATAGACATTCCCTTTCCCAAAGGGAAACAGACAAAAGAAGAGAGGAGTGACAGGTCCCAAGTAGGTTGAAAACCTAATGGTGCGATTTCATGAGCCCTTAAACCTCGAGAATAATCTTTGACTTGACGCTCTGCTTTCCAAGCCCACTGGGGTAGAAACATGACCCCCATGATTTGGTAAGACTGCCCCACAGCTATGACTTTCTACCTAGGCCCTATCTCCACGATGGTTCTCTGCTAGGGCCCTATACCTTCCAGGCTGGGGTCCCTGACCCATGGCTCTTCTGAGTGGCCTCACCCCCCAGGGCTCCAGAAGGCACAGCCCACACTGCAGTCTTCTATGGAGGTCCCACCCCTGAGGCACTGGGCAGGGGCATCCTGAAACTTCTCTGCCCCCAGTCCATTGCACTCTGATCCTGTGGTGAGAGTGTAGGGTTCTCTGAATAAGCTTTAGTGTCGTTCTTCCATTGTCTTGAAGAACAGCATCTGACCTCTGTTGAGATGGCTGATACACACTAAACTTATCAAATGATTTTCTGGCCACACCATTAGTGTTCTCCGTTTTTGCAATATGGATACACTGAGAATTTTTCAAACCTTTAAGTTCTGCTTCCTTTTAGAATAACAACCCCATCTTTAAATCATTTCTCTCTTTTCTCATTTTGTTATACACAGTCAGTAGGTGTTAAGTTGTACTTTCAACACATTGCTTAGAAACTTCCTCAGCTAAATATCCAGTTTCATTGCTTACAAATTCTACCTTCCACAACGCACTAGAACACAAACACAATTCAGCCAATTGATTTGCCACTTTTTAACAAGAATTGCCTGTCTTTCGGTTTCCAATAACGTGTTCCTCATTTCCTCCTTTAAGCCTGAGCTCTCACCAGAATGACCTTTACTGTCCATACTTCCACAAATATTCTGTCCAGGGTTACTTAGGTATTCTCTAAGAAGATTGGGGCTGTCTATGAGCTCTTCTCTTTTCCTTCTGAGCTCTTATCAGAATTGCCTTTAAAAGTTCATTCATAGGGATGTAGGCTTTTTCTAGCATGCACCTCAAAACTCTTATAGCCTCTACTTCTTACCTAGTTCCAAAGCCACTTTTACCTTTTCAGGTATTTGTTACAGCACCCAGCTCTTAGTATCAGTTTAAGTCTCAGGATTCTCTAGAGACAGAACCACTAGGATATATATAGGAAGAGATTTATTATAAGAAATTGACTCATACAATTAAGGAAGCTGAAAAAATCCCAGGAACTGCCATCTGCCAGCTGGAGAGCCAGGAAGGCTGGTGGTGTAATTCAGCCCAAGTCGAAGGCCTGAGAACCAGAGATGCTGAAGATTAGGTTCCAGTTTGTTCTGAAGGTGTAAGAACCAGGATTGTGGCGGGCAGAAGAAGATCAGAGTCCTGTCTCCGGCATTCAGGCAGGAATGACTGAATGCTTCCTTTTGCTGACTTTTTGTTCTATTTCGGATTGAATGGTGACCACCCATTTTGGGGAGGGTAGACCACTTTACTGATGTCCATTGATTGAAATGCTCAGGTCATCCCAGAAACACCCTCACAGACCCAGAAATAATGTGTAACCAAATATCTGAGCATCCATGGTCCAGTCAAATTGACATACCAAATTAACCATCACACGGATGACTCTCTCTCTCCTGTCAGGGCAATGACAGTCATTTATATTTTTGACATGAGGTCCTCAAGATTGCAAGTGTTATTGGCTAAAGCCCTGTAACTAGCAAGTTAAATCACACAAGACAAGAGAGTGGGCAGATCTTTCTTAAATATTCTCGGAGAATAGAAACAAAATTTAAGGTAGAACATAATGGATAAAACAATCATATGAAGTCAAGAATTTTGTTGGAGTGGGGAGACATATTTAGATTTAAACCCAATTTATTGGTGATGATATCAGTAAAATCTATGCCAGAAAACATGCTAAATTTTTTTACATATGAAAGCTCATTTAAACCTCTTAACGATCTGTGATTTGTAACAACTGCTGATCATTTACAACTGAGGAACCTGAAATATAAAGAAATCAGTTATTTAAAAGTGTACAGCTAATAAGTGGCAGAGTTAAGATTTAAAATCTGATGAGCCTGAATTCAGGGCCTATGTTCTTACATTCTCTTGTCTCTTTTCTTTCTTTCCTGTACTCTTCAGTTTCTTGGGCCAGTCCCTTTTCCTTTTATAAACCACTTTTACTTATCATGAGGATATATGCTTTTTACAGCATTTAAGCATTTACCTTACTAAAAAAAAAAAAAAAGAAATGGATGACTATAAATATTTATATGAGTAGAAGAGATTATCCCTGCCTTAATCCTGTCCCCTTAAAGAATATCCTTTCAAGTGTTGGGCTTAATAAAATGTTGCTGTATTATGTAGGCCAGGGTCAACTTATGAATTGGTCACCTGTCATGACCAGAATTTTTTCAGAAATCTTTTACAATGTGGCACAGAATGGGTATAAGCTAAACATTTTCCCAGGGAATGAACTCAGTTCTGTTATACTGTTATTTCATACCCATAAAGGCAGCTTTCATCATGTCTACTGAGTTAGGACTATTTTGCCTCAAAATGACAGAATCCCAACTTAAATTGTCTTTCAAAAAGTAGAAATTTATTGGCTTGTATCAATGAAAAGTCCCATAGTGCATAGCTTCAGGTACAAATGGATTTAGGGTGACTGTTGCTGGTAATCTGTTTCTGTCCTCTCTGCCTGTCTTTCCTCTGTGTTGGCTTCAGAGTCATGCAAGATTTCTTAGCATGACTTTCCAATAGATCTAGAAAAGTCCCGAAATTAATGTTAATCATACTTAGTCCACTCCTGAATCACTGAAACAAGGAAATTTGATGCCCTCTTTGGACCAGTTGTGTGTCCCCTCCACTCCTGGAGCTAATGGGTAGAGTCAGTCCCTCTTGAACTACTTAGACTGATAGTGAGGGAAGAATGGTTTTCCTAAGGAGAATTAGAAAGTTACTGCCAATTGAAGGCAACTGGGTGCTGCACAGGCAAGGGTAAAACACTGACTTGCTCGACTGAGTAGTCATCTCTGGGATAAGGAGCTCTAGTTTTTCAAGCATTCTTCAAATGACGAGATTCAGGATCCTCCTAATAACATGGTTATTCTCCTTCGAATAACTTCTAGAGGATATGTGTTTCCTCTACAGGGTTGTAGCCAAGATGTCGAGTGATGTGTAGACCAAGTAAGAAATGGCTGAAGGGAATTTTCTCAGGGTGTGTATATGTGTATGGGGTGATGCGAATAATTGTTTTGGGGACAAAATAGAGAGGCAAGTGCTTTCTGGTTTTAAAAGGAGTGAATGGGTATGAGAAAGTAGGGACACACAGTTAGGGTTAATGTAAGATATAACTTTTTGTTAATTGATGTTCACCAGTGTTTTAGATAGCTGGGACTGGAGACACCTATAATTATTTAAATTAACTGTGTATCATTTATTATGTGTCAGGAAGTGTTTTAAAATATAAATCTTAACTCATTTAATCTTCTTGAGAGTCACATAGTATTATCACCCCCACTTTCCATGAGAGGAAACTTAGGCTAGATAAGTTAAGTAACTTGCTGAAAGCCACTCGAATACTAAGTGGTAGGGTTAGAACTAGAACCCAGGCAATCTGTGTTTTTAATCATTACAGTATGTTTGGGGGTAAAAAGAACAGTAGGCAATTGGAAGATAAAGTCAAGGAAATCTATAAAATAGAACAGAAAGATAACGAGTTGGAAAATTAGAGAACAAATAAAATTAAAGAATTATTTCAAGGTGGCCACCACCTCACAGATGAAGGGAGAGAAAAAAAGATTCCTGCACCTGAGGAAGATGTTTCTACATTGAATGGTCTGATCATACTGTCACATCATTATCATGAAATTTCAAACCAGTAAGATAAAAAGAACTCATAAGTATATAAAGAGGTGAAAAGAATAGGGAAATCAGGAACAGAAATCAGAATAACACTGGACAGTAGATAAAATTAGGGCAGCCTTTAAAAATTTTTGAGGACAAATTAGTATCAATTTAGATTTCTATAACAAGCTAAATTACCAATCAAATGTGAAGGTATATATGCAAAGCTGCACAAGGAGTTTACCTGTAACATCCTTTCCCAGGAACTATGAAGGGTGTGATCTATAAAATGTGGAAACAAACCAAAAGAAGACATGACATCCAGGTAACAGGAAATCCAACACAGAAGAGAGATACAGAATTTCCCTGAAAGGCAGCAAAGGAAATGTCTTAGAACAACAATTGTTCAGAAGTTCTAGAATGCCCCAATTTCTATAGAAACAGAGGCATAGATTGCTCTAGATGGCAGGTCTTCCTGAAAATAATGAAATGGTTAATTACCCAGTGCACTTGACTACACTGAAAATGTATCAATATTACACAAAGAGAGTTTGAAAGAGTTAATAAGGATAGGCACACAGAGAGATAGCAAAAGAAAAAAACCACAACACTTTAACTCCAGAAGATACACACAAGCGTATAAAAGAAAACGTAATCGTAGCTCATAATTTCCCTGGAAGAAACAGTATGCTGTTGACCCTAGGACAATGCAGGGGTTAGGCATGCTGAACCTCCACGCAGTAGAAAATCCCTGCACAACTTTATAGTGGGCCCTCTGTACCCATGGTTCTGAAGCCATAGATCATGTAGTACTGTAGTATATATTCAGTGAAAACTATCCTTGTACACCTGACTTGTGCAGTTCAAACCCGTGTTGCTCAAGAGTCAACTGTATCCTTATTTACATTAATCCCTGTGATCATATTTTGTAGATGTGGTTTGTATTATAATCAATAAAATTATCCTTGATAATCTGGTGAGCCTCATCCAGTCATCTGAAAGGTTTTAAGAGCAAAACAGAGGTTTACCTGAGCGAGAAGAAATCCTGATTATGGACTGCTGATTCCGCTCCTGCCCTAGAGTTTACAGGAAACTATCCTGTCCTACATATTGTAGACTTGCCAGTCCCCACAAGTAAACCAGTCCCTTGAAATAAATCTCCATATAGAAGCATGTGCGTCTGTGTGTGTGTGTCCACGTACTGTGTACACTGAAGATGTTATGGTGCTGGCTTGGAAGATGGAGGAGGGGGCCAGGAGCCAAGGAATGCATGCAGCCTCTTGAAGCTGGAAAACTCAAGGAAATGGATTCTCCCCTTGAGCTTCCAGAAGAACTGAAGCTCGATTTTAGTCCAGTGAGATCCATTTTTGACTTCTGACTTCCAGAACTGTAAGATAAGAAATCAATGTTTTAAGCCAGTAAGTTTATGGCTGTCTGCTACAGCTGCAACAGTTACCTGATCTACTGTGCATCATATCATATGAGACTTACCACCATCCCTGTTGTCATCTCTGCTTTGTATGTGAAAGACCTGAAACTCGGAGGCATAATGTGACTTAGCCCAGACCGGAGAGTAACCATCCTAGCTAGGACTTGGACCTGGTTCTTAAAACTTACAAGTTCAGTGTTCACTCTTTCTCTAGCACACATTCTCATGGTATATTTGAAAGCTGACTTTGTATCTCCTCAAAGACATTTCTACCTTTTATGGGTTAATAACAGAAAGAAAAAGAGAGAAGGAATTAAGGAAGACAAAACTCCTTGGTCTTCTAGTTGATGTTTGCTCTGTTGGTGAGTAAACCATCTTTCTGAATGCTCTGTTAGGTAGCACTGAGCGATTAATGTATAGCTCATCACTTGAGCCAGCATGATGGTCCCTACAAGACGTGCCAGGCTGTAAACACCAGCAACTGATCGATGCTGCTTTAATGAAGTACTGAGACTCCTTTTTACCCAAAGCCTTTTTTTTTTTTCCCTAGAAATTTGTCATATGTTTATTTTACACATACAGGTATACAAAATAATTACAGATATATATTTATGTATTGATTTCTTACTAATTACTAAGGGAAAAATGTACCTCTATGTGTTTTTGCTAAAGCAGTCATAATCTTTCACAATCTTACCTAATGGTCTGTGGCAACCTGTTTTACAGCATCCTGATCTGAAGCACCTAACGTCATTTATGAACTATTCTTGCCACAAATACTTACCCTGGATCTAATCAATCTAGAGTCCAGACCTAACATTCATTTTTCAGATTACTCAGGACAGAGGGTAAAGTTAAGCAACACTTACACAAAGGCTTTTAATGGTCCTTCCTGACACTTAACAGACCACTGATCATAGAAAAGCTATTTCAGATTCCTCAGGCACAGAGAGAGTCGTATTTACCTCTTCTCCCATTCTACCCCATGCAGACTTTCTTTTGAAGGCTGTAGTTGCTTTTATTTTTGAAAGAGTGTTGTCTTTTCCACTCTTCCACAAAAATTACCTTAATTAGATGTTTTCTTTTGATAGTTTGTATACTTATGATTAATCATGAATAACACAGTTTCAGGAATTATAATTACTAAGGCAAAGCATGACATGTAATTTTATTTTATTTTTTTATTTTATTTTTTGTTGTTGTTCTTGGTAGATTGGATGTAATGTATAGGGGAACTGGAAGAGTGATGGATCTGTTTTCTGCAACATGGATGGTGGTGGAAGGGCAGTTGGAAGAGGAGTGGCAGGATATCAGAAGTAGTGTTTGAGACATGTTAAATTTCAGATACCTATAACTCATTCACTTGGGGCAAGCAGGGGACTATAATGACATGTAATTTTAAATTGTAGTTTTGAGTTGTAAGTTTTCAATTGATCCTACATGTGATTTCCTATCCTTTTAAAATCCAAAGTAATTTCATAGAATGTTATTTTAAATGGAGTGTATATGAATATGGTGGAAGGGGTAAAGCTGCTATAGACCTTCACTTTGCTTTTCCTGTTATAAATTCTTGCCTTTTGTAAAACTTGTCATTATGGAAAATTTCAAACATATAGAAAAGCATATCACATAATATTAAACTAAACTCCCATGAACCCATCACCCAACTTTAACAATTATTAACTTAGAGCCAATCTTGTTTCATTTATGTCAATTCCTTTATACTCTCCCCATTGGATAATTTTGAAGCAAAGTTCTAGTTTCAAAATGTTGTTTGGACAAGGGTTTGGAGGTGAGGGATGAACTATTTTCTATTCATCAAGGGGAACCATTTGTATCAAAGCAACATTTTGATGAATTTTTTTTCACAAGAATTAATTTTTTCTGAGAATTAAATGCTTCTGGAGTTCTTCATTTCTGAAGTATACTGTCTTATTAATTAGTTCAGCAAATTGAATTCTTGCTGTATGTCAGGAAGAGTGCTAGACTTCAGTGATACATTGGTGACTAAGAAAAAACTCTAGTGCTCAAAACATCATTATCTCATAGGGTGAGTAAGTAGATTAATGAGTAATGAGAATAATGATAGATTTACGTGGGATTATAAAACAGGAACATCTAATCCAGCCTTGGAGGGTCCAGATGTCTGAACAGAGACTAGAAGTAAACAAGATTGAGAGGTAAGGAGGGTATGGGTGGGGCATAGTTAATGATCTACGGGGATGGAGAATCTATGTGCAGGTCTGTGAATAGGGAGATGTGTCTTGCTCCCATGGCTGCAGGGTAGAATATGAAGGGAAAATTTGTAAGAGGTGAGACTAGAGAGGTGAGCAAGGAGTTTTGTTTTTATCTATAGCTTAGGGAGAGTCTTTAGAGGATTTTATTTAGGGAACTGACAAGATATATCAGAAAAAGTGTTACCCCAGTCTAGTAGTAAGAGGAATTGCTCTGAGAGATTAACCATTAATTTAAAGACATCAGACAATTAGTCATCCCCATGCCAGGGCCTCTGGCCTTCTGACCTGTGATCCAAGGTCTTATATATTCCTCTGTTTTTTGTTTTGTGTTTTTTATTTAAAATTTCAATCAATAAAATCGGCCAGTAATTCCCTCAGTTGTAATCATCTTATCTTTGTCATTAACCTGTAGTATAATAAGACATAAAGCAAAGGAGTGGGACTTCCCTGGTGGTCCAGTGGTTAAGACTCCATGCTTCCAATGCAAGGGGCCCATGTTTGATCCCTGGTCAGGGAACTAGATCCCTCATGCCACAACTAAAGATTCCGCATGCTGCAACTAAGACCCGGCGCAGCCAAATAAACAAATAAATATTAAAAACAAAACAGGGCTTCCCTGGTGGCGCAGTGGTTGCGCGTCCG
>NC_041221.1:147268800-147283815 GCF_002837175.3 Physeter macrocephalus | reverse complement strand
ACTGGGCCTGCGCGTCCAGAGCCTGTGCTCCGCAACGGGAGAGGCCACAACAGAGGGAGGCCTGCATACCACAAAAAAAAAAACAAAAAAAAACAAAACAAAACTAAGGAGTAAGCCTCCTGAGTCCAATTTCCTCAGTAGTAATCATTGTAGAACTATTTCAACCATTGATAATCTGCTGTTTATTCTGGGGTGCTCTTTTCTCCTGTGCAATTATGCCTGCTATCTTATATCCCGACATTAAAAACACTGTGTGACTAAATCCACAGATTTGTGCTAGTGAAGTCTTGCTGGGGGAGGAAGGTTAGGTGTGACCTGGGGGAATGAAGGACTTATAGGTGAAGGGTAGGCAATCCAACTCCTTGAATCTGGGGACTTCAGAGATCTTGTCTGCTGGAGTACTAGGTTTGATCAAATAAGAAGAGGGGGCAGTATTGGCTGTTGTCATTGGTACAGCTGTAGAGCAGGAGTTAGTAAACTTCAGTTGATGGATCAAATTCGGATCACTGCCTACCTTTGTAAATAAAGTTTTATTGGAACACAGCCATGCTCACTTACTTATATATTGTCTGTGACTATTTCTATACTACAACGGCAGAGTTGAGTAGTTGTAACAGAGCGAATAGGACTGGCAAAGCTTAAAGTATTCACTTTATGAACTTTTACTGAAAAAGATGGCCAACCTATGCTACAGAGGGAGAGTCAGTGAGGGTGCATCTTGCACTAGAGTGTTCTCTGAAATCTGAAGAGGACTTATGAGGCTAAGGTCTGTAGGGGGTTCATGGAGGTGGATCTGGAGCCTTCGTTTCTCTGAGGCTGAGGGGCCCTTGGGTCCTATAAGGCTTTGCTTTGGGTGAGACGTTTGAGGGGGCTGCTTTTCAGCTCATTACACCCCAGAGGGGCTTTCACTTGAGACTACCTAATATAAGCTCCGTGTTGGTGCAAGGGCACTTCTTACCATCTGGCGACTGGTGAATTTCCACTTCTGTGCGGCATTTACTATATGGCATTAGAGCAATGAACAGAGCTTTCACTTCCAGCTGTGAGGCATCTGGCTTGGATCCCTTCTCTCCTCTTAGCTACAGTGTTCTTGATGTTCCTGCTGTGTGTTCTGAACTGGATTGGCATCTGTCTTCCCCTCTGCAATGTCCTTTAGGCTTTGCCAGACCCATGCCAGCCCAATCCATCTCCCTGCTGACTCAGCGGGCTTGCCAGCAGGGTGCCTTCCTACCCCTGGGGAAACAGCAGCGTTTCAGTTTTGACTACAGAGACTCACAGAGCTCAACACTCTGATTTTGTTAATTCACTTATTATTGTGCCTCTTTTCAGCATCAACCTTATATATAGATAGAGGCTTATGTGAAACACTACTTGAATCACCGGAAGATCTTCCCTGGTCCAAAATACTTCATCTACTGACCCTGCCGTGGTGCTTGAACTATTCCAATTTGGATTAAGTAGACTGAGCACTTATTAAAATGATAACGTTTCTCTATGCAGAGTAACTCACCCAGCCACTAGCTAGCCCTTAAGCTAAAGAGGAATGAGTTGAATGGAGTAACTAAAGGAGAAATCTGCATCTCCAAGTAAATGGGACAAGTCAGATTTGAAAGGTAGAGGAATCTAGGTGATGCTGGGGACAGACAGTCCCAACTGGCACATTCAGAAGGAAATACATAGATACTGCATACCAGGGAGAGAAGTGTAAAATTGGAGAAAAGGGCATGAAAAGGATTATAATATAGAAATGATTGAGTAGTAGAGTTGGAAGAAGCCGACTTGATGACAGATGAGATCACTGAGGGGCAGGGAGGGTCTGAGACTTCCCTGAGGTACTGCAGAAAGTCATTGGCAAAGTCTGAATGAGAATCTAGGTCTGCTGACACCTGACTGTGCTCTTTCCCAGCTTTTCCCGAAGTGTGCCCTGGAAAGTACTACATCTGCAAATATTAATACAATTTTACTTGGAGAAGAAGGCATAGTGGTTAAATAAGTTCAGCAAACATGGTTAGAAAGAGGCCTATCAGGGCAAAGTACTCCTCTACCATCTTGGGACATGAACTCCAGCCATTTAGTCATTAGATATTTTTTTAAAAACCTATTATGAAAGGATGTACCTATAATAAGTATTGTGCTAATGGCTGGAGGTATAATGAACGAGAGAGAGAGATGGTTCTTGTTCTCAGGATTTGCCAGCCTGCTCCACTCCTGCAAGGTAGATATTGATCAAATAATCATACAGGTGCCTAGTGCTGTATTTACCAGCTGAATAGTGCTTTGCAAGGGGGCAACTGAGTTCTTGAGGGGCCTATGTCAACCAGTCCTTGTGATGCAGTGGTTCAGAGATGATTTCTGGGATGAAAGGCTTCTTCAGCTGGTAAATGAAGGGTAAGTATAAGCTAACCAGGTAAAGAGGAGCTCAAGTAGAGGGGACAGCATGGGCATGTAGCAGGGAAAGCATAGTGTGTTAGAGCAGAATGTTCTGGTTAGAGTGTCGAGGTCCACCAGGGGGACAAGGACCCCAAGTCCTCATCCTCTGAACACAACAGGTGTGGTATATTTCTCCCACTGTGTCTTACAAATGTTATTATTCTCTATGCTGTGAAACAGTTGGGAAGGACAACATTAGGGGAACTAAATGTGGGATTTAGTGAGTTAGGACAGTGGTGAGAGATGAGCCTGGAAGATCATGGAGGGGCCCTAAGATTTGGATCTTAATCCTAAAAGTAATTGTTCCACCGCGAACTCCCTGTGTGACATTTCCTGAGTCCCATACTCTTTTTGGACCTCAGTATATTCTTCCAAAATTGGATCAGATATTCTTTGCTTTATGTATTTTTTTTTTTAACTCCAACAAGGGTATCTGGCTCTGAAGAAAGCTGTACCAGCCTGGTCCTGAAGGGCCGTTGAGTTACTGCCTTAGCCCAAAGATGATTTAGTGCATCAGTGCAGGGGCTGAGCAGTCCTGCCTGATCATGATGAGTTGTGATTTCACACAATTTGTTATTGCTGCTCCCTACCCACCCACTGCCATGGGTCAGGAGACTGAGATCCCCATATCTTTCCATTCTAAATAGGTCAGCTCCCCTCGTCACAGAGTTACGTTTGCTGTGGGAAGAAGGGAAGTGGCAAAACCCAGACCATCTGGTGGGTAGGGAGCTGGAGCTCTGTTTCACACTGCCACTTCTCTCAGTCCCTTTTAAACCATCGTTGACAAGCACACACTCTCACAAACAAACAAACAAAAAAACCCTCTTTCTGGAGTTGGCATTTCTCCCCAGACTTCCAGGAATGTGTGATGGCTATTTTAACTACCTCCCATCAGCCTTCTCTGACGGTGTGGTTTTCCTGTTTCACACATCATACGTAGGTAACTGAAGTTATGGTACTTAGGGATGTGATGCTGGAGTTCTTAGCAAAATGTGTGGGGTATCCAGGGACCTTCTGGCCTGCAGGTATAAATGTAAATGGACTGAAATAATCTGCCTTCTATGAACTCCTGAGAACTGACAGAGGCCTGCTTAATGAACAAAGAGAGAGATTACACCTGGTCTAGACAGAGAACCTCAAATGAAAGAGGTGCAGGACAGGGGAGAAGTGAAAGAACTTGAGCTCCGTGGTAGAGAGAAAGGTTTCAAGCCCCAATTCTGTTATTTACCAGTTTTGTTCCTTGAGTGAGTTACATTCTGTGGGCCCCAATTCTTTCATCCTTTAAATGCAGATTTTAATAAAGTTGTGATATGAATTAAATGGGGCAATGTATGAAAGCATTTAGCATAGTGTCAGGCATATAGTAAACATTTCAGAAGTACTAATAATAAAATTAAATATGCAATCACTATCCCATAGTCTTTAGTGTGTATTCTGTTTGTTCCTTTTATAAAAAATTGTTTTAAATATTTTTATACAATTTTCTAAGGTTACACTCCATCTGCAGTTATTACAAAATATTGTCTATATTCCCTGTGTTGTAGCCATCCTTGTAGCCTATTTTATGCCCAATAGTTTGTACCTCTCACTCCTCTACCCTGATATTGCCCCTCCCCTGCTCCCCACTGGTAACCACTAGTTTGTTCTCTACATCTGTGAGTCTGCTTCTTTTTTGTTATATTCACTAATTTGTTGTATTTTTTAGATTTCACATATAAGCAATATCATACAGTATTTGATAAGTCAGTCTGACTTACTTCACTTAGCATAATGCCCTCCAAGTCCATCCAAGTTCCTACACATGGCAACATTTTGTTCTTTTTTATGGCTGTGTAGTATTCCATTGTGTATATCTCTCTCTCTCTCTCTCCCTATATATATATACATATATATATACATATATATATATGTATATATATACCACATCTTCTTTATCCATTCATCTGTTGATGGACGTTTAAGTTGCTTCCATGCCTTGGCAATTATAAATAATGCTGCTATAAATACTAGGGTGCATTTATCTTTTAGAATTAGTTTTTTTGTTTTTTTCAGATATATATCCAGGAGTCGAATTTCTGAGTCATGTGCTAGTTCTATTTTTAGTTTTTTGAGAAACCTCCTCTCTGTTTTCCACAGTGGCTGCTCTTTCTTTTCTTTTTCTTTCTTTTTTTTTTTTTAACTGTTACTTTTAGAGAACCAGATTCTTTTTTCTGAGTGTTCTTCTGTAAAATGTCCAGCTGTGTCTCCTTTTTAGGCATGATGACATCAGGGTCTCTCTTACCAAGATCCCTGTTCACTGTCAGAGGAAACTGTTAACGTTAAGACACCTTCCAGGACTGAGGCCATCCATATGTTCCTTATGCATTCCCTCATCTGTGCATCACATGAACTTTTGTCAGATGCCAGTGGTTCATGATCAACTTAACAAAGAGCAGGAAAAGCGGATGACCAGTAGTCAGAACCAAATGGAGAGATGAGGCTGGTATCTCTTAAAGGGCATTGGAAGCCCTCAGGGAGCACTTACTTTCCACAGACTTCCTGGGGCTGTTCTGGCCACAGTTTCGGTGATTTTTGTACTAATTATTCTTTAGCTCCGGAGGACCATTATTTCTGCCCTCAGGATGTATGACCATTGGCCCAGCCAAACTGCCTGTCTGTGTGCCTGTCTTGTCACCACTGCTTTAAGCCCTGGGATCCAATAGGCAGCCTTGACCCTGAGTGCTTCTCAGGCACAATTCTGTTGCTGTTGGTCTAGATTCACCAGGTATTCCCTGATGGGCACACATCATGTGTGCTGATTCCTCCGTGCCTCATTAGTCCAACATTAATTCTTGATTCTGTCTCTCTGTGTCATCTGTGTGACCCAGCAATAGGGACAGGACCTGCTGAAGAGGATCAGTGGCTCTTCCTTTGGTGGTTGTAGAAAATGGAAAGTAAAGAGGTTATTTCAGCTTAGTTCAGGTGGCCTCTGGGAGAAATTGCTACTTATCACCGAAGGGGCTTTAGAAATAGATTTCTATGGCAGGATGTTCTCTGTTATTTAATCTTCCTGCATCATTTTCATTAATTGTCCTCTCTACCCCACCATCTCGTTCATCCAACAACTCTTCTGTTGTTTACTTACCCTCTAAGAAATGGTTCTACATGCTGGGAATACAGTGAAGTGTAAACAGGTGGTCCTGCCTTCGTGGCACTTACAATCTAGGAAGAGAGACAAATCAAATCATAAGAGTTTATAAAACTACATGTCTGATGGAGGGAATTGAAAGTGTTAGGAGAGCACCTTACACAGCATAGAGTGATAGCTAATCCAAGGAATGAAAGATGAGTAAATGTTGTCTAGGCAAGAAGGGATTAGTGGGCATTTTTGTGTGTGTGTGTGAGGATAAAAGATGCAAGCAGGTACCAAATCATGCTTGTAAGTTTGATCTTTAGAATAACAGGGATCCGTTAAAGATTATTAATCAGGAGAATGATACAATATGAAAGGCATTTTAGAATTATCACTCTGGATGCAATGAATAAGAGGGCATGAGCCTTGAGGAGGGAACATCATTGGGGAAGCTTCTGCCATAAACTAGAAAGCTGGTAGGATTTGAAGTGAAAGCCACAGGACTTGGTGGTTGATTGGATGTGAGGGGGGATGGGTAGCAGGAGGAAGAGTGAAGCATCAGAACTGACTGCCATGTTTCTGGGTTGATCAAGTGGGTGAATGATAGTGCTTTTCTAATAAGACAGGGATCTTGGAGAAGAAAAGATTTGAGAGGGAAATAAAGATCTAAGCTTTAGATATGTTGAACTCGAAGTGCATGCAAGACTTCCTGTTGTATATAGATAAATGCAGTGGGAAATGGAGTATTAGGATAAATGTTCAGGAAGGTGATCTAGAGCCATAGATTTAAGTCACTAGCAGTTAAAAGATATTTCAAGCTATGAGAATGAAGGAGATTATTTATATAAGCAAAGTATGGGAGGTGAGAGGGGGGTTAAGAATAGGACTGTAAGTGTTACTACCATGGAAGGTCATGAAAAGAAGAGTTAGAAGAGAAATTCAGAGAAGAAAGAGAAAAATTAAGGAACTGTTATTAGAGAAACAGGAAATAGTTTCCTTTTAGGATGTATGATCTAATGGGTATATTCTAACAATTCATGGGTCTAAATCTAGAGATACTGACTGATCTTTCAGCACCAGATCTTACACTTTGGATAGAAAAGGTAGCAAGCTCAACCCAAAGCCACTCTAATCTTTCAACTGTGGTCGAGGGCAAATGTGAGTACCAGGGCCTTGAAAATCAATTAACTGGATGGTTTGGGCTATATTTATATGCTTTGATGCTGACAATATTAATTTTCATAACAGCTTAGTGTCTTTATGGTCCAACCTTCCTCATTTCCTTATTGGTAAGTTGTTGCTTATAACAAGCAACCTCCCACCCCAACTTTAAGTGACTGATGGGTTTGGGAATATGTTTTCTTCATCATTTTAATTATATTATGTATAGGGTCATATCAATGAAGAGAAAATTTCAGACATTTGTTAAAGATGTATCAGATAGAGTAGAGAATTGATGAGGCTTTGGAGTGTTAGGAAAAACAAAACTAAGATTCAGGAGAATAGTTTCATATTCTGATGCTGCCATTGACTTGCTCTGTGGCAGGAGGGTGACTCTCCTGGTCTCAGTTTACCTATCTGTAAATGTAGGAAGCTGGACTCAAAGTTCCCTTTTGTCAGCTCTGAATGTGCTTACATTACTCAGTACAGATTGATGAGAGGGCAGTATATTTAGGTTTCTGTATAGTGCCTACCTCTACACAGGCTTATAGCTGTCATTCCTGGGCATTCTGTTCATTAGCATGTTCACTCATTACCTTCGAAAATTCTGACTCTTGGAGGAAATACGTCTTTATTTGATTATTTTAAAAAGTAAATCCATCGTAGGCTACAAAAAAAGAGGATATTTCCCAAGTAAAAGGAAGTGATAAATCCCAGTTACCTTGTGCTGACCTGGCCATACACTAAACGTGTCTCCCTTCCTCTCCCCCTACTTTGTTTTCTTCAAATAAACAAACATATAGTACCTAATATGCACCAAGTACTATTTTAGGCATAAGGACATTATTATGATTAAGACATGGCTCTCCTCTTCAGAAGATTGCAGTTTGGTGATGACAGAAAAAAAATTAACCAATAATTATGATAGAGCATAAATGTTCTGGCAGATATATCAATTATAGTGCTATGGAAAACATGAGCTATTCATCCTCCATCCATCCATCCGTCCATCCATCCATCCATCTAACAAATATTTGAGTGCTTACTAGATCTTACTATACAAATACTGATACAATACCTATCAAAATAGATAAGATTCCTCCCTTAACAGAACTTAGTCTTGTAGAAGAAGAGAGAAAAAGAATCAGTAACAACTATAAAGACTTTCAGATAGTTATAAGTACTGTATGGAGAAATACAGAGTGGGGAATGGGGAACAGTGATGAGGATCGTAATTTCCTATAGGGTGGTCAGAAAACATTTTGTTGATTAGAGAACGTTTGATCAGTGAGCTAAGGTAAGTGAGGGAGTGACGTGAGGTCTAGGGGAATACTAGTCCAGGTAGAAGGAACAGTAAGTACGCAGGTCCTGTAGCAGGAGTACACTTGATCTATCTGAGGAATAGTAGGGAGGCCAGTCTATGTAGAAAAATAAATTGGAACAACTGGAAGAGTGACTTGTCCTTTGACTGAGCAGGTGAGGACTGCAAGAAGAGCAGCTGTGTCCCGGAGCGAAAATCTGGAGTTTGATTTTGGACATGTTAAACTTGAGATGTCTCTTAGACATCTAAGAAAGATGACATGGGGACAATTAGATAATTGATTCTGGAGTTCACATGATAGGTCCAGGCTGCAGATATAGGTGTGGATGTTACCAGCATATAAATGGGCTTACAATTTAAATATTTAATATGATTGGAAGAGATCTCTCCCATGAAATAACTATCAGTAGACACCTAGGCAAAGCAAAATAACCAGCAAAGGAAAACTGAGACAGTTTGGTCAGAAACATCGGAGGGAAATCAAGAATGGTGATCTAATAGTCAAGTGAAGAAAGAAAAAGGGTTTGAAGAAGGCAGAAATAATTAGCTGTGCCAGTCCTTCTGACAGTTCAAAAATAGACACATAAAATTGCTGAGGACCAGTGGAGGACAGATTGGAGGGGTTCAAGGCTAAAGGCTGGAAGGGTGAGAGAAGGTGACCTGAGATAAGTAAGTAGCTTGATGGGGTGAAGAGGCTGAACAGGTGGCCAGTGAGATGGGATTGACTGGATTGGATACTGCAGGAGAGGACTGATTTCTAAGATTCAGACCTAAGTCACTAGAAGAATCAAATTGTGATGCTGTTCATTAACATAGGGAAACAATGGAGGAGGAGCAGGTTTAGGGAGAGGAAGATGGTTAGTTTTTAGGATAAATTGATTTTGAACTTCATGGGCTATCCAAGTGAATATTGGGAAGCTGCCTATGAAGTTGAATTGCTGGAGATAGCTCTAAGGTGTTTCATCTCTGACTCTTGTCTTCATGTTTTTACTGGTATATAGGCAAATAAGTGCATGTTCAGAGAAAGGCAGCAGAAGAAGACATGATCTGGAAACCCTATTAAAAGAGAAAAATTTGGAGAATCTGTGTGTCAGCCATCCTGGGTTCTAAGCTAGGCACGTTATGGACCAGTTGCATGGGTTCAGACAACAGCCTGGTCAGTGAGTTCTCTCCTCTGTAAGATAGGTACAACAACAACTACCAGGTCACTTGACAATGCAGGGTACTAGTAAATGGAGAGAACATTCAAATTTGTTCCACATGTTGTATCCTTATAGCTACTTCTGCTATTACTGATGCCACTTCTACTGTTATTACACCTACAAGGATTAATTTATTACCAATGAAATCTCCTAGTCTACTAATAAATGAGGACAACCAGTGTTTTAAAGATCAGATTTGTAAAAGGGACTCCTTCCACTTCCTGCCATTAAAATATATCCCTTTTCTCTGTCCGACTCTCATTAATTTCTCATTTAAATTCATGGGAGACTATTATTTCAGTGTATCCAAGAAACTAAGTACATGCCCATTAACTTGACTCAATCATTTGGGGAAGAAACAAGACAGTTTTAAGACTGCTTTAATAAGAACCTACTAGGCTGAATTTCCACTTGCCCTACTAGGCTGAATTTCCTTCTTTGTCATATATGATACCTTTACAACCTCTGCTTTTGACAAACACCTGATTTTAGTTTCCTTAACTTTGCTAACAGCTTTGCCTCCCTGATATGTGCTGTCTTGCTGTGCCTGTAAGAGAAGAGGCAGGTAACTGTGCTTTTCAGCACTTAGCAGCCTGTCCTTACATTACTGTCACTTGTCATCCTACCATAGCCTGCCTAGCCTGAACGTCCTTAGCAGCTACTCAGAGGACTGAGCATGAATGCCCTGCAGGGGAAAACTGAAGGTTGGGCCAATTCCTCTTGCAGTGATTGTGTGGATCTCATTCATTGATTGATTTCACTCATTTGTTCAGTGGAACAGTAACTGGACACCAACAGTAACTGGACACCAACAGTGAGGATGAGGATAGTGATCACTAGCATTTAGCACCTGGACCAGGCACTGTGCTAAGTGGTTTAAATACATTTTATCAACTGAACTTCCTAAGAAAAATATGCGTTGGATTCATGCCTATTTTTTCAGCTGAGAAAAATAAGAGTTAAGAAAATCAAATCATTTTCTCAGGTTCCTCCAGAGGTTGGTAGAGCTGAATCATAAATTAACGTCTTTATATTTGTTTCCTTGTTTTTATTTATTTTTGTTTTTTACTAAAGCAGTAAATGTGGAAAGTAGAAAATACAGAGCTAAAATAAGAAAATAAAACACCATATCCCTACTATGCAGAAATCACCATTATGTTTTCTTAGGCTACATATCCTTCTATATCATTACCTCTTAGATACACACATGCAGAGATTTCCAACTGCTTCTTAAAAACTGACCTCCATGCTTTGACACCTCAGTATAAAAAAATTCAGCTTAGTCATTGAATTCTATCCACTTACTACCTTACAGACAGGAGACTGCTCTCAGGGGCAAAATCCTATAAATGCAGAACTTAACAAATGAACCTGCTTTTTTCAAAGTTGAATCCCCATCAGCTTCTGCCAGCTCTTGTTTACATACACTCTAGTGCTTTTAAACAGTCACTGTTTACATATTGTCCAGTGTTTAAAAATTATTATTTGCAGGAGCTCTAATGCAGATACTCATTGTCTTTATTTTATGTGGACTCTCTGTTCATGTTTTTGCTCTTTGTTCTATTGTGTTTTTTATCTTTTTCTCTTGTTTTCTGATTGTCCTTTATATTTTAAGGAGATTATCTTTTTGTCTGTGACAAGAGTTACACATATTTTCCCGCTTATTTTCAAATTTCATTTCATATATTTGAAAATATTTGTTGTGTTAGTTATTTTTAGTTATCTATTAAAAGCCATCTTTTATATATGCATTCCACATTTTGAATCTTTTGTATAGAACTTTATCCATTCTGATTTTAAAGGAGTATACTCCATGCTTTCTTCCTACAGGTTCCCTTTTCCCCCCTTGGATTGTGATCTTTAATCCATTTGAAGTTTTCCTTGGTATGTCATGTGAAGTAAGGATCCAAGTTTATTGTTTTTTCTAAAAGATATGCATCTTCCTTAGCATCATTTAAGAATACATCTTGGGCCCACTCATTAGAAATGCCTCCTTTAGCATATATGAAACCTTCATATGTTTGAGGGATAATTCTGGATTTCATATTCTATTCTATGGATATTTCTATTAATTCACCTGCCAATACAATCCTAACTAAAGAGTCTTGATACTGGGTTTTTATATCTTACAAGACTAATAATACACCCCCTTATTTATTTTCTTTTCCAGAGGTTTCCTGGCAATTCTTGCTTGTCAGACCAAGTCTTTCTGCCACAAAATTCTGCCACACTTTTGTCTAGTGTATTCTACAGGCAGGTACGTACTGGGTCCATTCATATATTACATCATTACAGAAAATTGTGGACCTCTTTATGCTGGTATTTGTGTTAGAGGGCCCTGCCTTCCCTGAGCTTGAGTAGAGCCTAGTAGTTTTAAAACTGTGGAACGTACATGGAATACAATATTGTAAGCACTAATCTGTGTATCTATTTTTGGAAATTCTAAGAGTGATTCTGAAGAGCCATCAGGTTTGAGAACCAACGGGCTCTGAGAAAAAACAATAAACTGGGGCCTTCTGTCTGGTCATTTCCCCTTACTTCCCATCATATCATAAATCCAGTAGTGTCAAAATTGGCAGGGATCTCAGAGATCCAAATTTGGACTGCTTATTTGACTTTCGGGGAAACAGGCCTACATGTAATGTAATGTGCTTAAAATTGAGTCAATGTGTTTTTTGGTCAGGAACTGAGCATTTATTTCAGTTCCATTTTTCTTCTCCATTACGCCATGCTGAGACCTCATTGAACAAGCCAGTATCTCATGCCTGAAAGGTGTGAAATTAATTTAATTCATATGTAAACATTGTTAAAGCATTCATTAGGCTAGGGTTGCTTTCACTTAGTATTTTGAACGTGGATCCTAAATTTATTCATTATCTATTTGTTCATACATTTATTCATTTATTGATTTAACACATTTTCTGAGCGTTGTGCATTCTGATTGATTTCGTGAAAGAGCAAACATTTAATATGTATTCAAATGTTTTTAAATTAACTATATTTAAGGATCATGCACATCAGATATTAATAAATAATCTATAATTTGGATAGAGTACAAGACAAATAATTCAAGGAATGTTACAAGGCACTTAGATGCCACATGAGTAGAATAAAGAGAAGTCAGTGTGGGCTGGGAATAGTTAGAGAATGTGCTCAGGAGGAGGTGATTGTTTTGTTTGGCTAGATATTGGGGGAAGGTGAAGGGCATTTGATGCCAGAGAATATTATAGATACATGTAAACCTAGCAATTATGAGAAGCAGTGAGAGACTTTTTCTCCTCATCTGACCTTTAGCAGAGCTTTTCTTCCTCCTTCTAATTATGTACATCTGCTTTACAACAACATTTGTCTTTTCAAACAATGGGAATTATTTGAATGAAAGCAATCAGTAAATACACTACAAATAGAAAAACCTCCTGAAAGAGCTCACTGCATAAGGCATGTAGTGTTTGATAAAAAGTGAATTTTCCAGATTACTGAAGCTTACCCTCTAAAAGTCAAAACTGTTTTTTTTTAAATTTTACCCATTTTGTATATAAATGCTTACACAATAGATTTTAGACTGACTTAATTTTTTATGAAGAATTTATCACACATCTTTTGAATTCCTCCTTGAGACTAGAGTTATCATAAGAAATGTGTTCTTGTACTCTGCACAATTGAATAGCTCTGTTCATCATTAAACTAAATTTTCCTCCATGGAAATACATGTTAATTCCTTTTGTCTTTTTAGTTTCCTTGTCTCCTCTCTCACAGTGTCTTGTTATGTATTCCTGTGTTTCAGATATCTATTTCACACAATCTAGTTTCTCTTCTGAAAGTAACTTTTGTGCCTGTTACCTATTGAAACAAAATGAGAAATGAATTGGGGAAGGCTTGCAGTGTAGGGAGAAGGAGCTGGACGAGCAGTTCTGGGAACTGGGTTTTATTAATTGGCCAGACATGGTATAATTGCATCTAAACCAACTGTAAGAAAAACCTCTTAGTGAAGTGCTTTTCTTTCTTTTTTTTTTTTAACATCTTTATTGGAGTATAATTGCTTTACAATGGTGTGTTAGTTTCTGCTTTATAACAAAGTGAATCAGTTATACATATACATATGTTCCCATATCTCTTTTTTATTAATTAATTTATTAATTAATAAATTATTTATTTATTAATTGTTGGCTTTGCCAACAACCAGCCTGATAACCTTGGGAAAGTTGCTTTCTTTCATTCCTGGGTTTCTCAGTTGAAAAAGGAGCATAATGATATGGATATGATGAGGCATGACTTTGAAACTCCTTGGGGATCACACTTGGATAGGAACCTAGGGTCTCAATGAAGGCTCTTGGCCATTCCTATTCTCCCCCACCATACTTTAACCTTCCTGTCCTAGCTTCTCTTCTGTATCTTGAATATTTTCATAGAAAAGGTTCTATAACTTTTTAAAATTGTGAGTGACACTGAATTAGAGTGGTAATGGCTGTGCTTTATTCATGTATTGGATATCTCTATGTTCCCCAATATATCCCAGGCTTTTATACATATCACCTCTAATGTTCACAAATTCTTAACAGATAGTGAAGCACTATTCTCTTCACTTCACATTTGAGGAAATGAGCCTCAGGGTGTTTAAGAAACTTTCCATAGAACAGACAGCCAATAAAGGATAGGAATATGAGTCTAGCGCCATCTGCCAAGACTCAAGACCTGGTGAAAGTTCCACATTGTCTCCTAATTTGATCCCCTTCACTTTCACATGACTACCACGGCCAGACATGGTATAATTGCATCTAAACCAACTGTAAGAAAAACCTCTGAGTGAAGTGTTTTTCTTTTTTTTAACATCTTATTGGAGTATAATTGCTTTACAACGGTGTGTTAGTTTCTGCTTTATAACAAAGTGAAGCAGTTATACATATCCATTCATCTGTTGATGGACACTTAGGTTAATTCCATGTCCTGGCTATTGTAAAGAGAGCTGCAATGAACATTATGGTACATGACTCTTTTTAAAGTATGGTTTTCTCAGGGTATATGCCCAGTAGTGGGATTGCTGGGTCGTATGGTAGTTCTATTTGTAGTTTTCTAAGGAAACTCCATACTGTTCTCCATAGTGGCTCTATCAATTTACATTCCCACCAACAGTGCAAGAGAGTTCCCTTTACTCCACACACTCTCCATCATTTATTGTTTCTAGATTATTTGATGATGGCCGTTCTGACCAGTGTGAGATGATATCTCATTGTAGTTTTGATTTGCAGTTCTCTAATGATTAATGATGTTGAGCATTCTTTGATGTATTTCTTGGCAATCTGTATATCGTCTTTGGAAAAATGTCTATTTAGGTCTTCTGCCCATTTTTGGATTGGGTTGTTTGTTTTTTTGATATTGAGCTGCATGAGCTGCTTGTAAATTTTGGAGATTAATCCTTTGTCAGTTGCTTCATTTGCAAATATTTTCTCCCATTCTGAGGGTTGTCTTTTCATCTTGTTTATGGTTTCCTTTGCTGTGCAAAAGCTATGAAGTTTCATTAGGTCCCATTTGGTTTTCTTTTGTTTTTATTTCCATTTCTGTAGGAGGTGGGTCAAAAAGGATCTTGCTGTGATTTATGTCATAGAGTGTTCTGCCTATGTTTTTCTCTAAGAGTTTGATAGAGTCTGGCCTTACATTTAGATCTTTAATCCGTTTTGAGTTCATTTTTATGTATGGTTTCAGGGAGTGTTCTAATTTCATACTTTTACATGTACCTGTCCAGTTTTCCCAGCACCACTTATTGAAGAGGCTGTCTTTTCTCCACTGTATAT
>NC_041221.1:147267388-147268254 GCF_002837175.3 Physeter macrocephalus | reverse complement strand
TTTGTTAATATGGTGTATCACGTTGATTGATTTGCGTATATTGAAGAATCCTTGCATTCCTGGGATAAACCCCACTTGATCATGGTGTATGATCCTTTTAATGTGCTGTTGCATTCTGTTTGCTAATAATTTGTTGAAGATTTTTGCATCTATGTTCATCAGTGATATTGGTCTGTAGTTTTCTTACTTTGTGACTTCTTTGTCCTGTTTCGGTATCAGGGTGATGGTGGCCTCATAGAATGAGTTTGGGGGTGTTCCTCCCTCTGCTATCTTTTTTTGTGATCTGATATTTATGATTTCTTTCCTTCTGCTAACTTTGAGGTTTTCTTCTTTCTCTAATTGCTTTAGGTGTAAGGTTACATTGTTTATTTGAGATGTTTCCTATTTCTTAAGGTAGGATTGTATTGCTATAAACTTCCCTTTAGAACTGCTTTTGCTGCATCCCATAGGTTTTGGGTCACCATGTCTCCATTGTCATTTGTTTCTAGGTATTTTTTTATTTCCTCTTTGATTTCTTCAGTGGTCTCTTGGTTATTAAGTTGTGTATTGTTTAGCCTCTATTTGTTTGTATTTTTTACAGATCTTTTCCCATAATTGATATCTAGTCTCAGAACGTTGTGGTCAGAAAAGATACTTGATATGATTTCAATTTTCTTAAATTTACCAAGGACTGATTTGTGACCCCAGATATGATCTATCCTGGAGAATGTTCCATGAGCACTTGAGAAAAATGTGTATTCTGTTGTTTTTGGATGGAATGTCCTATAAATATCAATGAAGTCCATCTTATTTAATGTATCATTTAAAGCTTGTGTTTCCTTATTTATTTTCATTTTGGATGATCTGTCCATTGGTGAAAGTGGGGT
>NC_041221.1:147263104-147266855 GCF_002837175.3 Physeter macrocephalus | reverse complement strand
AGTAATCTTGGTTGTAGGTTTTTCTCCTTCATCACTTTAAATATGTCCTGCCACTCCGTTCTGGCTTGCAGAGCTTCTGCTGAAAGATCAGCTGTTAACCTTATGGGGATTCCCTTGTGTGTTATTTGTTGCTTTTGCCTTGCTGCTTTTAATGTTTTCTTTGTATTTAATTTTTGATAGTTTGATTAATATGTGTCTTTGCATGTTTCTCCTTGGATTTATCCTTTATGGGACTCTCTGTGCTTCCTGGACTTGATTAACTCTTTCCTTTCCCATATTAGAGAAGTATTCAGCTATAATCTATTCAAATATTTTCTCAGTCCCTTACTTTTTCCCTTCTTGTTCTGGGACCCCTGTAACTCGAATGTTGGTGTGTTCAGTGTTGTCCCAGAGGTCTCTGAGACTGTCCTCAGTTCTTTTCATTCTTTTTTCTGTATTCTGCTCCGCAGCAGTTATTTCCACTGTTTTATCTTCCAGTTCACTTATCCATTCTTCTGCCTCAGTTATTCTGCTATTGATCCCTTCTAGAGTATTTTTATTTTCATTTATTGTGTTGTTCATCATTGCTTGTTTCCTCTTTAGTTCTTCTAGGTCCTTGTTAAATATTTCTTGCATTTCTCTATTTCCAGGATTTTGGATCATCTTTACTATCATTATTCTGAATTCTTTTTGAGGTAGACTGCCTATTTCCTCTTCATTTTGTTAGGTCTGGTGGGTTTTTACCTTGCTCCTTCATCTGCTGTGTGCTTTTCTGTCTTCTCATTTTGCTTAACTTACTGTGTTTGGTGTCTCCTTTTCACAGGCTGCAGGTTCATAGTTCCCATTGTTTTTAGTGCCTGTCCCCAGTGGCTAAGGTTGGTTCAATGGGTTGAGTAGGTTTCCTGGTTGAGGGGACTAGTGCCTGTGTTCTAGTGGATGAGGCTGGATCTTGTCTTTCTGGTGGGCAGGTTCACATCTGGTGGTTTGTTTTGGGGTGTCTGTGGCCTTATTATGATTTTAGGCAGCCTCTCTGCTAGTGGATGGGGCTGTGTTCCAGTCTTGCTAGTTGTTTGGCATAGGGTGTCCAGCACTGTAGCTTGTTGGTCGTTGAGTGAAGCTGGGTCTTGGTGTTGAGATGGAGATCTCTGAGAGACTTTCGCCATTTGATATTACATGTAGCTGGGAGGTCTCTTGTGCACCAGTGTCCTGAAGTTGGCTCTTCCTCCTCAGAGGCACAGCACTGACTCCTGGCTGGGGCAGCAAGAGCCTTTCATCCACATGGCTCAGAATCAAAGGGAGAAAAAATAGAAAGAAAAAGAAAGAAAAAGAAAGGAAGGAAGGAGGGAAGGGAAGGAATGACAGGAAGGAAGGAAGGAATAAAGGAAGAGGATAAAATAAAATAAAATAAAGTAAGACAAAATAAAGTTATTAAAATAAAACATAAATATTAAGAAAAAAATTTTTAAAAGCAAAAAAATAAATAAATAAAGGATGGAGAGAACCCTAAGAGAAATGGTGAAAGCAAAGCTATACAGACAAAATCTGACACAGAAGCATACACATACACACTCACTAAAAGAGGAAAGGCGGAAAAAATAATATATCTCGTTCCCAAAGTCCACCTCCTCAATTTGGGATGATTCATTGTCTATTCACGTATTCGACAGATGCAGGGTACATCAAGTTGACTGTGGAGTTTTAACCCGCTGCTTCTGAGGCTTCTGGGAGAAACTTCCCTTTCTCTTCTTTGTTTGCAGAGCTCACAGGGTTCAGCTTTGGATTTGGCCCCACCTCAGCGTGTAGGTTGCTTGAGCGCGTCTGTTCTTCTCTCAGACAGGATGGGGTTAGAGGAGCAGCTGATTCAGGGGCTCTGGCTCACTCAGGACGGGGTGAGGGAGGGGTACGGATGCGAGGCGAGCCTGCAGTGGCAGAGGCCAGTGTGATGTTGCACCAGCCTGAGGCATGCCTTGTGTTCTCCCGGGGAAGTCGTCCCTGGATCCTGGGACCATGGCAGTGGCGGGCTGCACAGGCTCCCAGGAGGGGAGGTGTGGAGAGTGACCTGTGCTCACACACAGGCTTCTTGGTGGCGGCAGCAGCTGCCTTAGCGTCTCATGCCCATCTCTGGGGTCCGCGCTGATAGCCGCGCCTCACCCCCATCTCTGGAGCTCCTTTAAGCAGCACTCTTAATCCCCTCTTTTCGCACACCAGGAAACAAAGAGGGAAGAAAAAGTCTCTTGCCTCTTTGGCAGGTCCAGACTTTCCCCGGACTCCCTCCCGGCTAGCTGTGGTGCACTAGCCCCCTTCAGGCTGTGTTCGCGCCACCAGTCCTCTCCCTGTGATCCGACCAAAGCCCGAGCCTCAGCTCTCAGCCCCAGCCCGTCTCGGCGGGTGAGCACACAAGCCTCGATCTGGTGATTGCTGGTCGGCACCGATCCTCTGTGCGGGAATCTCTCCATTTTGCCCTCCTCACCCCTGTTGCTGTGCTCTCCTCTGTGGGTCCGAAGCTTCCCCCCCTGCCTCCCGCAGTCTCCGCCCACGAAGGGGCTTCTAGTGTGTGGAAACCTTTCCTCCTTCACAGCTCCCTCCCACTGGTGGAGGTCCCGTCCCTGTTCTTTTGTCTCTGTTTTATTTTTCTTTTGCCCTACCCAGGTACGTGGGGAGTTTCTTACCATTTTGGAGGTCTGAGGTCTTCTGCCAGCGTTCGGTGGGTGTTCTATAGGAGCACTTCCACGTGTAGATGTATTTCTGAGGTATCTGTGTGGAGGAAGGTGATCTCTGTGTCTTACTCTTCCGCCATCTTCTGAAGTACTTTTCTATTAGGAAATTGTGTTACAATGTGAGTTAGTGACATTTGTTCTTGCTTCTCTTGACCATTTCTCTTTTTCTCTGGCTTATGACCATGTTTTCTTTTTTTTTTTCTTCCCTCTATGCCCACTTTCTTTTTTTTTATGAGAGTTTTTATCATAAAAGTGTGTTGAATTTTGTCAGAAGCTTTTTCTGCATCTGTTGATATGATCATATGGTTTTTCTTCTTCCATTTGTTAATATAGTGTATCACATTGATTGATTTGCATATTTTGAAGAATCCTTCCATCCCTGGGATAAATCCCACTTGCTTCTGTTGTATGATCCTTTTAATGTGTTGCTGGATTCTGTTTGCTAGTATTTTGTTGAGGATTTTTACATTTATATTCATCAGTGATATTGGTCTGTAATTTTCTTCTTTTGTAGTATCTTTGTCTGGTTTTGGTATCAGGGTGATGGTGGCCTCATAGAATGAGTTTGGGAGTGTTCCTTCCTCTGCAATTTTTTGGAAGAGCTTGAGAAGAATGGGTGTTAGCCCTTCTCTAAATGTTTGATAGACTTCACCTGTGAAGCCATATGGTCCTGGACTTTTGTTTGCTAGAAGATTTTTAATCACAGTTTCAAATTCATTACTTGTGATTGGTCTGTTCATATTATCTATTTCTTCCTGGTTCAGTCTTGGGAGGTTATACCTTTCTAAGAATTTGTCCACTTCTTCAGGGTTGTCCATTTTATTGGCATACAGTTGCTTGTAGTAATCTTCTTTCCTTCTGCTAATTTTGGGTTTTGTTTGTTCTTTTTTCTCTAGTCCCTTTAGGTGTAAGGTTAGATTGTTTATTTGAATTTTTTCTTGCTTCTTGAGGTAGGCTTGTATAGCTGTAAACTTCCCTCTTAGAACTGCTTTTGCTGCATCCCAAAGGTTTTGGATTGTCGTGTTTTCATTGTCATTTGTCTCTAGGTATTTTTT
>NC_041221.1:147250990-147262240 GCF_002837175.3 Physeter macrocephalus | reverse complement strand
CTAGGTTTGAAGTGGGTCTCTTGTAGACAGCATATAGATGGGTCTTGTTTTTGTATCCATTCAGCAAGCCTGTGTCTCTTGGTTGGAGCATTTAATCCATTCTCGTTTAGGGTAATTATCGATATGTGTGTTCCTGTGACCATTTTCTTAGTTGTTTTGGGTTTGTTTTTCTAGGTTCTTTTCTTCTCTTGTGTTTCCCACTTAGAGAAGTTCCTTTAGCATTTGTTGTAGAACTGGTTTGGTGGCACTGAATTCTCTTAGCTTTTGCTTGTCTTTAAAGCTTTTGATTTCTCCATTGAATCTGAATGAGATCCTTGCCGGGTAGAGTAATCTTGGTTGTAGGTTCTTCCCTTTCATCACTTTAAGTATATCATGCCGCTCTCTTCTGGCTTGTAGAGTTGCTGCTGAGAAATCAGCTGTTGACCTTATGGAGTTCCCTTGTATATTATTTGTCGTTTTTCCCTTGCTGCTTTTAATAATTTTTCTTTGTCTTTAATTTTTGCCAATTTGATTACTATGTGTCTTGGCTTGTTTCTCCTTGGGTTTATCCTTATGGGACTCTCTGAGCTTCCTGCACTTTGGTGGCTATTTCCTTTCCCATGTTAGGGAAGTTTTTGACTATAATCGCTTCAAATATTTTCTCAGGTCCTTTCTTTCTCTCTTCTCCTTCTGGGACCCCTATAATGTGAATGTTGTTGCGTTTAATGTTGTCCCAGAGGTCTCTTAGGCTGTCTTCATTTCTTTTTTTTTTTTTTTATCCGTTCTTCTGCCTCAGTTGTTCTACTATTGATTCCTTCTAGTGTAGTTTTCATTTCAGCTATTGTATTGTTCACCTCTGTTTGTTTGTTCATTATTTCTTCTAGGTCTCTGTTTAACATTTCTTGCATCTTCTCGATCTTTGCCTCCATTCTTTTTCCCAGGTCCTGGATCATCTTCACTATCATTATTCTGAATTCTTTTTCTGGAAGGTTGCCTATCTCCACTTCATTTAGTTGTTTTTCTGGGGTTTTATCTTGTTCCTTCATCTGGTACATAACCCTCTGCCTTTTCATCTTGTCTATCTTTTTGTGAATGTGGTTTTTGTTCCACAGGCTGCAGGATTGTAGTTCTTCTTGCTTCTGCTCTCATGACCATGTTCTTAATACAGCTTCACTCATAGAGCATTTAAGATGGCAACACATTTACCATTTAAAGCACATAATGATGCGTCAGTTGACTGTATGGAAGAACATGGACAAAAGAGAAATACAGGTTTGAAGGAGGAGAAATCCCAAATTATATTCCTAAAACAATATGAATACTAATTTTGGGGAAAAGATAATTAATTTTTCAATTTGGAAAATAGATCTTCTATGCATTGGTAAATTTGATATCTTTTCTCTTTTGTAACTTCCCTTTGCCAGGGTCGCAGGAGAAAGCTGTCCTCATTGGCAAAAAGAAAGAAATTAAATAATAAACTGGAGCCAGAGAATGGCAAACACACAAGGCTGTGGACATGTGCATGCGCACACACACACCCGCCTTTGTCTCTGAATAGCAGTAATTACCAGTTCCCTGACCTCTTATTCTTTCTACCCTGTCCTGTCAATCTTCTCACCTACCTTTAAAAAATCAACAAAGGCTAATGTTCTTGCTTTTTCAATGAAATCTCCAATTTAAGAGAGCAACCAATGTACGCCCAAAGATTTTGTCCCCAGTCACCTGGCTTTCAACCTAAAGCTGCATTTTATTTTTTGTCCTTGTCAGCAGATAGTGTGAGGGCATGGCTGGACCTACAGTACTTTAATAAAGCATCTCACTACTCTTTCCTGATTTTCTGAACTCTGATTTCCATAGCCAAGCCTGAGTGTGGTCTCAGTTCTGAGGTTTCTTGGCTTCTTAGATGGAAAGTATAACCTTGGGTGAGCCATATCCTCTTTCTTCTGCTTTGTGTTTCAGGGAAGCATGATCTGGAATTTCTGAGCATCTTTTACAATTCTCTGAGGCTCCTGTCCTCTGTAAAGCATTATTTTCTTTAAAAGTGCATGAAAGCTGAAAGCAAAGTAGAGTATGATCAAACACTATATACTTTATCCTGTTCAAGTAGGCAGAGTTAACCAAGCAAGTACTATGGTACAATAATCTCAGGATTTAAGGGCATATAAATTTATTTCAAATGCATCATTAATCTTCACTTCTAGTTGCATGTTCTTGAGAAAGTCTTCTTATTCTTTTCTTAAAAAACAGCTTAACTGAGATATAATTCATATGGCATAAATTTACTTTTTAAAAATGCGTTTTTCATTGGCCTTTAAAACACTCAGAGATGTGCATCCATCACCACCATCTATTTCCAGACTGTTTACATCACCTCAAAAAAAAAATCACTACTCATTAGTGGCCACTTCTCATTCTCTCTTCTTTACCTTCACCCCTGATAACTGCTAATAAATGGAATCGTAATATATATGTCCTTTTGTGTTTGCCTTTTTTCCCTTAGCATGATATTTGAAAGGTTCCTCTATTTTGTAGCATATTAGCACATCATTTCTTCATATACCAGAATAATATTTGATTGTCTCAATACCATATTTTGTTTATCTCTTCATCAGTTGATGGAAATTTGTGTTTCCATCTTTCGGCTGTTTCATATAATGCTAGTATGAATGTACATGTACAAGTTTTTGGGTGTGTTTTCATTCCTCTTGAGTATGTACATAGAAATGGAATTGCTGAGTCATATGGTAACTGTGTTTAATTTTTGAGGCATGAAAAATTATTTTACAAAGTGGCTACAAACCATTTTACATTCTCACCAGCAATGTATTAGCATTCCAAATTCTCACCAATACTTATTTTCCAGTTGTCTTATTATTACGGTCTTCCTAGTAGATATGAAGTGGTATTTCATTGTGCTTTTGATTTGCATTTCCCTACAGACTAATGACATTGAGCATATTTTGTGTGCTTTCTGGACATTGAATATCTTCCTTGGAGTTTATTCAAATCCTTTGTCCATTTTTAAATTGGGTTGTTGGTCTTCTTGTTATTTGGTTGTAATAGTTGTTTATATATTCTAGATAAAAGTCCCTCATCAGATAAATGATTACATATATTTTCTCTCATTCTGTGTACTGTCTTCTTACTTTATTGATGATATCCTTTCAAGCATTTTTAAAAATTTTGGCAAAGCCCAATTTCTATTTCATTTTATTGCTTGTATTATTGGTGTTAAATCTAAGAAACCATTGCTTGATCCAATGCCATGAATATTTACCGTATATTTTCTTCTAAGAATTTTACGGTTTCAGCACTTACATCTAGGTCTATGACTTATTTTGAGTTAATTTTTGGGTACAGAGTGAGAATTTTTGAGTATGGGGTCATTTTTTTATGCCTATCCAGTTGTGCCAGCATTATTGGTTGAAAAGACCATTCTTTTACCATTGAATTGTCTTGTCAAAAATCAATTTACCATAAAGTAAGGTTTTACTTCTGAGCTTTCAATTCTATTCCGTTGATTTGTATGTCATTTCTATGCCTGTACCACATTGTCTTGATTACTACTGTTTAGTAGTAAATTTTGACAGGTGGTTTTGGCTAATCAGGGTCTCTTGCATTTCCATATGCATTTTAGAGTCAGCTTGTCAATTTCTGCAAAAAAAAAAAAAAAAAAAAAGAGTCTTCAGATCCATGAACATATCTTTCCATTTATTTAGGTCTTCTAAAATTTCATTTAATGGCATTCCATACTTTTAGTGTAAAAGTCTTACAATGTCCTTGTTAAGTTTATTGTTGAATATTGTAGTTTTTGGAGGTCATTATAAATGAAATTGATTTCTTTGTTTCCTTTTCATATTGTTCATTGTTGTTGTATAGAGATATAATTGATTTTTGCATAGCCCTCTGTATCCTGAAACCTTACTGAACATGTATATTAGAAACACTTTTTGTTGTTTCCTTAGAATTTTCTATACATAAAATCATGTCACCTACAAAGAGAGATATAGTTTTACTTTTTTATCTTTAATCTAGATGCTATTTTTTCTTTTTCTTGCACAGACTCCCTAGGTACAACCTCCATTACAATTTGAGTAGAAGTGGCAAGAGTGGGTGTTCTTATCTTGTTCCTGATCATAGGGGGAGAGTTTTTAATCTTTCAGCACTAAATTTTTAGGCTTGGGATTTTTGTAGATGCCTGTATTTCTTCAGGATACTATTACCACAAACTTGGAGACTTAAGACAATGGAAATATATTTTCTCACAGATATGTAGACTTAAAGCTCAAAATCTGTTAGAGCTTCACTCCCTCAGGGGGCTCTAATGGAAAATCTATCCCTTGCCTTTTTCAGCTTCTGGTGATTGCTCTGCCATTCCTAGACTTGTGGCCACATCACTCCAATCTCTGTCTCCATCTTCACATCACCTTCTCTGCCGTGTGTCTGTATCTTATAGGAGTGCATGTGATTGCATTAGGGCCTACCTGGATAATCCAGGATAAGCTCCTCCTCTTAAGATCCTTAACTTAATTACACCTATTGTAATGTAAAATCAAACTCTTTCTACATACAAGGTAAAATGTACAGGTTCTAGTGATTAGGAAGCAGGCATATCATTTTGGGTGTCACCATTCAACATATTACAATGCCCATTATCAGGTTGAAGAAGTTCCTTTCTGTTCCTGGTTCTTGAGGTTTTTGTTTTGTTTTGTTTTATCATGAAAGGAAGTTTAGTTTTGTAAAATTCTGTCTCTACATCAATTGAGATGTGATTTTACCCACTCTTTCTAGTAATGTGTTGTAGTAAATTTACCTTTGGTATGTTAAAAACAACCTTGCATTCCTAAGATAAATTCCTCTTAATTATACTGTATAATCCTTTCTATGTTGCTAGATTCATTTTGATAGTATTATGTTGAGGATTTGTATATCTATATTCATAAGGGCTGTTGGTCTACAGTTTTCTTTTTGTCGTATCATTTTCTGGTTTTGGTATCAGGGTAATTCTGTCTCAAAGAATGACTTGCAGAGTATTCAGTCCTTTTCTCAGTTTTGGAAGAATTTGCATAAGATTTGTATTAATGCTTCTTTAAACATTTAGGAGAATTCACCCATCCATGAAGCCATCTGTTCCTAGATTTTTTTCTTGTGGACAGTTTTTAATTTAATCTCTTTACTGTTAGTCTATTCATATTGAATACTTTCTATTTCCTGATTGTTTCAATAGTTTGTGTCTCTCTAAGAAATGGTCCTTTTCATTTAAGTAAATTTGCTGGTTTGCAGAATTTATAGTATTCCATTATAATCTTTTTTTTTAAATTTCTGAAAAGTTGGTAATGATATCTCCTATTTAATTCTTGATTTTAGTAAACAGATTCTCCTTTCCTGCTCCCCCCCCCACCCCACCTTGGTCATTCTAACTAAAGGCTAATCAGTTTTGTTGATTTTTTTCAAAGAAACAGTTTCTAGTTGTATTATCTTCTCTGTTGGTTCATTATTTCTATTTTATTTTTTTCTTTCTTTCTTTCTCAGTTTTTATTATTTTCTTCCTTCTGCTTGTTTTGGGTTTAGTTTCCTTTTTTAAAAAAAAAATCATCTTAAGGTGAAAGGTTAGGTTGCTAATTTGAGATTTTTCATCTTTTTTAGTATGTGTTAACAGCTATACCTTTTCCTCTAAGCACTGCTTTAGCTAAATTGCACAAGTCTTGGTTTTGATTTCATTTTCACTTATCTCAGTGTTTTCTAACTTCCTTTGTGAATTCTTCTTTGACACACTGGTTATTTAGAAGTTTATTCTTGAATTCTCATGTATTTTTGAAGTTACCGAATTTTCTTCTATTGTTAATTTATAATTTCAATTCATTGCAATCAGAGAATGTATGTTGTATAATTTCAGTATTTTTATATGTATTGAGATTTATAACATATTAATGGCATAATATATTATAAACCTGGAGAATATTCCTTGTGTTCTTGAGAAGAATATATATTTTGCTATTGTTAGGTGGCCTTTTCTATAGAAGTGTTGGAGAGCAGGTCTATTATCAATAAATTCTCTCAGATTTTGTCTTTCCTGAGTATGTCATAATTTCTCCTTAGTTTTGAAAGGATAGTTTGGTCATATGTAGAATTCTTGGTTGGTGGTGTTTTTATTTAAGCACTTTAAATATGTCTTCTTACTGACTTCTGCTTTTGATGATAGGTCAGCTGTTAATTTTATTGAAGATACCGTGTAGGTGATGAGTCCTGATTCTCTTGCTGATTTCAATATTCTCTTTGTGTTTTACTTTCAGCAATTTGACTATGATGCCTCTAGATATGAAACCTTTTGAATTTATTCTTCTTGGAGTTTATTAAGCTTCTTGAACATGTACGTTAATATTTTAAAATCAAATTTGGGAAATTTTTGACCATTATTTCTTCAGTTACTCTTTCTGCCACTTTCTCTCTCTTCTTTCCTTCTGCTTCTCCCATTGTGCCAGGCTTTGTTTATTTTTCTTGATTCTTTTTTCTTTCTTTTCCTCAGATAATTTCAATTTGTCTTCCAGTTCACTGATTCTTACTTCTTCCACTTCAGATAGGCTGTTGGGCACTTTCAATGAAATTTCTATTTGTTATTTTTTTATTTTAGGCTCCAGAATTTTTTATACCAAATTATTTCCTTATTGTTGTATTCTAGTTGGTGAGACATTGTTCTCATACTTTCCTTTAATTTATTTTAATTATTTTTTCTCTAGTTCTTTGAGCATGTCTAAAATAGCTGATTTAAAGTCTTTGTTGGTTAAGTCCAATGTCTGGGTTCCTTTAGGAACAATTTCTATTGACTGATTTTGATATCCTGTGAATATACTTTCCTGTTTCTCTGTTTGTCTCTTAATTTTGTGTTGAAAACTAGATTTTTTTTTAACTTTCCACAAACTTTTATGTATAAAAATGTCCACTAATATTGAAAATTATGTAGAAAAAAAGTAAGGTGGACAAAACTTATAGGGCACATACCAGCATAAAATTAAAATAAATTGTATATCAAACTCTATGATTTTCATTATGCCAAAAAATATATGAAAAACTAGACATTTTAAATAATATGGTGTGGTAATTCTGGAAATTAAATTCTCTCCCTTCCCAGGATTTATTATTATTGATGCTTGTTTGTTTAGTGATTCCTGGACTAATTCCTTAATGTCTGTATACTTTGTCATGTGTGTTCACTGAAGTCTCTGCTCAGTTAGCTTAGTAGACAGAGATTTCCTTAAATGCCTCAAACCAGTGAATTATTCGATCTTTGCTGGGGGGCTGTGTCTGTTGGTTGGAGTATGCATCCAACACCCCAACTCTGCCTTAACATTTACATCCTACTAGTGAAGTGCCTCATAGTCAGCAATATGTCTTTCTTGGGTCTTTCCTTGGCATACCAACAGCCCTATGCTTGTACATGATCTTCTAGATTCCCAAGAGTACGTCAGGTCTTTACAGAGTCTCCTGTAAACATCTTATTGCTCAGTTTCACCCTTAAGGTTTTTAGTTGATATCTTGTTAAACACACTGGCAAGGCCACCTCAGGCAGTTATAGTGTTAAACAATTGCAACTGATTATTTTAAACAAATACCCCACAGGCAGGGCTCTTAACGCAAACAAAACTCTGAGTGAGGTTGAATAAAGATAACCCCATTGTAGTAACTGTCAGGTCAAATAGTGACAGTATTTTGGAGATGAACGTTTTAGGAATCTCCATGTCCATTCTGGCCCTTCTGGTGGCTTCTATCCTGCTGGTATTCGTAATCACTGTACTCGTAAACTGATTTTCCAGGCTACGATGGTACTGGGAAGACAGGAATGGGGTGAGGGCAAGTTAAATTGCCACAAAGCTTGCTGTTCTTAACAAGATACTTGAATAAACACTCCTCAGATTATTGCAAGCCTTTAGTTAATTTCCAGAGTTCTAAAAATGCTGATTTTTGACAGTTTTTGCTCATGTCCTCCCTACTTTTATGGAGGAGCAGAGTTTTCAGAGGTCCTTATTCTGCCATTCTAGAAGTCACCTCCTTAGGAAAGTCTTCTGAGGTTATTGAGTCTTAATTTTCTTCTTCTGTAAAATGGAAATAGTAACACCTGCATCATAAAAAAATCATTGTAAGTAATTAATGAGATAATGTGGATAAAGTGCTCATATAAATCCTAAGACAGCATAAGGATATTACCAATGCTACTACCTTTCTTCTTTCCTCAGTTGACAGATCTGTGGGATAATGATATAATTGGATAGTTTTGTCTAGAAATTTCTCTCCACTTGTATTTGTCAGAAACATATCCACCAGTGGCAAATGATAGAAACTTGATTCAAACTGATTAAAGTCAAGGCAAAGGGAAGGGAAGGATTTGACATATCTGAAAAATTAATTGGTATACTGACTTCAGGTACTATTGGATCCAGATGTTCCGTATTGTCACAGACATTATCTCTAAGAAACTTTACTTCTCTTATGGCTTTATTGTTAGGTAGACTCTTATCTTATGATGATAATATGCTCACCAGCAAGAATAGTTCATCATTCTATCAGATTGGGATCTCCAGTAGGAAGGAACCACTTCTTTCTCATTATTTCCTGCATAAGTTTTGTGGTTATTCTATTTGGGTATATTTAGGACATGTGCCTATTCCCACACACATCAATGTTTCAGGGAAATTATGTGTACCAGTTGGCTCAGTCTACATTATATCCAATTCTTGGGGCTAGGAGTGAAGTCAGTGAAATATGTAGTCTGAGGTTGGAGGAGGGAAACTTTTTCAAAGGGCAGTTTGATGCTAGGATGGAAGGTACAGTAGGTGCCTCTAAGGAAAACAGTTCATCTCTCATAATACCGTGATGTTTTTCTTCTCTATTCCCATTTTCTCCTCTCGAAACAAGTTAAGGGGTTGTTAGAAGTATGTAATACCATTGGGAAGACAGGTCCACTGTGTATGCATGCAACATTGTACAGGGATGACATATGATACAGGACATAGAGGAATCACAAGCGTACAGTATTGCTATTGATGCTCTAGTATATCAGAGATGAAAAGAGGTGAATGAATACAGGAGCCATCAAGAATTTTTGCTCATGAAGGACACGGGGCTTGAGCCGACCTCTTGAAGAATGGCCATTTATAAATGTACAGAGGAGGAGAAAACCTGGTCCATGTAGTGCTATGAATGATAGTGGTGATGATTAGTTTCATTTACCGTGTGCTGACTCTGTGCCAGGCCTTGCCAGTGTTAAGTGCTTTACCTGCATTCTCTCGTATTTTGACAGTGTGTCCACTATTATTATCCCTGCTTAATAGATGACAAAAATGAGACTTCGATATATTTTTTAAAGTACACAATGTTGCTGAACTATTAAATGGGAAACCCATTTTTAAACCATGGAATGTGAATCCAGCCTTATCTCTGAACCACTCTCTACTCTGGCTCATAGAACATACATTCACACATTTACTTGAATACACATGTTACACTGGTTCTCAAGCCTAGCTTGTTTCAAACACTGTTGCTTGGAGATTGAATGGAACCTAATCAGTTGATGCTTCAGTTTCTCTACCATCAGTATGATTTTACCCCACAGTTATGGAGCCCACAAAATGGTAACTTGTAAAAACCTAAAAGCATCTTCAAAAACCATCTAGTCCAAATATTTTCAGATTTTGTTGTCTATAAAAATCCCCTCGGATAGTATGTAAGAATGTAAATTCTTCATTCTCATTATAATTCTTGAATTGTGAGATCATAGCACATTCAGCTTTTGTCAAGCTGAGCAGTCGACTCTGATACTGTCTAAGCTTTGAGGACTTATGACCTTCCCAACCCGGTTCTCAGGCCTGCCTGTGCCTGGGAAACTTTCTGTTGCTTCAACCTTATCTTTAGGATTCAAATTTAATTGATCTGGTGTAGGACTGATCACTGTTTGTTTGTTTGTTTAAGCTACCTAGGTGATTTTAATGTATATCTAAGATGGAGAACAATTAGTCCATTTCTTTTACAGACACAAAAGCTGAGAACAGGCAAGAGGAAGAAGGGGACCCTAAGTCATATGGCCCATTGGTGGCAGAGCCAGAACATGAACCTGAGTTTTCCTGTCTTCTTGCTGAGGATTCTTCATTAAAGCTATCTCACATTATGTCATTTCCCTGATATGACCTTCCTCTCTGCCTTGTCCCCACATTCATGCAGACCTGTGTGACATGATTGATGCCCCCAGGCCTCAGCAGAACTCATTTCTAGAAGAGGGGGAAGAGAAAGGCCCCTTAAAATATATTCCAGGTCAGCTGAGGCTGTCAAAGTAGACTCTTGCTGGCTGAGTCTCAACAGTCAGCTTTAACCTTATCCCCTCAAGTCTTTGCCAAGTTCTTCTTTCCTCCCTAGGAAGTAGTTTGATAGGCACAGTCTCTTTAGATCCTACTCTTTGTTCTAGCAACTGTGCTAGCTTAGTGAATTACCTCTGTGTATCTAGGCAATGGATAATTTTAAAAGTTTTTATTTGATTTTATTGTCTTTTCCATACATATTTTACTTTTATGAGTGTAGGCTCTCCTAAACCAGTTTGTGGCTCTGTCCAACTGCTGAAGTGTCTTGTATTCTGAACCTTAGTAGTCCATACTGTGTGCTTCTCAGTTATGGAAGGAAAGAAGGTAGCCTCCTTTACTGTCATTTAAAGTACTCCTGTGTCAATTCAGTGCAATCCCTATCAAACTACCAATGGCATTTTTCACAGAACTAGAATAAAAAATTTCACAATTTATATGGAAACACAAAAGACCCCGAATAGCCAAAGCAAAAAACAGAAGAAAAACAGAGCTGGAGGAATCAGGCTCCCTGACTTCAGACTATAATGGATTAAAGACCTAAATGTAAGGCCAGACACTATCAAACTCTTAGAGAAAAACATAGGCAGAACACTCTATGACATAAATCACAGCAAGATCCTTTTTGACCCACCTCCTAGAGAAAGGGAAATAAAAACAAAATAAACAAATGGGACCTAATGAAACTTCAGAGCTTTCACACAGCAAAGGAAACCATAAACAAGGTGAAAAGAAAACCCTCAGAATGGGAGAAAATATTTGCAGATGAAGGAACTGACAAAGAATTAATCTCCAAAATTTACAAGCAGCTCATGCGGCTCAATACCAAAAAATCAAGCAACCCAATCCAAAAATGGGCAGAAGACCTAAATAGACATTTCTCCAAAGAAGGTATACAGATTGCCAACAAACACATGAAAGAATGCTC
>NC_041221.1:147240534-147250976 GCF_002837175.3 Physeter macrocephalus | reverse complement strand
ATGACATAAATCACAGCAAGATCCTTTTTGACCCACCTCCTAGAGAAAGGGAAATAAAAACAAAATAAACAAATGGGACCTAATGAAACTTCAGAGCTTTCACACAGCAAAGGAAACCATAAACAAGGTGAAAAGAAAACCCTCAGAATGGGAGAAAATATTTGCAGATGAAGGAACTGACAAAGAATTAATCTCCAAAATTTACAAGCAGCTCATGCGGCTCAATACCAAAAAATCAAGCAACCCAATCCAAAAATGGGCAGAAGACCTAAATAGACATTTCTCCAAAGAAGGTATACAGATTGCCAACAAACACATGAAAGAATGCTCAAAATCATTAATCATTAGAGAAATGCAAATCAAAACTCCAATGAGGTATCACCTCACCCTGGTCGGAATGGCCATCATCAGAAAATCTACAAACAATAAATGCTAGAGAGGTTGTGCAGAAAAGGGAACCCTCTTGCAATGTTGGTGAGAATGTAAATTGATACAGCCATTATGGAGAACAGTATGGAGGTTCCTTAAAAAACTAAAAATAGAACTACCATACGACCCAGCAATCCCACTACTGGGCATATACCCTGAGAAAACCATAATTCAAAAAGAGTCATATACCACAATGTTCATTGCAGCTCTATTTACAATAGGCAGGACATGGAAGCAACCTAAGTGTCCATCGACAGATGATTGGATAAAGAAGATGTGGCACATATATACAATGGAATATTACTCAGCCATAAGAAGAAACGAAATTGAGTTATTTGCAGTGAGGTGGATGGACCTAGAGTCTGTCATACAGAGTCAAGTAAGCCGGAAGGAGAAAAATACCGTATGCTAACACGTATATATGTAATCTAAAGAAAAAAAAAGGGTTCTGAAGAACCCAGGGGTAGGATAAGAGTAAACATGCAGATGTAGAGCATGGACTTGAGGGCATGGGGATGGAGAAGGGTAAGCTGGGACAAAGTGAGAGAATGGCATGGACATATATACACTACCAAATGTAAAACAGATAGCTAGTGGGAAGCAGCTGCATAGCACAGGGAGATCAGCTCAGTGCTTTGTGACCACCTAGAGGGATGGGGTAGGGAGGGTGGAAGGGAGGCGCAAGAGGGAGGAGATATGGGGATATATGTATATGTATATCTCATTCACTTTTTTATAAAGCAAAAACTTAACACACCATTGAAAAGCAATTGTACTCCAATAAAGATGTTTAAGTAAAATAATATAAAATAAAGTACTCCTGTCTCTTAAGGGAAAAACTAACAGTGGTCTTAGATAAAAGGAGGAAAACCCTGTGCTGTTTACTGGGCAGTCAGTAGAACTTATTTTTGCTTGCTTGAGGAGTGGGAAAGTGCAGAGATGACACTCAAGAAAGATCTTATTATCTCCTTTTGGCTCCTAGACTTGTTATATATATTTCCTTCTGAAACCATTTTTCTCTGCCTTGAGAAGGGAGTAGCTATAAAGTAACATGGGGATGGCAAGTTGGTAGTGAATGACAAAAGAAGAAACACATAATGTCCATAGTCACGTCAATCATTTAATTATTAATTTTTTCAAGCAAAATATTTCAGAATGACTGTCATGGATATGGATCACAGAGACACACAAATCAAGAGGCAATGTCACATGAAAGGAAGATATGGTATAAAGTTAACACAGTGGGGTAAAATTAGAGCAGAGGACTACTACTCAGGAGACCTAGATTCATTTACTGTGTGGACTTCCAGTCCCGGAGAGGTAAACACATTCACTAGTTTCTTGATCTTTAGAGTGAGGAATGACTTTAGACTAACTCTAAAGTTTCTCCCTGCTTTGATAACCAGTGATTTGGGGTATAATGTATACTCTCAAAACACTTCTGAGGGATCTCATGTACTCAGTTACATCCAGTGAGTGACTGAGTGACTACCTTGGGTGGGTCATAATGGGAAGGTGACTGAACTTTGGCACTCTGTACACATTTTCTCATTAAATACTCACATCCTGAAAACATAGAGGTATTATCTAATTTCCTAGGTAGAAAAAAACAAGGCTCAGAAAAATTTAGCCAGGTACCAATAACCCTGAAGATATCAAAAATAAGTATGGTCCTGTGGAAGAGAATGAAGTCAAGTAGTGAAAGTTTCTTACAGAAGGTATCAGAATGAAACAAAATAAATGAAAAATGATTCTGGACATACCAGAAATCCTTAATGATGTTTTCAGAGCAAATGGTATATAGACTCAAAGCATGTGCTGACAAAGGATAGTGGGAATACCATAATGAGGAGGAGAAGGAGGAAAAGTGGAACAACTGACTTACTGAATGTCTGCTTCTTGCCAGGCATTATGTATAATTCCTCCAATGGACCAACTCCTTTAGTCTCTAATTCACAAAAATCCTATGAGCTTGATTCTATTATGGATCCCATTTCAGGTGGAAAAAAAAAAACAGGTTTAGGGCTTCCCTGGTGGCCCAGTGGTTGGGAGTCTGCCTGCCGATGCAGGGGACACGGTTTCGTGCCCCTGTCCAGGAGGATCCCACATGCCACGGAGCAGCTGGGCCCGTGGGTCATGGCAGCTGAGCCTGCGTGTCCGGAGCCTGTGCTCCGCAGCAGGAGAGGCCACAGCTGTGAGAGGCCCGTGTACCGCAAAAAAAAAAAACAACAACAAAAAAAACAGGTTTAAAGTGGCAGTAAGTGAATTGTCCAGCTTGTACAACAGATCGATAATAGAGCCGAGTCAGTCCCAAGGAGTCTGACCCTGAAATTTGTATACTTTGCCACTGTACTGTATAAAAGTCAGAATGCTTATATTAGGAAGAATCAAGGAAGGCTTCATGAAGGAGGTGGTATTTGTGATGTTGCTGAAGACGAATAAGATTTCGTCTGGAGAAAATGGGCCAGGACTGCCCACTAAAGGAGAAGAGGCATGAACTAAAATACAGAAAGGTAGGAGTCCCAGGAGAAGATCCAGTGGTCTTTATAGGGGCAACAGTGTGTGTGAGGAAGGAATAGGGATCAAAGGCTAAAAGATAATTTGGACCTTGATATTAGGTAGTCTTGAATGACAGGTTAAAGCATTTGAACATTTTAAAGCACTTGAACATTTTCTTACGGGAAGTGGGAAATGATTGAAAGTCCATGATGAAAGCCATGGCATGTCCATATCTGTATTTAGAAAAGACTCTGACTCAAAGATGATAAATTCTGACTAACCTCTACCTGTGTTCCCAGACCCAGTGGGGCTTCCGGATAGTGTCAGTAACCTATTTGTGAGAAATCTAAACACTGGCCATATTCTCTTGTTGGGCTGGAAACTTGTGGTTTTGACCTCCATCTGCTGTCAAGAGAGTTTGCGTAAAAGTTTGCTGCTCCAACCTATGGTCATTAATTCATCCACAGATTGGTTCACCTGTTGATTCACTGACTTATTCATTTTTATGATGATTCATTCACCAACATTTATCAAGCAACTAGTCTATGTCAGGTATTGTGCTATGTACTGGAATTCAAAAATTGAATGAAATACAGCCCCTGCTCTCAGTTGTCTCATTGTACCATAGCGGAGATTGACGTTCCAGCCAATAATTGCAATATAATGTGATAAGTACAATCAGAGAGGTATGTAAAGAGAACAGTAGGTGGAACCAGTAAACTTTGTTTGAGTCATATCAAAGGATATGATATGACTGAGAAGTTTCTTTAAAAATGGAAAGTAATTGTTGTACAGCGGAAACTAACAGAACATTGTAAAGCAGTTATACTCCAATAAAGATGTGAAAAAAAAAAATGGAAAGTAAGCAAGAAAGGAGTAAGCTCAGAGCAAATGAACTAGGACCTGAATGATTTGATGGGTAGAGGCAGAGAGATAAAGAGAGGAAGTCATCCCAAGCAAGAAAATTAACATTTTTAGACATGGAGCATTAACATGTTTTAGACTGCCTTATATTTTATTCCTTTACAGAATTTTAACGAGTTCTCATATAAGGCCAGATAATGTATTAGACACTAGGATCAAACAGATGTGGTTCTACCCTCATGAAGCTTAAACTGTAGTGTGGAGACTGGCCTTCATTAAGTCATCACATAACAGTACAATACTGCATGGTGGTATAATGAGAGGACAGGAACTTCGAGTGAGATTTCTGAGACTGTGTGCAGAATGGGGTAGAATGAGAAAGGAAAGTAGGGGCCAGATCACAGAGGGTTTTGTACCACAGGAATAGAAATGTGGACTTTATCCTAAAGGGATGAGAAATCATAGATGAAATGTAAGCCAAGAAGAAGGATGCTTGGTTGTGTATGTTGGAGATACTTCGTAACAGTTTAAACAACTGGTTTGAGGGTAAGACGGAAGGCAGAAAGAGTAATAAGCAGGCTCTTTCCAAATTTCTAGTGAGAGATGAGAGTAGCCTAATGCTATGACTGTGGGGAAGGAGAGAAGATTAAGGAAGAATTAGCAGTGTTAAAGAAGTAAAAGCAAAAGAATTTGCTGGCCAGTTGGATTTATGGTATTATTTCTCATGGCGTAACTGGGAGTCTACTTGCATTAAAAGCCCCACCCTAGAGAGACAGAATCAGGCTCCCAGAAGCAGAGCCCAGTGCATTTTAGCCACTGCCCTCCCACCCCTGCCAGCTGACTCTGAAAAACTGTGTTTGATACCCACTGATGTCAGGGATGTGGAGAACACATGGAGGATGGCCTATGGTTTCTGACTTAGGATTTGATGGAAAGGAGTGTGTTTGGTTCCCAAACTCTAATGTGCTCAATGATCCACTGGGGCATTTGTTATAATGCAGATCCCCAGGCTGTACTATCAGAGATCCTTTTTTCCCACTGGTCTGAATGTGGGTCTGGGGAATCTCATTCAAAAATGGTTATCGGGCTTCCCTGGTGGCGCAGTGGTTGAGAGTCCGCCTGCCTATGCAGGGGACGCGGGTTCGTGCCCCGATCCGGGAGGATCCCGCATGCCGCGGAGCGGCTGGGCCCGTGAGCCATGGCCGCTGAGCCTGCGCGTCCGGAGCCTGTGCTCCGCGATGGGAGAGGCCACAACAGTGAGAGGCCCACGTAAAAAAAAAAAAAAAAAAAAAAAAAAAAAAAAAATGGTTATCACAGGTTATTCCAAAGCAAGAGGAATCATTTGAAGAGAACTCATGGCTAGACCACTGGCCTAGCTCACCTCACCATTTTGCCCCCTCTCCCTGCTTCCAGTCATTTCAAACTCCTCACTGATACAAATGCTAAGAAATGAAACCCAAGTGGAAGCATCTTCCCTCAAGGTTTTGTTGTTTTTCTTTTCCTCTCTTTCCTGGACGGGGGCACGAACCCGTGTCCCTTTGAGTGCAGGTCTTTCTCTGTCCCACCCTAAATATAACATAGTGCTCTGCCCATAATAGGCTCTTAACACATTTTTCTACCCCAAATTCCAACATAGAGAAATTCCAACAGGGAAAGCAAAGCCACATAGGAAAGAAATTTTAAACAGTACCCATGAGTGAGTAGCATTAGAGCTTTAGAGAATACCATTAGTGAATGTAATCTTTCCTCTATAAATGTATGTGTTCAGGTCCCCTCACCCTCAACCCCGTGCAAAATAAAATTAATCTGGCTAAAACTGACGTCAAGTACCACAGTGGTAGTAGCTTAGGTTGATAGCATCTTTTTAGTGTCTTTAAAACTGTCATTTTAATTGTTGATATAAAATACCAGCTTAGCATGAGGTATTACACTAATTTAAATTTACACAACATTATGGAAAGTCTTGCAAAGTAGACATTATGGCTGCCTGTCAGTTATAAAAGCCCTGACAATATTTTTCCTCACTGGGTTGAACATAATTTTTTTAACAGCTTTCATTGGAGGTGGCACCTGTCTTTTCCTTTTATCTCCCCTCCCAACAAGAAAATATTATATAATCACACATATAACTTACTTGATACTTAGATCAGAAAATATTTGTTGGTGTGATACATCACTTCCTTTTTCCTTTTCATGCTGTTTCTGGAAGCTGCAGAATCTGCTGTTCAATTAACTAAAGGTCAGAGAGCTTTCAGCCTTTTCTCACTGTTCCCTCACTGTCAGTTCAATGAGAGTGAGAAGAGCAAAAGCCCCCAGGATGAGTGAGGACCACTGGAAGTAGTCTCACATGAGCTGTGTGTGGACGCATCTCTGTACAGGCATTGAATCCCTGTGATGCACCAAGACCTTGGGAGCATTGGAATAACACTTTATCATTAAGGTTTGAAGAGAATGAAAGATGAGTAGATAAAATAGTCAAGATATCAAAGCTGTCACATTTACTCACAAAAGCAGCAACTAACTAAGGTGAGCTTAGAGACTAGGAGCCCCCACCAAGAAAATCCAAGTTCCTGGATTCAATTTCCATCTCTGTGACCTTGGTGAGACCAGTCTGACCTGCTCCAGATCTGGATATTCTAAATTAATCCTCAAAAAGTTCATTTATTCACTTATTTTTTCATTCATCTGCCTGTTTATCTATCAGGTGGGACTTAGTGTTCTGTAAGGGGGTGATTGGCCTTTGATAGTACTTGCAGTTCATTCTGTTTAACCAAGAAGGTAGGCATCTACAATTTTTTTTTTTTTTGTAAAGAGTCATATAGTAAATATTTTAGTCTGTGCAGCCATATGCTCCCTGTTGTAGTTATTCAAGTACTTTCCTATGCAAAGCAGCTGTAGACAATATACAAACAAATGAGCATGACTTTTGTTTTTAAAACTTTATTTACAGAAACAGGTGGCAGGCCATATTTGGACTACATACTCTAGTTTGCTGATTGCTGAATTAGGGCCATCCTGGATTTGATGCAAACATCCAATATTTCAGAAAATTCCTGATTAAAGTTGGCATGAGGGGCTTAATAACCTACAGGGTGTGAAGGGAAGACAATAGAAATAGTACTAAATAAGGGTAGGGCTGAATTTTAGCCCTAGAGCTGCCTTTTGCTAACTATGACCAAGGATAATCATTTACCCTCTCTCTGCTCCTATATCTTAACCTAAGTTTCTTTCCTTGGACTTAAAGACTAACGAGGACCTCTTCAATGAATGGTCAAGATAAGAGATATTTAAACCCTAGTTGTGGGGTGAGCAAGCAGAGAAAAATAGTTCAGTGAAAGCCAACAAATAATGTGTGATCATTGAGATACGAATCAGAACTACTAAAGGCTTCACTTATGGCTGATGTGCATGAGATAAAATTGATGTATCTTTTTCTCAGGAAAAGAGCCTGTCTCTGTTGAAAGTACAAATCATAAGAAATGCTTTGCAGTAAGCAAGGGAGCTAGAGAAAATGTAAGTTTACAAATTGACCCTGGAACTAAGGTCTTTTTTGTAGGTTCAATGGAAAAGTGAAATAAGCAAAAGCTCTTTCATAATCATAGCACTCATTCATTTGAAAAGGGCCTTGATAATGATCAAAGCAATCCTTCCTGCATTACTAAGAAGCTGCTCACTGGATGTGACTTGAGTGACTTTCTATCAACTTTCCAATTAATCTATCCATCACCAAGATCATGCTTTCTAGATTTGATTGTTTTCTGCTTCATGGATCACATGTGGCTGAAAAAACACTGGATGAGAAAAGCAGACACAGATTGCCTAATTTGTATATGGATCAATCCACAGAAATTTGTCAAGCATTATCCTCTGTTCTCTAAGGAACACAACATTATTGGGCAAAGCATTACTGAGTGTCAGAACACACACAGAGGGTAATTCATAGTTATCAAATGAAAGATCTGGATGCTAATTTCTGACCAAACCTAGAGAAAGAAGAGTTGACTTTTGCAGGTGGTCAGAAAAACTCAGAGGACACAGTAAAAACATTATGCATGAAACTTAAGGGTTGTCTTCAAGATATGAAGGCAGCATACAAGGTATGGAAGTACACAGAGAATAGACCAGTAAATGAAGGTATCAAATGAATAAGTCTGGGAAAATAGGTTAGGTTACATTGGGAAGGACTCCAAGTTACACCATGGGAGGCTTGTAGATTCTGTATCTGCAGTGACAAAGTAGGGAATATAAGTGAAGCAAACAGAGGGAGAGAGCAGAGGGAGGGAAAGAAAGAAGGAGAGAGCAAGAGGAAGCAGGCAAGAAGGAAAACAAGTCACCAAGGACACTGCTGCTACTGATAAGGGGCAGTTGGCTTTCAGTTCAAGGACATTTTGTGTCCCATGAATGGGAGCTCAATGTTGCTTATCATGTAATTTTTCAGGATGAGGGGCAGATCTAGACCTTAAGGTGAAATATCCTACATACTACGGCTGGCCAACTAAACCTTTTTTAACCACTGTGTGAAGCAAAATAACAGCAATGACAAAACTCCTAACATTTAAGGGCATAATCTGCTGACAGCATGTTTGTAGCCTCTGGGCTGTCTAGAACGTACCAGGGAGAACTTGACAGGAATCTGGAAAGGACAGCACTCAGGAGAGACTGAGAGGGAGAGGCTTGAGACCTGGTGTGAGGCTATCGGGTAGTCCAGGTGGGGAAGGATGAGATGGACTTGACCGTGGCTCTAGGAAATGAGAGGGAAAGGGAGAGGTAGATGGGACACAGTGTGAGCTGCAGAGGGAGATAGAGTAAGACTGGATCTTTCTCAGAGAGCTAAGAGAAACCCTGTGTTCTGTTTTTCCTCATCAAATGGCCCTGCCTGTGTTTTTCCCTGTGTAGGACACATCCTCAGTTGACCTTTCTCTGTGCTGAAAATATGTTTTAATTGCTTTGCTATTATTTATTTCCCAGTTCAACACTTCCATTCCCCCCCTCCCCAGGTAAACTTGAATGCACATCCAAGTGAAGGTTGTAATCTTTACATTTTCCAAATAGGGACTCATCTTACAGTCCTATTTTGATGTTTTGGTTTTTTTTTCTCCTACGTTTCAAGTTAAAGAAGATCAAGGGCTTGCAACTAAACTACTTTAGAGATAAATTTTTCTTGTGCCAATGCTATTCTCTTTTTGTTTTAAAATTTTTGAATTTTATATATTTTCTTATACAGCAGGTTCTTATTAGTCATCAATTTTATACACATCAGTGTATACATGTTAAACCCAATTGCCCAATTCATCACACCACCTCCCCGCCACCACTTTCCTCCCTTGGTGTCCATACATTTGTTCTCTACATCTGTGTCTCAATTTCTGCCCTGCAAACCAGTTCATCTGTACCATTTTTCAAGGTTCCACATATATGTGTTAATATCCGACATTTGTTTTTCTCTTTCTGACTTACTTCACTCTGTATGACAGTCTCTAGATCCACCCACGTCTCAACAAATGACCCAGTTTCTTTCCTATTTATGGCTAATATTCCATTCTATATATGTACCACATCTTCTTTATCTGTTCGTCTGTCGATGGGAATTTAGGTTGCTTCCATGACCTGGCTATTGTAAATAGTGCTGCAATGAACATTAGGGTGCATATGTCTTTTTGAATTATGGTTTTCTCCAGGTATATGCCCAGTAGTGGGATTGCTGGATCATATGGTAATTCAATTTTAATTTTTTAAGGAACCTCCATACTGTTCTCCATAGTAGCTGTATCAATTTACATTCCCACCAACAGTGCACGAGGGTTCCTTTTTCTCTACACCCTCTTCAGCATTTGTTGTTTGTACATTTTCTGATGCTGCCCATTCTAACTGGTGTGAGGTGATACCTCATTGTAGTTTTGATTTGCATTTCTCTAATAATTACAGATGTTGAGCAACTTTTCATGTGCTTCTCGGCCATCTGTATGTCTTCTTTGGAGAAATGTCTATTTGGGTCTTCTGCCCATTTTTGGATTGGGTTGTTTGTTTTTTTAATATTGAGCTGCATGTGCTGTTTATATATTTTGAAGATTAATCCTTTGTCCATTGAATCATTTGCAAATAATTTCTCCCATTCTAAGAGTTGTCTTTTTGTCTTGTTTATGGTTTCTTTTGCTGTGCAAAAGCTTTGAAGTTTCATTAGGTCCCATTGTTTATTTTTGTTTTTATTTCCATTACTCTAGGAGATGGATCAAAAAAGATCTTGCTGTGACTTATGTCAAAGAGTGTTCTTCCTATGTTTTCCTCTAAGAGGTTTATAGTGTGTCGTCTTACATTTAGGTCTCTAATCCATTTTGAGTTTATTTTGGTGTATGGTGTTAAGGAGTATTCTAATTTCATTCATTTACATGTGGCTGTCCATTTTTCCCAGCACAACTTATTGAAGAGACGGTCATTTCTCCATTGTATATCCTTGCCTCCTTTGTCATAGATTAGTTGACCATAGGTGTGTGGGTTTATCTCTGGGCTTTTTATCCTGTTCCATTGATCTATGTTTCTGTTTTTGTGCCAGTACCATATTGTCTTGATTACTGTAGCTTTGTAGTATAGTCTGAAGTCAGGGAGTCTGATTCCTCCAGCTCCGTTTTTTTCCCTCAAGACTGCTTTGGCTA
>NC_041221.1:147239801-147240118 GCF_002837175.3 Physeter macrocephalus | reverse complement strand
ACTTTACCAAATTCATTGATTAGCTCTAGTAGATTTCTGGTGGCATCTTTAGGATTCTCTATGTATAGTATCATGTCATCTGCAAATAGTGACAATTTTACTTCTTCTTTTCCAATTTGTATTCCTTTTCTTTATTTTCCTTCTCTGTTTGCCATGGCTAGGACTTCCAAAACTATGTTGAATAATAGTGGTGAGAGTGGACATCCTTGTCTTGTTCCTGATCTTAGAGGAAATGCTTTCAGTTTTTCACCATTGAGAATGATGTTTGCTGTGGGTTTGTGGTATATGGCCTTTATTATGTTGAGGTAGGTTCCCTC
>NC_041221.1:147239059-147239349 GCF_002837175.3 Physeter macrocephalus | reverse complement strand
TGGTCTGTTCATATTTTCTGTTTCTTCCTGGTTCAGTCTTGGAAGGTTACACCTTTCTAAAAATTTGTCCATTTCTTCCAGGTTTTCCATTTTATTGTCATAGAGTTGCTTGTAGTAGTCTCTTAAGATGCTTTGTATTTCTGTGGTATCTGTTGTAACTTCTCCTCTTTCATTTCTGATTTCATTGATTTGAGTCCTCTCCCTCTTTTTCTTGATGAGTTGGGCTAATGGTTTATCAATTTTGTTTATATTCTCAAAGAACCAGCTTTTTGTTTTATTGATTTTTGCTC
>NC_041221.1:147238150-147238924 GCF_002837175.3 Physeter macrocephalus | reverse complement strand
TCTTGGTTATGTAGTAACGTATTGTTTAGCCTCCATGTGTTTGTGTTTTTTACGTTTTTTTCCACTAATTGATTTCTAATCTCATAGCATTGTGGTCAGAAACGATGCTTGATATGATTTCAATTTTCTTAAATTTACTGGGTCTTGATTTGTGACCCAAGATGTGATCTATCCTGAAGAATGTTCCGTGCGCACTTGAGAAGAAAGTGTAATCTGCTGGTTTTGGATGGAATGTCCTATAAATATCAATTAAATCTATCTAGTCTAGTGTGTCATTTAAAGCTTGTGGTTCCTTAATAATGTTCTGTTTGCATGATCTGTCCATTGGTGTAAGTGAGGTGTTAAATTCTCCCACTATTATTGTGTTACTTTCAATTTCCTCTTTTATAACTGTTAGCAGTTGCCTTATGTATTGAGGTGCTCCTATGTTGGTGCATATATATTTATAATTGTTTTATTTTAAAGTCTATTTTATCTGATATGAGTATAGCTACTCTAGCTCTCTTTTGATTTCCATTTGCATGGAATATCTTTTTCCATCCCCTCACTTTCAGTCTGTATGTGTCCCTAGGTCTGAAGTGGGTCTCTTGTAGACAGCATATAGATGGGTCTTGTTTTTGTATCCATTCAGCGAGCCTGTGTCTTTTGGTTGGAGCATTTAATCCATTCACATTTAAGGTAATTATTGATAGGTATGTTCCTATGACCATTTTCTTAATTGTTTTGAGTTTGTTTTTATAGGTCCTTTTCTTCTGTTGTGTTTCCCACTTAGAG
>NC_041221.1:147216892-147237944 GCF_002837175.3 Physeter macrocephalus | reverse complement strand
TATTAGGGAAGTTTTCGACTATTATTTCTTCAAATATTTTCTCTGGTCCTTTCTCTCTCTCTTGTCCTTCCGGGTCCCCTATAATGTGAATGTTGTTGTGTTTAATGTTGTCCCAGAGGTGTCTTCATTCTTTTTTCTTTATTCTGTTCCACAGCAATGAATTTCACCATTCTGTCTTCTGGATCACTTATCCGTTCTTCTGCCTCAGTTATTCTGGTATTGATTCCTTCTAGTGTATTTTTCATTTCAGTTTTTTTTTTTATTGTTCATCTCTGTTTGTTTGTTCATTAATTCTTCTAGGTCTTTGTTAAATTGTTAAACATTTTTGCATCTTCTCGATCTTTGCCTCCATTCTTTTTTCTGAAGTCCTAGATTATCTTCACTACATTATTCTGAATTCTTTTTCTGGAAGGTTGCGTATCTCCACTTCATTTAGTTGTTTTTCTTGGGTTTTATCTTGTTCCTTCATCTGGTACATAGCCCTCTGCCTTTTCACCTTGTCTGTCTTTCTGTGACTATGGTTTTTGTTCCACAGGCTGCAGGATTGAAGTTATTCTTGCTTCTGCTGTCTGCCCTCTGCTGGATGAGGCTATCTAAGAGGCTTGTGCAAGTTTCCTGATGGGAGGGACTGGTGGTGGGTAGGGCTGAGTATTGCTGTGGTGAGCAGAGCTCAGTAAAACTTTAACCTGCTTGTCTGCTGATGGGTGGGGCTGGGTTCCCCCACCCGTTGGTTGTTTGGCATGAGGTGACCCAACACTGGGGCCTACCTGGGTCTTTGGTGTGGCTAATGGCAGACTCTGGGAGGGCTCACACCAATGAGTACTTTCCAGAACTTCTGCTGCCAGTGTCTTTGTCCTCACGGTGAGCCACAGCCACCCCCCACTTCTGCAGGAGACCCTCCAACACTACCAGTTAAGTCTGGTTCAGTCTCCTATGGGGTCACTGCTCCTTCCCCTGAGTCCTGATGCACACACTACTTTGTGTGTGTCCTCCAAAAGTGGAGTCTCTGTTTCCCCCAGCCCTGTCAAAGTTCTGCAATCAAATCCCACTAGCCTTCAAAGTCTGATTCTCTAGGAATTCCCCTTCCCGTTGCTGGACCCCCAGATTGGTAGCCTGACATGGGGCTCAGAACCTTCACTACAGTGGGTGGACTTCTGTGGTAGAAGTGTTCTCCAGTCTGTGAGTCACCCACCCAGCAGTTATGGGATTTGATTTTATTGTGATTGTGCCCCTCCTACCATCTTACTGCAGCTTCTCCTTTGTCTTTGGATGTGGGGTATCTTTTTTGGTGAGTTCCACTGTCTTCCTGTCAATGATTGTCCAGCAGCTAGTTGTTTGATTCTGGTGTTCTCACAAAAGGAAGTGAGAGCATGTCCTTCTACTCCTCCATCTTGGTTCAGGGCCCCAATGCTCTTCTGTTTGAAGAAACTTTTCCTAACCACTGCAGCACACAGTAATCCTTTATTTATATATTTTTGTTATTCTAAAAGTTTCCAGGGTATAGTTCATTTTCAAAATGTAGAGATTTATTTTGTGTTCTGATTTAAAGATTGTATGCTTATTAAAATACTGTTATTTCAAAAAAATACAAAACATAAATTTAAATATCCCCACTGCAATACATATGTTTTAAATGGTGTCTTGTATACATTGTTCCAAAACCTGAAGTTTCTTATTTAATAATAAATATGTATATATATTTCAATAAATATAAAATTGCATTGGCATTTTAGTTGCTGCATAATATTCTATCTGTGTATATATCTACACAAATATAGCTACAATATGTTATTGCCTTCTTAGTGTCTATTTACATTTGTTTCCAAGTTTTCAAAAGTCTCATATCAGTGAAGTAGACATCCTTTATGCACATTTATATGTCCTCATCCAGTAGTTTCCTTAAGATACAGGATTTAAATGGTTGTGTTGAAAGATACAAGTTTTAAGGATATTTGACAAATTTTCCTCATGAGTGCTGTCACATTTACTTGCAGTAGCAAATGGAAGTGTGGCCCCTTCCACCTTCCTTCAGCCATGAACATTAGCAACCTTTACAATATTTAACTATCTGAGAGGTAGAATTTAGTCCCTTCAGTTTCTATAAAATGTATTGGTTGTTTCTCTCATTTGGGGATTTAGATATTTACTGATTTTATTGATGTTTAAGTATCTTGAAAACATTTGTCTTATCTTCCCTGTAGGAATGTATTGGCTTAAGATGTTATTTCCATTTATAACTGCCATCTCTATCATGGCTCTATCATCTTTAATTCTTTGTAGAAGAGTGACCTTCCAGCCTTGCACCCCCTCAAAAAATGAGGAATCCTGACATTAAAAAAATAAATTATTAATATGCTTTTTTATCTCCAAAGCAGCAAACATTTATTGATAGCCTACTCTGTGTTAATTATTCATTCCTGCTGGAGAAAAAGCCTCTGTATACCCTACTAATGAAATATATGTTAAACATACAAATTCAGCCAAGGTCTAGAGCTACACTGTCCAATAAGTCAGCCAATAGTTACATGGATCTAGTGAGAATTTCAATAATGGCTAGTCTGAATTGACATATGCTGTAAGTATGAAATACACATTGATTTTGTAGGCTTAGGAAAAAAATCCTACAAATTATTCTATATTGATTGCATTTTGAACTGATAATATTGTAGGTATGTTGGACTAAATATAATAGGCTAATTCATTTCACCCATCTCTAACTTTTTTAAATGTAGCTACTAGAAAATTTTAAATAATGTGGCTCACATGTGTGATTCACATTTTTTATCTCTTTTTTAATTTTATTTTTAAATTTTTTAAATTTTTATTTTATTTTGAAGTATAGTTGATTAACAATGTTGTGTTAGTTTCAGGTGTACAGCAGAGTGATTCACTTATACATGTACATATATCTATTCTTTTTCAAATTCTTTTCCCATTTAGGTTATTACAGAATATTTAGCAGAGTTTCCTGTGCTGTACAGTAGGTCCTTGTTATTTATCTGTTTTAAATATAGCAGTGTATATATGTCAGTCCCAAACTCCCAACCTATCCCTCCCCCCCACCCTTCCCCTCTGGTAGCTGTAAGTTCTTTCTTTAAGTCTGTGAGTCTGTTTCCATTTTGTAAATAAGTTCATTTGTATCATTTTTTAAAGTTTGTGCTTATAAGTGATATCATATGATATTTGTCTTTCTCTGTCTGACTTCACTTAATATGATATCAATATTTCTGTTGAATGGTGCTGCTTTAGACTTTTTTTCAATATAAACATTAAGACCATAAGAGGCCTGCTTGGAGTATCCTATTGGATGGTCTTCAGGTCAGAATTTTTCATCATTCTTTTGCTACAAGAAAGAAAGCAAAGCCCCCAAATACCATTGTCGTATTGGACGATGTTTGCCTTCTCCTTCATCTGAGGGAGCATTGATGAAAGGAATGGCTTCAACCAGAATAGTTTATAGCCCCTTTGGAAGGAAGCTTATATTGAAAAAGAAGAGATAAATTGAAATAGTTCTGACTTTGAACAACTGCTCATGTCACCACAGAGCCACAGCCACTGTGTGATCTGTCGGCAGGCTGAAGAAAGAGGGTGAATCACTGGTCTCCTCAAAACTTTGGGTATTGCAAAATCCTAAACACAGTACAGAATTGATGAAAGCTTGGCCTGAGCTGTGAGGAGGGAGCTTCATCTGGCCCCCTGGTCCTTCTCTCTATGGGAGCAGAGGAAAGAGAATGGCTCCTCACACGGGGTCCTGATGATTTTCTCCAGTAATGATGTTTCTTTAGTGGGAACATGGCCTCCCTCCCATTAAAATGAACACTTGCAGCACTTTGCAGTTGGCTTTCTCATTTTGTACATGAGATACATGGTTTAGAGTAATGAAATAAATGGCCCTAGACCCTAGAATGAAAGTGTGTGTTGAAGTAGAAATCAAATTCAGGTCTTCACATTAATGGTGCAAAGCTCCTTTATATTGGTTTCAACTGCCTATCCTATCATAGTCCTTCTTTTTGTTTTTGTTTTTTGGCTGCATTGGATCTTTGTTGCTGTGTGGGCTTTCTCTAGTTGCTGCGAGCAGGGGCTTCGTTGTGTTGCACGGGCTTCTCATTGCAGTGGCTTCTCTTGTTGCAGAGCACGGGCTCTAGGGCACGTGGGCTTCAGTAGTTGTGGTATGAGGGCTCAGTAGTTGTGGCACACAGGCTTAGTTGCCCTGCAGCCTGTGGGATCTTCCTGGGCCAGGGGTCGAACCCGTGTCCCCTGCATTAGCAGGCGTATTCTTAATCACTGCACCACTAGGGAAGTCCCCATAGCGCTTTTAAGAATGTATATCTTCGCTTTTTCCCCACAAAGTTTTCAACTCTAATTTCTCCTCAAATGAGTTTCATCCGTTGGCTCTGGACATAGCCTGTTCTATACTAGATTTTTTTTTTTTTCTTTTTTGCGGTACGCGGGCCTCTCACTGTTGTGGCCACTCCCGTTGCGGAGCACAGGCTCCGGACGTGCAGGCTCAGCGGCCATGGCTCACGGACCCAGCCGCTCTGCAGCATGTGGGATCTTCCCGGACCGGGGCACGAACCCGTGTCCCCTGGATCGGCAGGTGGACTCTCAACCACTGCGCCACCAGGGGAGCCCCCTATACTAGATATTTTGAACTCAAGTTCTCTTTATATTATCTAACTTGTTACCTCTATCCCTGACATTTGGCTCTATATTCTTATATTTATTGTTATTTTTTTTCTGTGTTAATATATCCTTTGGGAGTGGCAGGAATATAGTTTGAGCTTATCAAAATCAGAGTGGGTCTAAAACCCATTCCCACTTTTGCCTATTAGAAGAAGTTACATACGTACACATCACACATCGAGCTCTTACTAAATGTGAAGAATATGTGGCTGTCTACAGGTGTTATTGGAGGTTTGAAGAAAGACATTTGTCCCACATATCTTCTATAGAAATACTGCCTTTGGAAAAAAATAAACAGCCTACTAAAATGAAAGGACCAATGGGAGAGCTATGATATTGGCCATAAGTTATTTTGTGTAGCTTCTTCTGTTCTTACATTTAGTGAATTCCATCTACAGGCCTACCAAATATGGACTGACTTTCCACTATGTATATTCTTTTGGTACTCTAGGAGAGACATATTCATAAGACAAGCCCCCACTGTTCAGCATCTTACAGTAGAGTTATAATTCTCATATTAAGAGAGCCAGAATGTTGAGAGAAGATTGTGAATGTTGAGCTCTGGGAACCTGAGATGGGTGGGTTGTTACCCTCCAGTGAAGGCTTTGGCCATCCAGGGGGTGGTATGTGATCTGAGAGCCTGGTTAGAGATGATGAATAAATGCCTGAGATGGGAGGAAAGCAGAGGTGATTCATAGATAGGGGATGATAAACTTTATTTCCTTCCTAACTTTGTTAATGATAGTCCATAAAAGAAGAGTTATACGTTTAAACTCTACAGCTCTGAGGGATTCATCACACCCTGTGTCTTTGGACTTTAAAGAGGAAACTGCTCACAGTGGTCTAGAAGTCTGGGGAAAGTTTGTCTTGGGTTAGATAAGAGAAACTTTGAGAAAGAGAAATGATTTTGTTCTCTCTTCAATTTGCATTTTCTTTGAAACTGAGAAACATAAGGTTTAGCAAGCCCTGGATTAGGGAAACAAAGTCCCTTCATCACTCAGTAAATAGCCATTTCCTGTAACAAGTCTGATTCCTTCCCCAGATGCTTGGAATTTGCAAGCCTCGTGATTCTATTTCTAGAATTGTTCATAATGGGCCTCTCTTTCCTCATTTCCTCCTTTCTTTCTCCTCCTTTCTGAATATACTGTTGCTACTCTCTAGGCTCTATTCTCAATCTCAAAGGAAGCCAATACCATGGCAGAGAAAATACTGCTGGATGTTAAGACTCAGCTAAATAGTGCCCTTCTAGAAACTTTGGAACCCATTATTTGGAAAATGTTTAATATGCACTTGTTTAGGAGCAATGAAGAATATTATAGAAGATTAAGTAAGTGTTCCTACCTTACAGTTGCACGTATTTCTCAGAATGAAGCAGCTATATAAACAATTGCTTGAGGTTGGAAGTCATACCATCTTAGATGAGATTCTTAGTTGAGCAGTGTGACTGAGTCAGTTGCTTTCCCTTTCTTGGCCTGTTTCTCCATTTGTAAATGCAAAGATTCAGTACACTTCAGTATTGATGACCTCTTATCTAATGAGATAATAATACAATATAATATATATCTCTTGATCCCTTAGAATGAAGCAGCAGCTATGCTAATGACGGAAGTGAATTCTCTGGTTTAATTCTTATAAGCTACTCTTCAAGGTCAGGTAATAATGCTATCTTCATTTTATAGAAAAGGAAACTGAAGCTTAAGTACTGGCCCCAAATCATAGGGCCTGGTACTTGAACTAAGGTTGTTGAACTCTGGAGCTGAACTCTAGGCAGCTAATTTCTTCCTATATCATCTATTGCTTGATTGCATGCTAAAGATGTACCAAGATTCACCACCAGATAGTGATATCAAAGTTAGAAGAAGTTTGCTATAGTTTCCTATTTGGTTCTGAAATATGAACTTGGGATTTGGGGGGATATTGTATAGACAAGGAGGAAGAATGCCAACCTTTCAGCTTGAGCTAAAGGAGACATGTGTCAGGAGTGAACAGAATGAGTCTGGGGAGTATAAAACAGTTAGTTTGGCTTGCTCAGAGAGTCTTCGGATAGATGAGATTGAATAGGTGGTAACACTGGCTGATGGTTGGCACCAAATACCACACTCAATAAACAAATAAATTCGTTCATTCAACAGATATTGATAGAAATGAAGCATAGATATTTCCACAGGTACATAACCTAATACAGAATGAGTGTTCCTTTTGGGTTTGAATCATGGCTCTGTTATTTGCTAGTTCTTTGCCTTGAGTGAGTGGTTTAACATCTCTGGACTTTAGTTTTTCATCTGTGGAATGGGAATAATGATACATATTACATAGTTTTGTGAGAACTCAAAGTTATGTCTGAGTGATACCTTCAAAATAATATACTCAATGGAGCAAATGATATGCTCAATCTACAGTAATGCTATTACTGCTTGAATTAAAAAAAATTAATACATGTAAAGTGTCTGATACAACGCCTAATACCCTGTAAGCACTGCATAAATGTGAACTCTTTCTGCTACTACTTCTATCATGAGACAGATATTGGGCCTTAAATTGCTGGTAATCTAGTAGAAAGAAAAACCAAATACAATTCATGAAAATGCAACGTAATTATTGTGGAGGTATTACAAGGTACACTGTCAATATCAATAAAGAGATATCAAAGTTGGCCAAGAAAATGTGGATGAACAGGGAAAGCTTTATAGAGAAAGCCACATTTAGGGAAAAAAAAATCTTAAAAATAAAGAGGCATTAGGGTAGATGAAGAAGTAGCTGAAGGGTATTTTGACAGAAAGCCCAAGCAGGAAGATGTTAGAGGTGCTAGGAGTGCTATCTGAAAACAAATCAGAAGTGAATCACTGAGATGTGATGTGAGAAGGTGGAGGGGCAAGAGGTGAAGATGAAGAAGTAGACAGCAACCAGATCAGGCTGGACCTTGTAGGCCATGTGAGGCCATTTAAGATTCCACCCAGAACACAACAGGAGAACAGCATCTGACCGAAAAGATGGTGAAAAGGAGACTGCAAATGTCAGATTGCCCAAAGGGAGGGAGCTGCTTTTTGCATTTTTAAAAATGATCACTGAAGGCGTGAGTCCTCTCCCGACTGCGGTAGGGAATTAATGGTAACAATCTTCACTTCGAATTCTGTTCTCTCCGAAATGGAGGATGACAATCTTCAGCCTGGATCAAAGGAGGTAGAGTTACATGGGAATAGTGTGTCAAATCGGTGGTGAAAATGACAGCTTGACACAAAAAGTATTGATTCCAACTGTAGGCAAGATAACTTTCAAAAGGTCAGACCTGGGAGTCACAAAATACACTGCTCACCTTGTCAAAAAAGAGGTTGATGCACATTAAAACTGTATGATGAAATGAAGCACACATGACTTTGGAGCTACATCGCCTGGGTGGAGCTGCCCCTCTCTAGCTGCCTGCTTGCTGGCCTACCTTTCTTCCTTCCATAAATATTTATTGAGCACTTGCTTTGTAACCTTAGGCAGATTACTTCACCCCTCTGAGGCTTTTTCCTTACTTGCAAATTGGGGATTAGTACTGCCTCCTTCCAACCTTCCAATCAAATGAGACGATGTATTTGAAAGCACTCAGCACAGTGCCAGTCACATGGTAGATGCTTAATAAGCATGTTTCTCCTTTGCACTCATTGCTCCATAGATATTCACTCAGTACCTTCTGTGTTCCACGCATTAGTGGGGACACGGGACAGGAACAGAACAGGCAGACTCTCTTGAAGCTTTCAGTGGAGACACAGAAAATAAACGAGTAAAAAAACAAAGTGAGGAAACAAAATACACGAGTAAAACAACCAAAATAATACCTGGTAGTGATCAATGCGATAAAGATAAAAACAGTGATGTAAAAAGCAGGGTATGCTAGAGGGAGTGCTACTTTTGTAGGGTGGTAAGTTGTATCCTCTTGGAGAAAGTGATATTTTGCAGCTGTAACGTGAGTAAGTATTGAAGCCTAAGGTGCCAAGATCTGGGAAGGTGCTTACCAGGCAAAGGGAACTCCAAGTTGAAGGGTGTTGAGATATAAACAGCCCTAGAATGTTAGAGAAGCAGAATGAAGCCAGGCTCCTGCAACCAGATACATGAGCAAGAAAGTAACATTTGCAAGTTTGGAATGGTAGTCAGCAGCCTACTGCAAACAAGCATTCTCATGGCAGAGCACGGTGTCACTGTCGGAGAAGGTACACAGAAGACCAGCGTCCTCCAAAGCAACCCTCTTTCTGTTCGTGATTCCCTTCGTCCACGACCCTGCCAAGCAAGCATTTAAGAGCAGCTTGGACATCTGGACTAGACAGATAATTTTGCTGTTTCCTTCAACCCAGCAGTTTTCAAGAGCACAAGCTCAGATCTTCAATCTTTCTTTAATCTCTCAGTGTGTGGCATATGTCAGTTTTGGAGATAGATATTTTACAATAGAATCGTAGAGCTTACAAGCTTATGGTAGAGATAAGTGTGCACAGTAGAAGTACTATAGCAGAGTTGCAGAAGCTCTGTGAGAGTGCGGAAAACAGACAAAAATCTACATGTGTGGTCTGGGAAGGCTTCATGGCAGAAGTTTCAAGTCAAATGTTGCTGGTCTCCAAAGGTGGGAGGTGTGGTCTTCTTCCCTCTGTGTTTTGTTTTCTTCTAAATATATCCATATTTTTACCAATCTAAATATATCCAGATATCTTCGAAATCATTTCTTTCTCCTTTTCTTTAGAACTGCCTTTAATATTAGAGAGGTGATATTTTTTAATTTTTCCGAATTCAGCATCAGGTGTGCCCACATCTGACATGTGACCATTCTGGTTTATATGTTCTTTTATAACCTCTCACCAGGTAACATGATTTTATTTGCAGTAAAAAGAAATGTCAATTCCAAAACACTTTCAATAATTAAACATTGCCTAAGATTGCAGCTTTATTAGAACCCAGAAATTTCTAGCCTCTTTTCTAGTTACCTCTCCAAAATTACATGGTCCCTCTCATTACAAACAAAGACATGTAAGGAAGGTTTTTTCCTGCAAAGCACAAGCAACATTTTCCTCTTTTTCTCCTTCATATGTTTATTGTATACTAAATAGATGTCAGGCTTGGGAGTAGGAGTTAGGCTTGGAACATATAGTTTAGTTGGGGGGAGAGGGTTGGAGCAAAAGGTATAGAATTGCGACAAACAGTGTGGTCATTTATGGGTTGCTTAAGAAACTTCTGAGAATGGGACATACAAGGCTGTTTTCTGGATAGAGAGACCATTTCCCAGGAAGGAGATCTGAAAATAGATCCTGGGTCTCAGATACCCAAAGAAAGGTGTTCTTTTAGTCAATCGTAGACTGAGTGGTCACAACTATTTGTACTGGAGAAAGAGGCCAGAGGTAATTATATAACCAGAGATACATGGATTTTTTTCAGGCAATCATTGCCATAATTCCAAGTCTTGGCCTTCTATTTATTGATACAGGTCATACCTATAGTTCATCCTCTTCCAAACCATTTGCTAATGAAAGGGAAAAGAAAAATAGAATCCTGGGACCTGGCCAACTTTTGTAATGGCCTGTGGATAGGTACCTTCGTCCCATTTGCTAGTTAGTCTCCAGCACACTCAAGATGGAGAGGCATGGAGGAATTATTCTTCTGAGCTACAGCAGCAGCACTATTTTGTTGAATGTAACTTCTTGTTTTCTCTCATGATAACAGTAAAAGTTCATTGAACAAAATTTGGGAAATTGAGCCTGAATAGTAAGAGATAAATGAGCTATAACTTTGGAGCTCAGGAAAAATGTACTTTATTATTTGTATCTTTCCCCTATTGCATGCCTGTTTGTGCTAAGGACACCTTGCTCCCCATAAACTTTTTAATAATGTGAGGTACCTAAATGTCTTGTCATGAGAATGAGCCATACTGCTTTTTAATGGCAAGGATACGTCCAATGTTCACTGTGGTTGTTTCTCTTTCTGTTCCCATTGGGTTGCTATGATAGAAGCAGTGTATTGGAGAGGTTCTGACTTGATTCTGGAGCCAGAAAATCTGGGTTTGAGCCCTGTTTCACAATAGCTGTGTAACCTTGGTTAAGTTACCTAATATCTAAGTGCCTTGGCTACTTCATCTACAAAGTGGAGATAATAGGAGTACTGTATAGTAGCTAGGTACTTTGTTGAATGAGTTAATATGTAGAGACTAGAAGAATCCCTGGCACGTACAGAGTGTTAAATAATGTAAGCTATTGCCATAGGGGGACACAGGCTCTAGTGCCCATATAGGGGCCAGGAAGATCACGTAAATGAGTCAGGCATAAAAAAATGCAGCTCTTTTGGTCTTTCATTTTCCAACACTGTATTAAAAATAAGGGGATAGAGGACACTTCTCAAATATGTAGGATAAAAAGTCCCTTGCAAGCATGATAAATGCAGATAACTCTTATTTATTGTTGGAAAACAGCAGGGAGTAATCAGGACCATACAAAGAGGACTTGGAAGATTGTAAGATCCACACAACTTCTGCCGAGAGAAGCTGAAAAACTAGATTAGTGTGTGAAATTTCCCAGTCTTTAAATGTTAGCACCCAGTGAGAACTTTAAAAAAAAAAAAAATTTGTGTGATCTAAGCAACCAATGCCTTCAAGCTGTATTTGACCCAAAAGTTGTCAATTTAAGAATCTTGAACTTCCAGTAAGTAGTGTATTCTGAATTCTAGCCCAAGAGACCCGTCTCTGAGTCCCGGGCTCCTTCTATGATACGTGGCTGTAACGTCACACATTTACTGACCACTTTAACTCTCAGATTGAAAGGACCAAAAGATATGACTCTCACTGGTACTCTGCCCGTTGCCAGCACTGGTGTATATGGATCATCCAGGGGCTGCAGTAAGGAATGATCAGTCAGAGAAAGTAGCATTGTTCCTAATTCCTATCCCTGTGCCTTGCCCACACTATCTAACTGTTTTGCCTTAGTTAGGAATCCCAGCCCCTCCCTAAATTTCTGTCTACTTACTGACTGAGAGTGGCGGCTCTCCAAGTCTTCCATCTGACTTTGGAAATGTTATCTTGCCACTCATTCTGTTTAATTACTCCCTCCTGTGGAAACACTGGGCTGTCCCTGCTGCTCCTTCAAGTGGAGAATAACAAGTCTTTGGGTTTTTCCTGGCTCTTACTTGCTGAGGTAGGATATGATAAATGCTTGGTGCTTTGGGGGCTGCTTTCTGAATCATCCCGAGGCAACAATTGCTTACTCAGATGTATGGAAAGGAGGCAACCACTCAGGGAATAGCGTTTTAATAAAGGAATTTATGTCAGGGAAGGCAAAGGAGGGAGGCAGACTTGACCTCTTGGGAATGTCCTCTCACCACAGCAAAGAGCAAAGTGAAAGAGGACGTAACCGCAGGGGGACCAGAGCACAGCATTTAGAACCAGCCAAAGGGCTGCCTCGAGGCAGTGAGGTTGATTTTCTGAAAACTGTTTATAATAGCAGGTCAAATAGAATGAAATAGGGAAATTCTGGCAATGCCGTTGTGTTGTTCTCCAAATCTCAGGCTCCCCTTTTTAACAAGCTTCCTATTGTATTTGTAGACAGAAATCTTATGTAATCATTTCCTCAACCACTTCTTTCTGCTGAGGCTCCATTCTTTTTTCTTCTGTCTTATCTTGTCCTGCTACCCTATACGTACGCTCTCGTCTTCTCGTTTGCCATACAGCTGCTCTGTCTTTGCACCTTGCCTTTTCGGTCTGGAATACCGATCTCTCTTCTCAACCTGCCCAAGTCCTGGGCTCACTTCAAAATTTGTCTCTACAAATAAGACTTTCTAAATTTTCCCAAGGCAAGAGAAATTACAAGACTCTAGGAAGAAAGGGAAATTCTTTGCTTTTCTTCCCACCTATTCTTCCATCCTGCACCCTATCCCCAGGAAAATACATAAATCTGATTGGCCAAGTTCTAGGATATTTTTTGGAAAACTTTTGCTGAAAAAGTTTAACACACTACTGTAGAATCAGTAAACAGAATCACTTAATTCCAAAGGTGTGTGTCAAGATGTGCCTCTCTACACTGTGGTCTATTCTTACAGCAAGAGGAGTGGTTGGAATTAGTGTCTGCTCTCCTGGAAATGACCCAGCCAGTTTCCAGGAAGTTCTTCTCTTTTGTCTTCAGCAGTTCCTTTCATGCACTGAGATTGTGGATCTGAGGTGGTAAGGAATGCAGGGTACAGTTTGGGAGTAATGGGAGGTTCTTAAAGCTTCATCTTAATGTGTGTTCCAGCCGCATTCAGCAGAGCTTCCTGGCATCATGGTTAGGTTTACAAGTTCACTAAAGAGAAAAGGGGTATTTGCTTTATGTTTACTGATGTCCCTGTGTGTCTCTCTCCCTTGGGGACTCTGTAGGTGTCATAGCTATGCTCCATAATATCCTCTTTTTTTTTTCAATTAAAGAAAATTTTTTTAATTGAAGTATAGTTGATTTACAATGTTGTGGCAATCTCTGCTGTGCAGCAAAGTGACTCAGTTATACACATAGAAACATTCTTTTTTTATATTCTTTTCCATTATGGTTTATCACAGGATATTGAGTATAGTTCCCTGTGCCATACAGTAGGACCTTGTTGTTTATCCATGTAATAGTAAATACAATAGTTTGCATCTACCAACCCCAAACTCCCAGTCCACTCCTCTCCTTCCCCCCTCCCCCTTGGCAACCACAGATCTGTTCTCTATGTCTATGAGTTTGTTTCTGTTTTGTAGATAGGTTCATTTGTGCCATATTTTAGATTCCATATATAAGTGATAGCATTTGGCATTTGTCTTTCTCTTTCTGACTTACTTCATTTAGTATGACAATCTCTAGTTGTATCCATGTTGCTGCAAATGGCATTATTTTGTTCTTTATTATGGCTAAGTAGTGTTCCACTGTATATATGTACCACGTCTTCTTTATCCATTCATCTGTCAGTGGACATTTAGGTTGTTTCCATGTTTTGGCTATTGTAAATAGTGCTGCTATGAACATAGGGGTGCATGTATCTTTCTGAAGTTTAGTTTTGTCCAGGTATATTCCCAGTAGTCAGATTGCTGGATCATATGGTAATTCTATTCTTCATTTTCTGAGGAACTTCTGTACTGTTTTCCATGTGACTGTACCAACTTACATTCCCACCAACAGTGTAGAAGGGTTCCCTTTTCTGCACACCCTCTCCAGTATTTGTTATTTGTAGACTTTTTAATGATGACCATTCTGACTGGTGTGGGGTGGTACCTTATTGCAGTTTTGATTTGCATTTCTCTGATAATTAGTGATGTTGAGCATCTTTTCATGTGCCTACTGGCCATTTGTGTGTCTTCTTTGGAGAAATGTCTATTAAGGTCTTCTGCCCATTTTTCGACTGGGTTATTTGTTTTTTTGTTGTTGTTGAATTGTATGAGCTGCTTGTATATTTCAGAGATGAAGCCCTTGTCTGTCACATCATTTGCAAATATTTTCTCCCATTCCATAGGTTGTCTTTTCGTTTTTTGTTTTTTTTGGGTTTTTTGGGTTTGTGTGTTTGTGTGTGTGTGTGTTTATGGTTTCCTTTGCTGTGCAAAAGCCTGTAGGTTTGATTAGGTCCCATTTGTTTATTTTTGTTTTTATTTCTATTGCCTTGGGAGACTGACCTAAGAAAACATTGGCACAATCATAATATCCTCTTAATACCATCAAAAGTCTCACATTGTTTCAAACAACACTTACCTTTAAAGAGGCAGAAAATTGGCCCGATGAAGAGAGCACTGTTTGAAGCTAGACTCCCTGGATTCAAATCCAGACTCTGCCACTCTGCAGCTGTGTGATTTTAAGATAATTGTCTAACTTCTCTGTGCTTCAGTTCCCTCACCTGTATTATGAGGGTGGTTATAGTGCTAGCCTCTTAGGACTGTCTGGGAAATCAATAAAAATACTATCTCCAAAATGCTAAGAGCCATGCCTGGAGTATAGTAAAAATTCACCAAATGTTAGTCATCTTCATTGTCACCATCATTTGCACCCCTAAGCCTATCACTCTTAATTCCATCACAGTCCTCAAAAGTTTGCCTAGTCTTATAAGAGTTTGCATCTATTCATTTGTCTTTCGACATTTTCATCTCTGCCTGAAGGTCATTTACTTAGTCACAAAGGGGTCTGAAGTTTATTATGACAAGAGTTTATTATAGAGGAGCAGCCAAAGAACTGCCTGTTGATTAAAATGTGCCATGTACCATGTTGTCACAAATTTTAGAACGGGAATGAACCTTAGAGATTATTGGGCCCAAATTCTTCTTTTTAAAGATGAGGAACCTAAGGCTCAGAATGGAGAAGAAACCCCCAAACCTCTCAATCTGCACAAGGATCAGCAGTGCAACCCAGTTGTTTGGGGCACATCACTGGGAGCCTTTGACTCTGCAGTGCAGCCGTGGGGAGCATACGAACTCTTTAATCCTCCAGAGTCTCACTGGAGGTTTTAAAAATTAAGGGTGGTGGTTACCTTTGCATCCAAGATAAGAAGTAGTGTGTTAAACTGAATGTCTCACCAAATGGCTTTATTTCCAATTTAATAGGCACATCGCTCTCATGTGTTAATGAGACCAAGTTCCTGTTTCAAAGGATACCTCATAAGGTTTTATAAATAAATTTAGAGGTCAGTGCTCTATGGCTCCCTATCGGATAATTAGTTTCACCTGTTTATGATGAGCACTCCCAGCAGGATTAACATAATGATGTATACAATGTAACAAGTGAAGCAAGAGATAATGATCTTCTTTTCTGCGCTTCTCCTAGTCCGTGTCCTTACCTGCATTCATTCCCAATATTGCTTGTAAGCTATGTGGCTTCTTGCAGCATTTGGCCAGTTACCAAACATTTTTTTAAAGACTTTAAATTGATAACCAATTGATATCTGAAAGGATGACCCAGAATTGTTTTCCCACTATTCATTAAGTACCAGCAATTTTTGTATAAGTTTCATGGGCTCCTTCCAAGTGCCCAATAACCAATGACAGTGTCTTTGTAATTTTTAGAACATTATTTGCTAATCAGGGCTTATCTCACAATCAGTAATTAAAACACCAATGAAGGTCCTTTCAGAAATCCATTGACATCAAGCTAATATGGAACATTTCACCAAGAGTAATATATTAATAAAGTAGTTAAGCACAGGAGATATTAAACATTGGTGAAAACTCTCAAAAAATAAGCCAAATTTAAGTCAGTGGGGAAATATTCCTCCTTATGTTCAACAGTCTATCCAGCCAGCAAAAGACAGATTGTGCACTTATTATTTACAAACATCATGCTAGTCTTACTGTATGAGATATAATCCTGGGTCCCAAGGTGTTTATTGTACAGTGGAAAAGATAAGACATGTCCTGAAAGAATGCTCCTACAAGGTATAAAGTGAAAAGAACCTCAGAAAGTTCATACAAGGGCATTTATACTCAGAGACAGGAGATACAAATAGGATAATGGTTAGGAACACAGGCTTTGGAGGCAAAGAAATAAGGAATCAAATCCTTTCTGACTGTATACCAGTTTGGGGATAACAAAGTTGTTTAACGCATCAGAGACTCAGTTTTTTCACTTTAAAATAACACTGACACGATGGATGAAATTAGCCAAGTGTCTGGTGTTTTATAAACTGGGAGGCTTAGAGAGGTGGTATTTATACTGGTACTTGAAGAATGAAAATATTTGGATAGGTGAAATTGAGTGAGGTATAAAGAGTCTAAGTAGAAGAAACTAAAGCATGCACCAATTCAGGCAACCATGGCACTGAAAGGAAAAGAATAGTAAAAACACAAAGTTGATCAAGGGAATATTTAAAGGTAAAACCAAGTAAGTTAGGGCCAGGTAATAGAGTGATGTATCAAGACATTCTATGAAATAAAGCAATTTCCATATCGCTGCCTGGATGGAGCCAAAAAGTATCATGCTTTTGCCATGGTTAAGAATGTGGGCTCAGTAGATAGTCTGCCTGGGTTTTTACCCTGGCTTTACTGTTCAGTAGCTGGGTAATCTCAGGAAGTTAGCTTAACTTCTGTGCCTAAAGGGCCTCATTCATAAAACAGAGCTAATACTAGTAAAAATGCTTTCTGTGGTCACTTGTATTATTGCCTTTTTCTCAAATAATGAGTCTTTTGAATAGGATGAAAAAAATCTTCTCTGAACAATCATTGAATTATTTGTCCTTCCATTATCTACTTCTAGGAATAATGAGCTAGATTCTCCAAACCACATAGCCCACATTGCCCAAAAAACTACTAATAGCACTGGACAAAATATATATTAAAATTCTCCTTAAATCCACTGTAAAACTAAAAGATAATGGGGAATTACCATGTCAAGGTCCAGGAAATTACAGGATCTCAGAATAGTAAGAAAAGCCTGTAAGCTCATTTTACATTGATGGCATTTGCCCATCCAGAAGAAATAGCAGAGTTGAAGAAAAAGAGCTTGTGTTTGATACCTTTGAGAGTGATAAAGTAGAAACTCAAAACTAGCCTACGGTGGGTAGTCTAATATGCACTACTTGCACATGAATCTAGGTGAAGGCAAACCAGAGTAAACCATTCTCCTCAACCTACCCTTCTGGGGCTAGAGTGATCATTGCCTTGGATGAATGATTCAGGTTTGATGTAAACAGGAAGATGGCACATCTCTGGCAGGTAGGACATTATATTCTGGTTCTTTAGTGAAATTTCAGTCCAACTTTACATTATAAATATGACTGCAAAACCCATCAAACCTTGTATTCAGTTGAAAATCTTTACCCATTTTCAGTCTCCAGGTTCCAGACTAAAAGAGGCAAAAATTCTCTCTGGAGGAATGTTTTCTCATTCTAGGTCCTAAGAAATCCCTGAAAATAAATTTTCAAAGCCAATAACCAAGCCACAGTCCCAGATAAGCAAACACCCCAAACAATAAACCGCCCAAGGGTAGAAATCAGCAGAAACAGTAGCTGTAGTGACTGAGTCCCCATAACTTCAGGTAGTATAATTGTCAAATACAGATTATAAAATGGCTAAACTTACTATATTTAATCTAAAAACTACAAGCTTGAGAGTATCTAAATAGAAGAAATTATAACTAGTACTACTGCAGACTTTTTAATTAAATAAAAGCTAAAAATAGAACCTACACCTGAAATTCCAAATTGAGCAGATGAGATTAACAAAACGTTAGATGCAGCTGAAGAGAGAATTAATAGATGGATAAGAATAAATTATCCAGAATGCAGCAGAGAGAGACAAAGTGATAGAAAACATCAAGGATTCTTAAGAGATAGGGAGCATAGAAGAAAATGATAGAAAACATCAAAGATTGTTAAGAGATAGGGAGCACAGAAGGAGGTGTCTAATGGAAGTTTACTTGGAGCTCAAGGGAGGGAGGGAATGGGGTAGGGGCAGTATTTGAAAAGCTAATGGCTTAAAATATTTCTGTATGCCATGAAAAACATCAAACCACAGATTCAAGAATACCAGTGAATCTAAAGCCAAATCTGAAAAAGGAATAAGAAAAGAAATGTATTTCTGGATACGTCATAGTGAAATTGCAATGATAAAAAAGTCACAAGTAGCCAGAAAAAAATGACAGCTTGACCTGTACCCTCCTTCTGCCTTCCACTAAACAATGGTTGTTTACTCTTCTGCTTCCCCTTCTCACTTCTACTCTGATGGGTTTCTCACTCTCTTCTCACTATGAACATTTCAGTCATCTGCAAGGAAAAGCCCTCTGCTCATGTATTCTATGTGCTGATTAACCTGAATTACACACTGTGACCTGATCATATTTTTCATATTTCCTGCCTTGATTATTTTACATGTTCTTCCCTCTTTCAGAAATTCCTTCACCATTATAAAGCAACAGTGTACAACTCAATATCAAAAAACAGCCCAATTAAAAAATGGGCAGAAGACATGAATACACGTTTTCCCAAAGAAGCCATGCAAATAGTTAATAAGCACGTGAAAAGATGCTCAACGTCACTAATCATCAGAGAAATGCAAATCAAAACCACAATGAGATATCACCTAACACATGTCAGAATGACTGTAATGAAAAAGCCCACAAATAACAAATGCTGGCAAGGATGTGATGAAAAGGGAACCCTTGTACACTGTCAGTGCGAATGTAATTTGGTGCAGCCACTGTGAAAAACAATATGGAGGTTCCTCAAAAAACTAAAAATAGAACTACCTCATGATCCAGTAATCCCACTGCTGGGTGTATATTTGAAAAAGATGAACACACTAATTGGGAAAGATACATGCACTCCAATGTTCATAGCAGTATTATTTGCAATAGCCAGAATATAGAAACAACCCAAGTACCCATCAACAGATGAATGGACAAAGAAGATGTGGTATATATACATAGTGGAATATTACTCAGCCATAAAAAAGAATGAAATTCTGCTATTTGCAAAAATGTGGATGAACTTAGATGGTATTAGGCTTCATGAAATAAGTCAGAGAAAGACAAATACTCTCTTTTATCACTTATATGTGGAATCTAAAAAAGATAAAACAAACAAATGTATGTAACAAAACAGAAACAGATTGCCAGATACACAGAACAAAGTAGTGGTTACCAGAAGGGAGAGGAAAGAGGGGAAGGAGCAAAGTGGGATAGGGGATTAAAAGATACAAACTACTATGTATAAAATAGATAAGCAGCGAGATATATTGTATAGCACAGGGAAATACAGCCATTATTTTGTAATAACTTTAAATGGAGTATAACCTATAAAAATAGTGAATGACTATGTTGTACACCTGAAACTAATATAATATTGTAAATCAACTATACTTCAATTAAAAAACATATCCTATGAATAAGGAAGAACCCATGAACTTTGAATAGATATATATATTTTTTATTTTGGCTGTGCCAGGTCTTAGTTGTGGCACGTAGGATCTTTAGTTGTGGCATGTGGGTTTCTTAGTTGCAGCATGCATGCAGGATCTAGTTCCCCAACCAAGGATCAAACCTGGGCCCCCTGCACTGGGAGCGCAGAGACTTACCCACTGGAGCACAAGGGAAGTCCCTGTGCCAGAATATAGAAACAACCCAAGTACCCATCATTAAGAGCCCCTTTTTTAAAAGGGGCTCTTAATACATCTAGCTCCTATAGACTGAAAATGAAATTTCTAGTAGAGCAATTTAGTATCCTAGAAAAACCACAGGCTTTTAGTTCATATTCCTGATCTGCCATCCACTAGCTGAGCAAACATGGACAAGCTCTTTAACCTCTCCACATCTTTGTTTCCTCATCTGTAAAGATGACAATATTATCTACCAAATAGAGTGCTTAGGAATATTAAACAGGTTAATGAATGTACAATGTCTTATACAGTGTTTGCATCAGTCAGCATTCAATATATATTTTCTGAGTAAGTGAAACAGATTCTAGTTGTAACCCTTAATTCTAAGGCTGATGAGGAAGCATGCAGGGTTAGCAAACAAACAAACAAAAAGCGAGCCCTTCTCACTTGCATTAGGTAGTTTAAATATTTAAGAGCAGTTCCCAAGTAGTATTGATGGCTCAGGGCTTACGCAAATTGAGGAGAGTAAAGTTGGTCGTCTAAGGAGATTCACCCACATTTATGTTTCTAATACTCTTTGACAGGTCCCCAGCATATCTTGTGCAAGTTATCACTACCTATATCCAGGAGATGGAGTGGTAGGGGCTCAGCTCCAACCGTATGTCATGGGAAAAGGGCATGCTTTCTTATCATATGCCCAGGGACATCTTATCTGCAGCCCTGTCCTTGAATTTACTTACCTAGAAGTGTTCAAGCCAACTTGGAATTGAACAAAAGAATAAGAGCTGGATTTAGAGAGTCACTGATTTATAAGGCTAAAAATTAAGTGGGAGAAAGGGTGATGAGATGGTAACAAATGATAGTCCAAGTTCATCAAAAATGTTAACAAATGGAAAACTCAAACTAATGGAATTATTGGCCCATGCACAGTCAGGTCTGAAAGGGCCCCAAAAAACAAGGGACTCAGCCCCTCGGTGTAAAATCATGGGGAGAAAATGGGCCATTTCCTGAGCTAAAGGAGCAAACTAGGCTTGCTGGAGGCTGGGTTCTCTTCCAACATGCAGGGCCAAGCACACACTGGGGAGTGTGGGGCAAAGGCTGCTTTGGGGCAGACATTGTTTGATGTTTCTGCTTTTGCTCACAGAGCCACATAAATTTGCTTTGGTGATATTTCAGGTGAGTTAGAGGCACATTTTGTAGTTCCAAGTTTGAAACTAAGAATTAACTCTCTTCCTGTAACTGAGTGGGTTCTCGTGGGTTCTCACATGGAATACAAGATTCTCTAGATAAGAATTTTTTTTTTTTTTTTTTTTTTTTTTTTTTTTTTTTTTTTTTTTTTTGCGG
>NC_041221.1:147214922-147216871 GCF_002837175.3 Physeter macrocephalus | reverse complement strand
GGAGCACAGGCTCCAGACGCGCAGGCCCAGCGGCCATGGCCCACGGGCCCAGCCGCTCCGCGGCACGTGGGATCCTCCCGGACCGGGGCACGAACCCGTGTCCCCTGCATCGGCAGGCGGACTCTCAACCACTGCGCCACCAGGGAAGCCCTAGATAAGAATTTTTAAAAAATAAATCGTAATGATAATTCCTGCTAATTACAGACCCAGTAGAAGGAAAAGGAGGGCCTTGAACTCAGGGGAGAATAAGGGTCATGCCCTTACCACTCCAGGAGAGTAGTGTGTGCAATGAGCAGATGATGGGGAGAAGTAGGCATCGTTCCACAAAAATCAGGTTCCCCAGGATGCTGGGCCACCTCATCCACTCATAGCAAAGATGGCAGTTTTGTCCACAAGCTCTATTTGGTGCTTTAGCACAGACTGAATTCTATGTACCTTCCTCTATCAGGTTGTTAGAGGGCCATAAAGCTTTCTTTTATGAGGCTTAAATGTACACCCTGACTCCTGTTAAGAGAGGCCAGGCACTATAGACCTCATATGTACAAGTACCCTGCATCTCTCCCCAAACATTAAAAACCAAGCCCAGGGCTTCCCTGGTGGCACAGTGGTTGAGAGTCTGCCTGCCAATGCAGGGGACATGGGTTCGTGGCCCGGTCCGGGAAGATCCCAAATGCCGCGGAGCAGCTAGGCCCATGAGCCATGGCCGCTGAGCCTGCGCGTCCGGAGCCTGTGCTCCGCAACGGGAGAGGCCACAACAGTGAGAGCTCTGCCCGCGTACCGAAAAACAAACAAACAAACAAACAAAAAACCAAGCCAATTCTTAGATTCACATGACATTCGTACCTGAATTCAAACTGTCTCATGCATGATTCAAGGACCAGAAGACGATTCTGTTGGCTCAAGACAGGAAGCCTCTTTACAAAGCAGCGTTTATTTGGAGGGTCTGGGTACCATACATGAGAGACATCCTCCCATTTTTCCATCACTCTAGCCAAAAGAGGGAATTTGAAAAATGGCACTTGCTGAATGGTTACAGTGTGCTAAGTGCTATGAAAAATATTTTACATAAATTACGTATGAAAGTCAAAACATTTATTTGAGAAAGAACTATTATTCTAACCTCCCAAAGAAATTAAGGAAATTGTCCAAGTATATACATAGTTAATAGATGATGGAAATGAGATTTAATAGAGGTCTGTCTTTTAAAAATGTTTCTATTTTTTCCACTGTACCTATTTTCAATGAGAAATTATTCAGGGTGATGATGTTGTTAATCATGTACAAGAAAAGATAACATTTGTCTACAGAGAAACAATCTTCCTTTGAGTAGAAAATGAAACTGGTTGTAGGTGATGATTTTTTTTTTTTATGTCTTTACTGGAGTATAATTGCTTTATAATGGTGTGTTAGCTTCTGCTTTATAACAAAGTGAATCAGCTATACATATACATATATCCCCAAATCTCCTCCCTCTTGCGTCTCCCTTCCACCCTCCCTATCCCACCCCTCTAGGTGGTCACAAAGCACTGAGCTGATCTCCCTGTGTTATGCAGCTGCTTCCCACTAGCTATCGATTTTACATTTGGTAGTATATATTAGTCCATGACACTCTCTTTGTCCCACCTTACCTATCCCGCCACCCTGTGTCCTCAAGTCCATTCTCTACATCTGCATCTTTATTGCTATCCTGCCCCTAAGTTCTTCATAACCAATTTTTTTTTTTTTTTTTTTTAGATTCCATATATATGTGTTAGCATATGGTGTTTGTTTTTCTCATTCTGACTTAGGATACTCTGTATGACAGACTCTCGGTCCATCCAGCTCATTACAAATTACTCAATTTCATTTCTTTTTATGGCTGAGTAAAATTCCATTGTATATATATGCCACATCTTCTTTATCCATTCATCTGTCGATGGACACTTAGGTTGCTTCCATGTCCTGGCTAT
>NC_041221.1:147208674-147214852 GCF_002837175.3 Physeter macrocephalus | reverse complement strand
AACATTGTGGTACATGACTCTTTTTGAATTATGATTTTCTCAGGGTATATGCCCGGTAGTGGGATTGCTGGGTCATATGGTAGTTTTTTAATGAACCTACATACTGTTCTCCATAGTTGTTGTCTCAATTTATGTTCCCACCAACAGTGCAAGTTGCTGGGTCATATGGTAGTTTTTTAATGAACCTACATACTGTTCTCCATAGTTGTTGTCTCAATTTATGTTCCCACCAACAGTGCAGGTTGGTTCCCTTTTTTCCACACCCTCTCCAGCACTTATTGTTTGTAGATTTTTTGATGATGGCCATTCTGACCACTGTGAGGTGATACCTCATTTTAGTTTTGATGTGCATTTCTCTAATGATTACTGATGTTGAGCATTCTTTGACGTGTTTGTTGGCAATCTGTATATCTGCTTTGGAGAAAATGTCTATTTAGGTCTTCTGCTCATTTTTGGATTGGGGTGTTTTTTTTGATATTGAGCTGCATGAGCTTCTTGTACATTTTGGAGATTAATACTTTGTCAGTTGCTTCATTTGCAAATAATATCTCCCATTCTGAGGGTTGTCTTTTCATCTTGTTTATGGATTCCTTTGCTGTGCAAAAGATTTTAAGTTTCATTAGGTCCCATTTGTTTATTTTTGTTTTTATTTCCATTTCTCTAGGACGTGGGTCCAAAAGGATCTTGCTGTGATTTATTCATAGAGTGTTGTGACTGTTTCCCACTGAGAGTTTTATAGTGTCTGGCCTTACATTTAGGTCTTTAATCCATTTTGAGTTTACTTTTTGTATGGTATTAGGGAGTGTTCTAATTTCATTCTTTTACCTGTAGCTGTCCAGTTTTCCCAGCACCACTTATTGAAGAGGCTATTCCTCCAGCTCCATTTTTCTTTCTCAAGATTGCTTTGGCTGTTCAGGTCTTTTATGTTTCCATACAAATTGTGAAATTTTTTGTTCTACTTTTGTGAAAAAAGCCATTGGTAGTTTGATAGGGATTGCATTGAATCTGTAGATTGTTTTGGGTAGTATAGTCATTTTCACGATGTTGATTCTTCCAATCCAAGAACATGGTAAATCTCTCCATCTGTCTGTATCATCTTTAATATCTTTCATCAGTGTCTTTTAGTTTTCTGCATACAGGTCTTTTGTCTCCTCAGGTAGGTTTATTACTAGGTATTATTAGGAATTTTATTCTTTTTGTTGCAGTGCTAAATGTGAATGTTTCCTTAATTTCTCTTTCAGATTTTTCATCATTAGTGTATAGGGATGCAAGAGATTTCTGTGCATTAATTTCATATCCTGCTACTTTACCAAATTCGTGGATTAGTTCTAGTAGCTTTCTGGTAGCATCTTTAGGATTCTCTATGTGTAGTATCATGTCATCTGCAAACAGTGACAGCTTTACTTCTTCTTTTCTGATTTGGATTCCTTTTATTTCTTTTTCTTCTCTGAATGCTGTGGCTAAAACTTACAAAACTATGTAGAATAATAGTGGTGAGAGTGGACAACCTTGTCCTGTTCCTGATCTTAGTGGAAATGGTTTCAGTGTTTCACCACTGAGAACAATGTTGTCTGTGGGTTTGTCATATATGGCCTTTATTATGTTGAGGAAAGTTCCCTCTATGCCTACTTTCTGCAGGGTTTTTTTATCATAAATGGGTGTTGGATTTTGTCAAAAGTTTTTTCTGCATCTGTTGAGATGATCATATGGGTTTTCTCCTTTAATTTTTTAATATGGTGTATCAGATTGATTGATATGGATATATTGAAGAATCCTTGCATTCCTGGAATAAACCCCACTTGATCATGGTGTATGATCCTTTTAATGTGCTGTTGGATTCTGTTTGCTAGTATTTTGTTGAGGAGGTTTGCATCTATATTCATCAGTGATATTGGCCTGTAGTTTTCTTTCTGACATCTTTGTCTGTCTGGTTTTGGTATCAGGGTGATGGTGGCCTCATAGAATGAGTTTGGGAGTGTTCCTCCCTCTGCTATATTTTGGAAGAGTTTGAGAAGGATAGGTGTTAGCTCTTCTCTAAATGTTTGAGAGAATTCGCCTGTGAAGCCATCTGGTCCTGGGCTTTTGTTTGTTGGAAGATTTTTAATCACAGTCTCAAATTCACTTCTTGTGATTGGTCTGTTCATGTTTTCTATTTCTTACTGGTTCAGTCTTGGAAGGTTGTGCATTTCTAAGAATTTGTCCATTTCTTCCAGGTTGTCCATTTTATTGGCATATACCTGCTTGTAGTAATCACTCATGATCCTTTGTATTTCTACAGTGTCCGTTGTTACTTCTCCTTTTTCATTTCTAATTCTATTGATTGGAGTCTTCTTCCTTTTTTTCTTGATGAGTCTGGCTAATGGTTTATCAATTTTATTTATATTCTCAAAGAACCAGCTTTTAGTTTTATTAATCTTTGCTCTTATTTCCTTCATTTCTTTTTCATTTATTTCTCATCTGAGGTTTATGATTTCTTTCCTTGTGCTAACTTTGGGGGGTTTTTTGTTCTTCTTCCTCTAATTGCTTTAAATGTAAGGTTAGGTTGTTTATTTGAGATGTTTCTTGTTTCTTGAGATAGGGTTGTATTGCTATAAAATTCCCTCTTAGAACTGCTTTTGCTGTATCCCATAGGTTATGGGTCATCATGTTTTCATTGTCATTTGTTTCTAGGTATATTTTTATTTACTGTTTGATTTCTTCAGTGATCTCTTGCTTATTTGGTACTTTATTCTTTAGCCTCCATGTGTTTGTATATTTTACAGATTTCTTTCATGCAATTGATATCTAGTCTCATAGCGTTATGGTCAGAAAAGTTACTTGATACAATTTCAATTTTCTTAAATATACCAAGGCTTGATCTGTGATCCAAAATATGATCTATCCTGGAGAATGTTCCATGAGCGCTTGAGAAGAAAGTGTATTCTGTTGTTTTTAGGTGGAATGTGCTATAAATATCAGTTAACTTCATCTTGTTTAATGTGTCATTTAAAGCTTGTCTTTCCTTATTTACTTTCATTTTGGTTGATCTTTCCATTGGTGAAAGTGGGGTGTTAAAGTCTCCTACTATTATTGTGGCACTGTCGTTTTCGCCTTTTATGGCTGTTAGCATTTGCCTTATGTATTGAGGTACTCCTATGTTGGGTGCATAAATAATTACAATTGTTATATAGTCTTCTTAGATTGATTCCTTGATGATTATGTAGTGTCCTTCTTTGTCTCTTGTAGTAGTCTTTATTTTAAAGTCTATTTTTTTCTGATATGAGAATTGCTACTCCACCTTTCTTTTGATTTCCATTTGCATGGAATAACTTTTTCCATCCCCTCACTTTCAGTCTGTATGTATCCCTAGGTCTGAAGTGGGTCTCTTGTAGACAGCATATATACAGGTCATGTTTTTGTATCCATTCAGCCAGTCTATGTCTTTTGTTTGGAGCATTTAATCCATTTACATTTAAGGTAGTTATTGATATGGTGTTCCTATTACCATTTTCTTAATTGTTTTGGGTTTGTTATTGTAGGTCTTTTCCTCCCCCTGTGTTTCCTGCGTAGAGAAGTTCCTTTAGCAATTGTTGTAAAGCTGGTTTGTTGGTAATGAATTCTCTTAGCTTTTGCTTGTCTTTAATGGTTTTAATATCTCCATGGAATCTGAATGAGATCCTTGCTGGGTGGAGTAATCTTGGTTATAGGTTTTTCCCTTTCCTCACTTTAAATATGTCCTGCCACTCTCTTCTGGCTTGAGATCAGCTGTTAACCTTATGGGGATTCCCTTGTATGTTATTTGTTGTTTTTCCTGTGCTGCTTTTTTTTTTTAATGTTTATTTATTTATTTATTTTCTTATTAGTCATCCATTTTATACACATCAGTGTATACATGTCAATCCCAGTCTCCCAGTTCATCACACCACCAGCCCAACCCCCCACCGCTTTCCCCCCTTGGTGTCCATACGTTTGTTCTCTACATCTGTGTCTCACTTTCTGCTCTGCAAACCTGTTCATCTGTACGATTTTTCTGTGTTCCAGATATATGGGTTAATATATGATATTTGTTTTTCTCTTTCTCACTTACTTCACTCTGTATGATAGTCTGTAGATGCATCCACGTCTCTACAAATGACCCAGTTTCATTCCTTTTTATGGCTGAGTAATATTCCATTGAATATATGTACCACTTCTTCTTTATCCATTCACCTGTCGATGGGCATTTAGGTTGCTTCCATGACCTGGCTATCGTAAATAGTGCTTCATTTAACATTGGGGTTCATGTGTCTTTTTGAATTATGGTTTTCTCTGGGTAAATGCCCAGTAGTGGCATTGCTGGGTCATATGGTAATTCTATTTTTAGTTTTTTAAGGAATTTCCATACTGTTCTCCATAGTGGCTGTATCAGTTTACATTCCCACCAACAGTGCAAGAGGGTTGCCGTTTATCCACACTCTCTCCAGCATTTATTTTTTGTAGATTTTCTGATGATGCCCATTCTAACTGTTGTGAGGTGATACCTCATTGTAGTTTTGATTTGCATTTCTGTAATAATTAGTGATGTTGAGCAGCTTCTCAGTGTGCCTCGTGGCCATCTGTATGTCTTTTTTGGAGAAATGTCTATTTAGGTTTTCTGCCCATTTTTGGATTGGGTTGTTTTTTTTATTTTTAATATTATTGAGCTGCATGTGTGTTTATATGTTTTGGAGATTAATCCTTTGTCCAAGGATTCAATTGCAAATATTTTCTCCCATTCTGAGTGTTGTCTTTTTGTCCTGTTTATGGTTTCCTTTGCTGTGCAAAAGCTTTTAAGTTTCATTAGGTCCCATTTGATTATTTTTATTTTTATTTCAATTACCCTAGGAGGTGGATCAAAAAAGATCTTGCTGTGATTTATGTCAAAGGGTGTTCTTCCTATTTTTTCCTCTAAGAGTTTTATAGTATCCATTCTTACATTTAGGTCTTTAATCCATTTTGAGCTTATGTTTGTGTATGGTGTTAGGAAATGTTCTAATTTCATTTTTTTATATGTATCTGTCCAGTTTTCCCAGCAGCACTTATTGAAGAGATTGTCTTTTCCCCATTGTATATCCTTGCCTAGTTTGTCATAAATTAGTTGACCATAGGTGCATGTGTTTATCTCTGGGCTTTCTGTCCTGTTCCATTGATCTGTATTTCTGTTTTTGTGCCAGTACCATATTGTCTTGATTACTGTAGCTTTGTAGTATAGTCTGAAGTCAGGGAGTTTGATTACTCCAGCTCCGTTTTGTCCCCCTCAAGTTCAGGACATCCTTGTCTTGTTCCTGCGTGTTTCTCCTTGGGTTTATCCTGCATGGGACTGTCTGCACTTCCTGGACTGGCGAATGTCTATTTAGGTTTTCTGCCCATTTTTGGATTGGGTTGTTTTTTTTATTTTTAATATTATTGAGCTGCATGTGTGTTTATATGTTTTGGAGATTAATCCTTTGTCCAAGGATTCAATTGCAAATATTTTCTCCCATTCTGAGTGTTACATTTAGGTCTTTAATCCATTTTGAGCTTATGTTTGTGTATGGTGTTAGGAAATGTTCTAATTTCATTTTTTTATATGTATCTGTCCAGTTTTCCCAGCAGCACTTATTGAAGAGATTGTCTTTTCCCCATTGTATATCCTTGCCTAGTTTGTCATAAATTAGTTGACCATAGGTGCATGTGTTTATCTCTGGGCTTTCTGTCCTGTTCCATTGATCTGTATTTCTGTTTTTGTGCCAGTACCATATTGTCTTGATTACTGTAGCTTTGTAGTATAGTCTGAAGTCAGGGAGTTTGATTACTCCAGCTCCGTTTTGTCCCCCTCAAGTTCAGGACATCCTTGTCTTGTTCCTGCGTGTTTCTCCTTGGGTTTATCCTGCATGGGACTGTCTGCACTTCCTGGACTGGCGTGGCTATTTCCTTTCCCATGTTAGGGAAGTTTTCAACTATAATCTCTTCACATATTTTCTTGGGCCCTTTCTCTTTCTCTTCTCCTTCTGGGACCCCTATGATGCATATGTTGTTGCATTTAATGTTGTCCCAGAGGTCTCTTTGGCTCTCTTCATTTATTTTCATTCTTTTTTTTTTATTCTTTTCCGCAGCAGTGAATTCCACCATTTTGTCTTCCAGGTCACTTATCCTTTCTTCTGCCTCAGTTATTCTGCTATTGATTCCTTCTAGTGTATTT
>NC_041221.1:147207761-147208644 GCF_002837175.3 Physeter macrocephalus | reverse complement strand
TTGTTCATCTCTGTTTGTTTGTTCTTTAATTCTTCTACATCTTTGTTAAACCTTTCTTACATCTTCTCGATCCTTCCCTCCATTCTTTTTCCAAGGTCCTGGATCATCTTCACTATTACTATTCTGAATTCTTTTTCTGTAAGATTGCCTAACTCCATTTCATTTAGTTGTTTTTCTTGGGTTTTATCTTGTTCCTTCATCTGGTACATACACTTCTGCCTTTTCATCTCGTCTGTCTTTCTGTGAATGTGGTTTCTGTTCCACAGGCTGGAGGATTGTACTTCTTCTTGCTTTTGCTGTATACCCTCTGGTGCATGAGGCTATCTAAGAGGCTTGTGCTATGCTGCTTTTAATAATTTTTCTTTGTCTTTAATTTTTGATAGTTTGATTAATATGTGTCTTGGCATGATTCTCCTTGGATTTATCCTATATGGGCCATCCTGTGCTTCCTGGATTTGATTTATTATTTCCTTTCCCATATTAGGGAAATTTTCAACTATCATCTCTTCAAGTATTATCTCAGGCCCTTTCTTTTTCTCTTTTTCTTCTTTGACCCCTTTAATTCGAATGTTGATGCTTTCAATGTTGTCCGAGAGGTGTCTGGGACTGTCCTCAATTCTTTTCATTCTGTTTTCTTTATTCTGCTCTGCAGTAGTTACTTCCCCTGTTTTATCTTCCAGGTCACTTATCCATTCTTTTGCCTCAGTTATTTTGTATTGATTCCTTATAGAGAATTTATAATTTCATTTATTGTGTTTTTCATCATTGTTTGTTTGCTCTTTAGTTAGTTTTTTTTTTTTAACATCTTTATTGGAGTATAATTGCTTTACAATGGTGTGTTAGTTTCTGCTTTACAACAAAGTGAATCAGTTATACATATACA
>NC_041221.1:147207273-147207742 GCF_002837175.3 Physeter macrocephalus | reverse complement strand
CATATCCTCAAGTCCATGCTCTAGTAGGTCTGTGTTTTATTCCCATCCAATCCCAGTCTCTTCATGACACTTTTTTTCCTTAGATTCCATATATATGTGTGAGCATACAGTATTTGTTTTTCTCCTTCTGACTTACTTCACTCTGTATGACAGACTCCAGGTCTATCCACCTCATTACAAATAACTCAGTTTCATTTCTTTTTATGGCTGAGTAATATTCCATTGTATATATATGCCACATCTTCTTTATCCATTCATCTGTTGATGGACACTTAGGTTGATTCCATGTCCTGGCTATTGTAAGTAGAGCTGCAATGAAAATTTTGGTACATGACTCTTTTTGAATTATGGTGTTGTCAGGGTATACGCCCGGTAGTGGGATTGCTGGGTCGTAGGGTAGTCCTATTTGTAGTTTTTTAAGGAACCTCCATACTGTTCTCCATAGTGGCTGTATCAATTTACATTCCCA
>NC_041221.1:147205507-147207174 GCF_002837175.3 Physeter macrocephalus | reverse complement strand
TGGCCAATCTGATCGGTGTGAGATGATATCTCATGTAGTTTTGATTTGCAGTTCTCTAATGATTAATGATGTTGAGCATTCTTGCATGTGTTTGTTGGCAATCTGTATACCTTCTTTGGAGAAATGTCTGTTTAGATCTGCCCATTTTTGGATTGGGTTGTTTGTTTTTTTTGTTATTGAGCTGCATGAGTTGCTTGTAAACTTTGGAGATTAATCCTTTGTCAGTTGCTTCATTTGCAACTATTTTCTCCCATTCTGAGCTGCATGAGTTGCTTATAAATTTTGGATATTAGTCCTTTGTCAGTTGCTTCGTTTGCAAATATTTTCTCCCATTCTGAGGGTTGTCTTTTGGTCTTGTTTATGGTATCCTTTGCTGTGCAAAAGCTTTTAAGTTTCATTAGGTCCCATTTGTTTATTTTTGTTTTTATTTCCATTTCTCTAGGAGATGGGTCAAAAAGGATCTTGCTGTGATTTATGTCATAGAGTGTTCTGCCTATGTTTTCCTCTAACAGTTTGATAGTGTCTGGCCTTACATTTAGGTCTTTAACCCATTTTGAGTTCATTTTTGTGTGTGGTGTTAGGGAGTGTTCTAATTTCATACTTTTACATGTACCTGTCCAGTTTTCCCAACACCACTTATTGAAGAGGCTGCTTTTCTCCTCTGTATATCCTTGCCTCCTTTATAAAACATAAGGTGACCATATGTGTGTGGCTTTATCTCTGGGCTTTCTATCTTGTTCCATTGATCTATATTTCTGTTTTTGTGCCTGTACCATAATGTCTTGATTACTGTAGCTTTCTAGTATAGTCTGAAGTCAGGGAGCCTGATTCCTCCAGCTCCATTTTTTGTTCTCAAGATTGCTTTGGGTGTTCGGGGCCTTTTGTGTCTCCATACAAATTGTGAAATTTTTTGTGCTAATTCTGTGAAAAATGCCAGTGGTAGTTTGATAGGGATTGCATTGAATCTGTAGATTGCTTTGGGTAATAGATTCATTTTCACAATGTTGATTCTTCCAATCCAAGAACATGGTATATCTCTCCATCTGTTTGCATCATCTTTAATTTCTTTCATCTGTATCTTATAATATTCTGCATATAGGTCTTTTGTCTCATTAGGTAGGTTTATTCCTAGATATTTTATTCTTTTTGTTGCAGAGGTAAATGGGAGTGTTTTCTTAATTTCACTCTCAGATATTTCATCATTAGTGTGTAAGAATGCCAGAGATTTCTGTACATTAATTTTGTATCCTGCTACTTTACCAAATTCATTGATTAGCTCTAGTAGTTTTCTGGTAGCCTCTTTAGGATTCTCGATGTATAGTATCATGTCATCTGCAAAGAGTGACAATTTTACTTCTTCGTTTCCAATTTGGATTCCTTTTATTTCTTTTTCTTCTCTGATTGCTGTGGCTAAAACTTCCAAAACTATGTTGAATAAGAGTGGTGAGAGTGGGCAACCTTGTCTTGTTCCTGATCTTAGTGGAAATGGTTTCAGTTTCTCACCATTGAGTACAATGTTGGCTGTGGGTTTGTCATATATGGCCTTTATTATGTTGAGGTAGTTTCCCTATATGCCTACTTTCTGCAGGATTTTTATCATAAATGGGTGTTGAATTTATGTCAAAAGCTTTTTCTGCATCTATTGAGATGATCATATGGTTTTTCTC
>NC_041221.1:147203167-147205027 GCF_002837175.3 Physeter macrocephalus | reverse complement strand
TCAATTTCAGTGCTTGTGATTGGTCTGTTCATATTTTCTATTTCTTCCTGGTTTAGTCTCCGCAGGTTGTGCATTTCTATGAATTTGTCCATTTCTTCCAGGTTGTCCATTTTATTGGCATAGAGTTGCTTGTAGTAATCTCTCATAGTCTTTTGTATTTCTGCAGTGTCCATTGTTACTTCTCCTTTTTCAATTCAAATTCTATTGATTTGAGTCTTCTCCTTTTTTTCTTGATGAGTCTGGCTACTGGTTTATCAATCTTGTTTATCTTCTCAAAAAACCAGCTTTAATTTTTGTTGATCTTTTCTATCGTTTCCTTCATTTCTTTTTCATTTATTTCTGATCTGATCTTTATGATTTCTTTCCTTCTGTTAAATTTGGGGGTTTTTTTGTTCTTCTTTTTCTAGTTGCTTTAAGTGCAAGGTTAGGTTGTTAATTCAAGATGTTTCCTGTTTCTTAAGGTAGGATTGTATTGCGATAAACGTCCCTCTTAGAACTGCTTTTGCTGCATCCCATAGGTTTTGGGTCTTCCTGTCTCCATTGTCATTTGTTTCTAGGTATTTTTTAAATTTCCTCTTTGATTTCTTCAGTGATCACTTCGTTATTAAGTAGTGTATTGTTTAGCCTCCATGTGTTTGTATTTTTTGCAGATCTTTTCCTGTAATTGATATCTAGTCTTATAGCATTGTGGTTGGAAAATATACTTGATATGATTTCAAATTTCTTACATTTACCAAGGCTAGATTTGTGACCCAAGATATGATCTATCCTGGAGAATGTCCCATGAGAACTTGAGAAAAATGTGTGTTCTGTTGTTTTTGGATGGAATGTCCTATAAATATCAGTTAAGTTCATCTTGTTTAATGTATCATTTAAAACTTGGGTTTCCCTATTTATTTTCATTTTGGATCATCTGTCCATTGGTGAAAGTGAGGTATTAAAGTCCCCTGCAATGATTGTGTTACTGTCGATTTCCCCTTTTATGGCTATTAGTATTTTCTTATGTATTGAGGTGCTCCTATCTTTTTCCTTCTCTTGTGTTTCTTGCCTAGAGAAGTTCCTTTAGCATTTGTTGTAAAGCTGGTTTGGTGGTGCTGAACTCTCTCAGCTCTTGCTTGTCTGTAAAGTTTTTAATTTCTCCATCAAATCTGAATGAGATCCTTGCTGGGTAGAGTAATATTGGTTGTAGGTTTTTCTCCTTCATCACTTTAAATATGGCCTACCGCTCCCTTCTGGCTTGCAGAGTTTCTGCTGACTGATCAGCTGTTAACCTTATGGGGAATCCCTTGTGTGTTATTTGTTGCTTTTCCCTTGCTGCTTTTAATATGTTTTCTTTGTATTTAATTTTTGATAGTTTGATTAATATGTGTCTTGGCGTGTTTCTCGTTAGATTTATCCTTTATGGGACTTTCTGTGCTTCCTGGACTTGATTAACTATTTCCTTTCCCATATTAGGGAAGTTTTCAACTATAATCTCTTCAAATATTTTCTCATTCCGTTTCTTTTTCTCTTCTTCTTCTGGAACCCCTAAAATTCGAATGTTGGTGCATTTAATGTTGTCCCAGAGGTCTCTGAGACTTTCCTAAGTTCTTTTCATTCTTTTTTCTTTATTCCGCTCTGCAGTAGTTATTTCCACTGTTTTATCTTCCAGGTCACTTATCCGTTCTTCTGCCTCAGTTATTCTGCTCTTGATCCTACCTAGAGTATTCTTAATTTCATTTATTGTTTTGTTCATCATTGCTTGCTTCCTCTTTAGTTCTTCTAGGTCGTTGTTAAATGTTTCTTGCATTTTCTCTATTCTATTTCCAAGATTTTGGATCATCTTTACTATCATTATTCTGAATTCTTTTTCAAGTAGAC
>NC_041221.1:147185760-147203117 GCF_002837175.3 Physeter macrocephalus | reverse complement strand
TTGTTTTTGGTGTCTGTCCCCAGTGGCTAAGGTTGGTTCAGTGTGTTGAGTAGGTTTCCTGGTTGAGGGGACTAGTGCCTGTGTTCTGGTGGATGAGGCTGGATCTTGTCTTTCTGGTGGGCAGGTCCACGTCTGTTGGTGTGTTTTGGGGTGTCTGTAGCCTTATTATGATTTTAGGCAGCCTCTCTGCTAATGGATGGGGCTGTGTTCCTGTCTTGCTAGTTGTTGGGCATAGGGTGTCCTGCCCTTTAGCTTGCTGGTCGTTGAGTGAAGCTTGGTCTTGGTGTTGAGATGGAGATCTCTGGGAAATTTTCGCCATTTGATATTACATGTAGCTGGGAGGTCTCGTGTACCAGTGTCCTGAAGTTCGTTCTCCCACCTCAGAGACACAGCCCTGATGCCTGGCTGGAACACCAAGAGCCTTTAATCCACACGGCTCAGAATAAAAGGGAGAAAACATAGAAAGGAAAGAAAAGAAGGAAGGAAGGAAGAAAGGAAGGAAAGAAAAAAGGAAGAAAGGAAGGAAGGAAGCAAGAAGGAAAGGAAGGAAGAAAGAAAGGAAGACAGGAAGAAAGAAGGTAAAATAAAGTAGGATAAAATAAAGTTATTAAAATGAAAAAATTACTACGAAAAATTTTAAAAAGTAAAAACAAAAACAAACAAACAAACAAAAAAGGGACGGTCAGAACCCTAGGACAAATGGTGAAAGCAAAGCTATACAGACAAAATCTCACACAGAAACACACACATACACACTCACAAAAAGAGAAAAAGGGGAAAAAAAAATATATCTTGCTCCCAAAGTCCACCTCCTCAATTTGGGGTGTTTCGCTGTCTATTCAGGTATTCCACAGATGCAGGGCACTTCAAATTGATTGTGGAGCTTTAATCCACCGCTTCTGAGGCTGCTGGGAGGGACCTCCCCTTCTCCTCTTTGTTCGCACAGCTTCTGGGGTTCAGCTTTGGACTTGGCCCTGCCTCTGCATGTAGGTCATCCGAGGGCGTCTGCTCTTCACTCAGATAGGACGGGGTTAAAGGAGTAGCTGATTTGGGTGCTCTGGCTCACTGAGGCCGGGGGGAGGTAGGGGTACAGATGTGGGGCGAGCCTGTGGTGGCAGAGGCCGGTGTGATGTTGCAGCAGCCTGAGGCGCGCCGTGCGTTCTCCCAGGGAAGTTGTCCCTGGATCCCGGGACCCTGGCGGTGGTGGACTGCACAGGCTCCCGGGAGGGGAGGTGTGGAGAGTGACCTGTGCTCGCACACAGGCTTCTTGGTGGCAGCAGCAGCAGCCTTAGCGTCTCAGGCCCGTCTCTGGTGTTTGTGCTGATAGCCGCGGCTCGCGCCCGTTTCTGTAGCTCCTTTAAGTGGCACGCTTAATCCCCTCTCCTCTCACACCTGCTCTTTAGTTCTTTTACGTCCTATTTAAACATTTCTTTTATTTTCTCCATTATTTTTCCAAGATTTTGGATCATCTTTCCTGTCATTACTCTGAATTCTTTTTCAGGTAGACTGCCTATTTCCTCTCCATTTGTTTGGTGTGGTGGGTTTTTACGCTGCTCCTTCATCTGCTGTTTTTCTCTGTCTTCTCATTTTGCTTAACTTGCTGTGTTTGGCATTTCCTTTTCACAGGCTGAAGGTTCGTAGTTCCCATTGTTTTTGGTGTCTGCCCCCAGTGGCTAAGTTTAGTTCAGTGGGTTGTGTAGGGTTGCTGGTGGAGGGGACTGATGCTTGTTTTCTAGTGGATGAGGCTGGATCTTGTCTTTCTGGTGGGCAGTACTGCGTCCAGTGTCGTGTTTTGGGGTGTCTGTGACCTTATTATGATTTTAGCCAGCCTCTTTGCTAATGGGTAGAGTTGTGTTCCTGTCTTGCTAGTTGTTTGTCATAGGGTGTCCAGCACTGTAGCTTGCTGGTCATTGAATGGAGCTTGGTCTTAGTATTCAGATGGAGATCTCTGGGAGAGCTTTCACCATTTGATATTACATGGAGCTGGGAGGTCTCTGGTGGACCAGTGTCCTGAGCTCATCTCTCCCACCTCAGAGGCACAGGCCTGACACCCAGCCGAAGCACCAAGACCCTGTCAGCCACATAGCTCAGAAGAAAACGGAGAAAAGAAAGCAGGAAAGCAAGAAAGCAAGCAAGAAAGAAAGGAAAATAAGTTTATTAAAATAAAAAATAATTATTAAAAATAAAAAAATAAAAAGTAATAAGAAAAAAAAGGAAGAAAGAAACAAGAGAGAAACAAAGCCAAAAAACAAATCCACCAGTGATAACAAGTGCTAAAAAGTATACTAAAAAAAACAGAAAAACAAAATAATTAAAAGCCAACAGAAACAAAATGGATAGAGCCCTAGGACAAAGGGTTAAAGCCAAGCTATACAGACAAAATCACACAGAGAAGCATACACATGCACACTCATAAAAAGAGAAAAAGTAAAAAAGTACGTATATCTTTGCTCCCAAAGTCCAGCGCCTCAATTTTGGGATGATTCATTGTCTTTTCAGGTATTCCACAGATGCAGCGTACATCAAGTTGATTGTGAAGATTTAATCTGCTGTTCCTGAGGCTGCTGGGAGAACTTTCCCTTTCTCTTCTTTGTTCACATAGCTCCTGAGGTTTAGCTTTGGATTTGGCCATGCCTCTGTGTGTAGTTCGCCTGAGGGCATCTGTTCCCCGCCGAGACAGGAGGTGGTTAAATGAGCAGCTGATTAGGGGGCTCTGGATCACTGAGGCCGGTGGGACGGAGGTGTAGAGAATGTGGGGCAAGCCTGCGACAGCAGAGGCCAGCATGACATTGCAGCAGCCTGAGGCACGCTGTGTGTTCTCCGGGGGAAGTTGTTCCTGGATCACGGGACCCTGGCAGTGGCGGGCTGCACAGGCTCCCAGGAGGGGAGGTGTAGATAGTGACCTGTGCTTGCACACAGGCTTCTTGGTGGCGGCAGCAGCAGCCTTAGCATCTCATGCCCATCTCTGGTGTCTGCACTGATAGCCACAGCTCATGCCCATATCTGGAACTCGTTTCGGCGGCACTCCGAATCCCCTCTCCTCATGTACCCCTAAACAATGGCCTCTTGCCTCTTAGGCAGATGCAGACTTTTTCCCGGACTCCCTCCCGGCTAGCTGTGGTGCACTAGCCCCCTTCAGGCTGTGTTCACACAGCCAACCCCAGTCCTCTCCCTGGGATCCAACTTCAGAAACCTGAGCCTCAGTTCCCAGCCCCCACCCGCCCCGGCGGGTGAGTAGACAAACCTTGGGCTGGTGAGTGCTGGTCAGCACCGATCCTCTGTGAGGGAATCTCTCTGCTTTGCTCTCTGCACCTCTGTTGCTGTGCTCTCCTCCGTGGCTCTGAAGCTTCCCCCGCCCCATGCCCACCCCCTGTCTCTGCCAGTGAAGGATCTTCCTAATGTGTGGAAACTTTTCCTCCTTCACAGCTCCCTCCCAGAGGTGCTGTCCTTATTTTTTTGTCTCTGTTTTTTCTTTTTTCTTTTGCCCAACCCAGGTGTGTGGGGAGTTTCTTGCCTTGTGGGAAGTCCGAGGTCTTCTGCCAGTGTTCAGTAGGTGTTATGTAGGAGTTGTTCTACATGTAGATGTATTTCTGATGTATTTGTGGGGAGGAAGGTGATCTCCACACCTCACTCCTCTGCCATCTTAAAGGTCTCCCGATGATGATTATTTATAATATTAAATTACTGTTCATTTCTGATATATATTAGGTATTAACATGTTCTTCCTCCATTCAGGAAGTATTCATCATAGTACACTGAACTGATTTGTACACTTATGGCTTCAAACTGACGAGATTGTTAAGTTCATATGAATTTTATTTTTTTCTTCATTCATATATTGAGACATCTCAGCAGACAGAATTCAAAGACTATAGCTATTTTTCCATGTATATTTTTTGCATAATTTCTGGCTAATGAGCTTTATGAGAATAAAGAAAATTGAAAGCAGCTCTTTTTTTGGACACCTAATGCACTTAAAAATGTGTTTTTCTAGAGAAATTGTTTGGCTCTGGGTGCTTTTGACTGTTTGTAACAATCAGGGACCGATATGGGAGGAATTATTAGCTGTGTAGTACATCACATTCCCTTGTCCCACACCTGTGTTAAGTTAGATCAAAGGAAGCACAGAGTAAAAATCTATCCCAAATATCAAGGAACTTTTCAAAATATGCATGTTTTCCACCCCTCTCCCACCCACCTCCACCAACCTAACTATAACATACTTTCCAGCAATGAGGCTCTAGAATCTACATTTTTATAAAAGTACTTAGGGTGGCTCCAGTACTTAGCAAGTAGGGTTTGGGAAGCATTAAGTTGTCCCTAGTTTATCTGATGCATGAAGACCCTCTTCAGTATCTCTAGTTTCAGAATCATTGTGGAAGTAAGTATGGTTTGGATTTGAATGCTAGTTCTACCACTTGCTAACTGGTTGACCTTAGATAAATTATCTAACAACTTTGAATTTCATGCGAGTTGACAACAATTTAAAAAGGTTAGTTAGTTATATAAAGGTAAAATAGCTACGAACAAAAACAGGTGAACAGAATAAGGATGCAATTAATTCCTGCTGGTTGAGATAGTGGTGGGGGTAATAGAAGTAACATTAGCCCTCGGTCTATTCCATTTGTACTGATTTGTTAGATAATTCTTACTTATATCGAGGGAATGTTTTATCTTCAGTTTTTGGCAATCAGTGTTAGACATACCCTTCTTAATGACAAACAACTTGTATTTCTTCTTATTCCATGTGAGAGGCCTGTTCAAATATTTGCTAAGATCTATTCTGCCCTCACGCAATTCTTTTCTCTAGTTCTGTTCTTCAACAGCTGCCCATAAGAAATGACCCTCGTCCTGAGTGGGTAGTATCAGAACTATAGACTAACCCTTATTGATCTTCTCCACTAAGGAATCCCTCTGGCCCATAGAGGACCAGGATTTACATCCTATTGTAAAACCAGAGCTGAAGACATTATGTCCACTATATCAATGTTTGAATATGCATATGAATCACCTGGGGATCTGGTTAGGATGAAGACTCTGATTCAGGAGGTCTGGAATGAGGCCCAGTATTCTGCATGTCTAACCCTCCCCAGGTGATGATATTGTTGCTGGTCCCTGGGCTTCACTTTGAGGAAAGAAGCACTACGTCACTAAATGTCCTTTATACCTAGATTTATGTGGTAAATTCTTGCTTTAGTTTAATCCCTATGAAAGACAAAATGGTTTCTGCATATGCATTTTTTTAAAATTTATTATTTATTTATTTTTGGCTGTGTTGGGTCTTCGTTTCTGTGCAAGGGCTTTCTCTAGTTGCGGCAAGCGGGGGCCACTCTTCAACGCGATGCATGGACCTCTCACTATCGCGGCCTCCTGTTGAGGAGCGCAGGCTCAGTAGTTGTGGCTCACAGGCCTAGTTGCTCCGCGGCATGTGGGATTTTCCCAGACCAGGGCTCGAACCCGTGTCCCCTGCATTGGCAGGCAGATTCTCAACCAGTGCGCCACAAGGGAAGCCCTGCATATGCATTTATATAATGTCTACTGTCAGAAAATGAATCTCTACAATACATTGCAGTTTCCCTTTGGCCTTGGCTGACAAAAAATGCCACCCAACTGTTAGGTCCTCAGTGCTATTTCCTTCGACCATCTGTCATGCCAGATTCTTTTAGATGGACATTCTTTCTGTTAATGCCCTGTCTTGAAAGTTTTTGTGTTAGGTCATGTTTAAATCTACTTAGCAATAAGACTTTCAGTCTTTCAGGATTAGCAGTGGCAACCTTTGTGTGTATGTGATGAGGGACTTGGGTGGGAACCAATTTTGACATCCACAATTTGCTGTTCCCCTGGCTACTTGTGTTCTATTGCTGTGAAAAGACCAGCTAAACAGACAGGAGCTGATGTCACAGTTGACAAAAACAAACCCCCCTTCATGTATTTCACTTCTCTTTTATTCATCTGAATGCTTATTCTGTAGCCATTATCAGAATTCTATTAACTAAATTGTTATATGTATTTTGAATGGTCGTTAATGTAAGTTACTCATTATTGTTTGTCTTTGAAAGGTTTCTTCACTTTTCTTTCTCATTTACTCCTTTTATAATCATTTTGTTCAGTTATGAAGAAAATATAATTTCCATTGTGATTCACTGAGAATAAGAATAATACAGAATTTTAAAATAAACTTGGGGAAAATTAAAATATTTAAAATTGTGAACTTTTCTACTAAAAAAATAGCAATTATTTTCACTCTACAAATCATCTTTTATGTCTCTAATTAAAGGTCTATTTCAAACGTATCCTACATATTTTTAGTTAAGTTTTGTACAATGAATATTCTAATTTTGATTGCTATATGAATAAGATTTTTAAAAATCATATTTCTGACTGGTTTTTGCAGGATTCTCTGCATTTTTTTTCTTTTTTTTTTGTAACAAGTTATCTTACCAAACTCTAGTAAGATTGAGTAATTATTCCATTTTCCCTTAGGCTCATTATATAAATCATCTTATTCACAATACTTCAGTAGTTAATGAAATTTTGTCCTTGACTTTTCTAATAATTTTCATATTCGTATTCCATTTATCTTACATGATTTCACCCAGTCTTAATGTCTAGAATTTCCAGAACCTAGTGGTGATAGCATTATTTTCTTTTTTTCAGTTTTTAGTTGGAATGCCATAATAGTTTCACCTTGAGAACGATGTTGACAGTTGATTTTAAATACACTTTTTTTTACATGTTAAGATAGTGGTATTCTTTTTATAAATTACCAAGTGTTTTTTTTTTCTTTTTTTTAATCTCTAATGTCTGTTGAACTTTGTCAGTTGAATTTTTGCCTCATTTGAGAGAATGCTACTTCTACTTTGATCTCTTGATTGATAAATTACACGAAGAGTTTCCCTAATATTGTACATCCTTGCATGCCTAAATAATCCCTGTATGTTTATGATACGTTATTCTTTTTAAATGGCGTTAAGTTAGGTTTATTTTGAACGAGTATTTCTCCATTTTATGAGAGGGTTTTTTAAAATACATACATATATATAGGTGTGTGTGCCTATATATATATATAGAGAGAGAGAGAGAGAGAGAGAGAGAGAGAGAGAGACACACATGTATATCTTGGTTAGGTTTTATTTTCAGAATGATGTTAGCCTGGTGAGAGTAGGTGGAGGAAGACCCTTTACTTGCTAAAGCCTTTGAGCAGGGTGTAGGGGATAACACATCTTGTGCTCACAGTTTCATCCCCTCCCCACATCTCACATGTTATTAACTGTCTGGATGCCTTATTTTTAGAGCCATCTAAAAGGTCCATACCTCTGAAACAACATTTATGAAATGGAGGGGACAGCTGTTCTTTATCCCTGGTTTGCTTTTCACTGGAACCATGGTAGCTTTCCAGATGTTCAGAAATCTTTCTCTCTTCTCTCATCTTTCCAAAGTGAATCTTAGGCTTAGGTACTTAATATTAGACTCTGTGTGTTTCTGCACTTGAATCTTCTAAACTCAGATTTAAAAATAAACCAAACCAACAAACACTGTACAAGCAAAAATTGTAGCTTTAGTTAATGGTTGGAATATCCATCCACGTGTGCAGAAGAGCTTGGTGGGCAGTGGTTGAGCCAGAGAGCTTGGACATAGTCAGAAGTTCCTTCTTTACATTCATTGCAGTAGCCCCAAGTTAGCTGAGACAACCTGTCTCTAACCGAGGAGTGGTCTTTTGGGGGAGATTCTACTACTGTGCCCATATTCTTTGGGTAGAACGTAGAATAAACAGCAATATGCCATATGGATACTTCCCAGGTACATTACTAGAATGAAAATGGGCCATTTGTTAATTATTCTTTTCCTTTAGTCCCATTATAAATTAGAGAATATAGATAAGTCGGTGTTCACTGGAGATTCATTTATTTCCTAAGCCAATGTTTAGTGTCCCCTTCCCGGTGGGCAACAGGACCAGGTAGCAAGGAACACCCAATTAGATGTCCTATGGCATTTCATTTAGATTCCTCTGTCATATCAAGTAACACTTACCTCTCTCCATTTTCCCTACTGAAGAGACTGACTCTTTTTGTCCTTGCCTGGAATATTTCCCTCTTATACTTCCCCAGCCATTCTAATGATTTCTGCTGCAATCTGATAGACCTGGCAGCATTGCTCAGGTTCAAAGGAAGAATAAATGGAGATAAGATCATTGACTTCAAGTGTCTGGAGGGATATCAGAAGGACAAAGGATGAGACTTATCCAGAATGGTTTAAGAATTTGAACTAGCAATTATATAAGTTGTTGAAAGATGGACTTTAGCTGAATAAGAAGGGGGCATTATATATTAAGTAGAGTTATCCATCTAGGAAATGGATAAACAAGCTTTTATTTAAACAGAACAGAACAAGCTTTCCTATGGGAGGCTTTGAAGCTGGTAAACCGAGAGCTAAGGATCCCTTGATTCTAGGGCAGTTTACCTCTTTCCATCCTCCTAACTTCTTTTGTGTAAATGGATATGAGCACCTATTTAGGAGCCCTTGTATAACCATTAATTACCATCATAATTATTCATCTCAGTAGAAGCCAAGAGCCCAGAGAGATGAATTTGAGATACATTTTGGTAGTAAAATCAAAAGTACGTTGATGAATTGTTTTGGGGATGAGAAAGAAAAAAGTGCCAGGCACAACAAGTTCTTGCTCTTAAAGATCTCACATTTGTGGAGCAAAACTCATACATATAAAGTATAAGATATTTTGCATACATATTTTAAAATTTTATTTATTTATATTTATTTTTGGCTGTGTTGGGTCTTTGTTGCTGCACACGGGCTTTCTCAAGTTGCGGCAAGCAGGGGTTACTCTTTGTTGTGGCGGGAGGGCTTCTCATTGTGGTGGTTTCTCTTGCTGTGGAGCACGGGCTCTAGGAGTGCAGGCTTCAGTAGTTGTGGCACACTGGCTTCGTTGCTTCGCAGCATGTGGGATCTTCCTGGACCAGGACTTGAACCCATGTCCCCTGCATTGGCAGGCGGATTCTTAACCACTGTGCCACCAGGGAAATCCACATATTTTTATTTGTATGTTTTTCTTCCCACAAATACTTTTGTAGGAAGAAATACACATACAAGAAACATATGTATAAAGTATCACTTTGCAGTGTGTTAAATGTTACAAATACTTTAATAAATGAGGAAGTAGGAAAGGTCAACAAAAGCTCCATGGGGAGGCAATGATGGAGCTGTGTTGTAACCTGGAGTATGCATTAGAAGCAGGGCAAAGGCATGCTGAGCCAAGGATCATGATGGTAACGATGGCAACAATGATGACATTTATTGACTATTATATCCAAAAAACTGTGCTATGTAAGTTTATGCATGATCTGATAGAACTATATTTTAATATGAGGGAACTGAGGTTCAGAAAGATTAAATAATGTCTCCACAGCTGCATATCCAGTAATTGATGGAGGTGAGGGTTCCAACCCAGAGCCAGTGTCCTTAATAATTTTGGAAAACTACTTGAGATAAGTACATTAGAAGGGATTCTTAGAAATGTGTCAGTCTTTAGGGGTCATTGTGAATACATTGAGGGCTAAGTTTGCAATGATAAATTTTGGGGGGAAAGGAGTCTAGAATAGGGAAGCAGAGATATAAAAGAAGAAGGCACAGAGGAAGCTGATGATGCTAGGAAAACTGGGACCAAAGGAAACCTCATAACGGACATTGAGGTGAGGGTTCACACAACACTCAATTACATGCTCTAAAAAAAAGGAATGGCCAAGAAGGAAGAGGCTGTGGGCAGAGAAGAATGTTTCCACAGGAAACTTGTTGGTTGACATTGAGTTAGCTTCAGGGTAGAGATAGGATTCATCATATAGAAATAAATGAGTATAGATTCATGAACATGACTTCAGAGATCTCTTAGTCCCAGCCACTCCATCCTGCTTCCCTCATTAAACAGAACATGATTAGGCTGCAAAGAGCAGGCTGAAACGAAGGACACTTTGTGGTAAGGTTGCAGAGAATTTAGCAAATCCAGGGATGGGTAATGAACCCCCTCAGAGCCTCAATTGAACTAGAAATAAAAACTATATAGGGACTTCCCTGGTGGCACAGTGGTTAAGAATCTGCCTGCCAATTCAGGGGACATGGTTCAAGCCCTGGTACCGAAAGATCCCACACGCCATGGAGCAGCTAAGCCCATGGACCAAAACTACTGAGCCCGTGTGCCACAACTACTGAAGCCCGTGCGCCTAGAGCCCGTGCTCTGCAACAAGAGAAACCACTGCAGTGAGAAGCCTGCACACCACACGAAGAGTAGCCCTTGCTCGCTGCAACTAGAGAAAGCCCGCGCGCAGCAACGAAGACCCAACGCAGCCAAAAATAAATAAATTAATTAAACAAAATAAAAACCCCAAACTATACAGTTGGAACCTAGGCAAATAGCTCAATCTCTTAAATGGCCTCTGCTTTGTCTCCCTTGAACATTTATCTCTGCCTACTCATTTTGAACCTGAAGCAGCACTGCTGCCCAAATCCTGTCTCTATAACCTCTCACCAAAAAGCCTTCCACGGATTGGCTTCCGGTTTCTGTGAATCATATTTTAGATTCACAAGAGAGAAACAATATGGTTGCTCATTGGTTCTGTGGGACACTCGAGTGTCCTTTTCAGGAGCTGAGAGTATGGAACACAGGGATAGATATGTTTGGAACAGGTAGCATCCTAGAGAAGAAATTATTTTAACAAAGTTACACAACTGGTGAGGAGCAAAACTCAGGCTTCCAGATTTGCTCAGGATCCACTGCATCCTTCTGAGATGCCCCCAAGGAATTCTCTCTAACAGTGCTGCAATGGCTAGAGTTAAACCAGCTACAGTAGGAAAGAAAGCAATTGGTAATAATTTGAGATGACATTATTCCACTTTTATTTGACTGTGAATTTAAAATATCTTTACAAAAGTAGCAGGGAAACATTCCCTACCACCGATACCCTTTCCTGCAGTGGCTTGGCAAGCCTAGCTAATCTGTAATATCCCTTCCAGGGGGGGTGGCAGGGAGGGAAGTTTGGTGATTCTAGCATAGGCAATATTGAAAGTTTTGACCTCAGTTTACTAATGGGGCAGTTGATACCTAGTCCTTAGTACAGAGTAGATCAGTGGCTAAGCTGGGACTAGAACACAGGGATCTTAATTCCCAGTCTGTGACTAGTGCCCAACTTTCTGCAAATTGATCTTATTTCATATGTCAAGTCCAGTTGGCCATTGTAGCAGTCTGGATTATTTTTGGAGAAGCATTCTGCGATCACACCAATTCTTAATAGAAAAGAGCTCTGTGATTAATTTGTAATGTCTGTACTGTGTATGGGAGAAGGGGATGGTGGCCTGAGGGTTCGCCACCATACATTTGCCCTGTCCTCTTTTTCTCCCCGCCTCATTATGACTGGGCTACTCCTCACATAAGCAGTAAACTACATTTCAAATGCAGTATTTTTTTTTCTTTACATGATGGTGTCTTTCTTTCACTTGCATTCTGATTTCTAACCCCATTCTCTCCGAACAGAAGATTGATTAGAGTTAAATTTGTTTTAGCTAAAGTGTTAATGTGGAATACTTTTTGGTTGCCCAATAAACATCCATCTTCTACCAGTTTATTTGCCTTGAAAGGAAATCAGAATATTAAAGGTACACTGAGACTACTAATGGTAATAATCACTTATGTTTATAGTACTTTATTTTATAGATCACTTTTTTTTTTCATTTTTATGCTTAAAGGAATGATATAGATCAGCTAGCCAAGTAGAAAAGTATTTTTGCATGTTCTATACGAAGTCCCTCTATAAAATTCACTTAAATTCAAATAGGTGACATGAAACAGAATCATGTCATATAAAATTATTGCCACTTATTTTGTTTCTTACAGCTGTTCTAGCCTGTTCTAACTATAGGCCATTACATCCTCATTAGGTAGAATTCCTAAAAGCATTGCACTGTAATACAAGGGGCATTGAACCACAGAAATGGCAACCTGGGTTTTTTGTCACATTGTGCGACTATATTAAAATATTTCCACCTTGGATACCTCTTATTGTACACATAGCTGTCCTTATGTTTTTACAGGGGGCTGCAATTGGAAAGTATTTGATTTCTAAACATCAAGCCATATTCAGAATCGCTTCCTCCCTCTGAGGAAGTCTGAATGCAGAGACAGGAAATATTTTTGGTCTCATAAAATAGCTCTAATCTATTGGCTATGGCTATTGTTGTTCTGGGATTAGAAAGATTCTGAGGCTACATCTGAACAGAAGGAAGGTCAGGGAACTCTAAAGCAACACGTGACATAGTATAAGCTGAGCTGTTTGCTTAATGAATTTTTAATTGATAGCCCCTTCAACCACCCCCCCCCCAAATATTCTTAGTTCTTCTTCCCAGAATGTGCTTCTTCTATGTTCAGGTGTGTCTGAACCATAGCAACTAATAAGTCTATAAGCTAAGACCACCACCCTCCCTACTCCTACTCATCATGGGAATGATCTTTCCCAGGAATTATTTTTTTATTCTCTAGATCCTCACCTAATCATACTCCAAGATCTAGTCCCAGTGAATAATCTCACAGAAATTCCAAAGGTGGAAAAAATGTGCTCACATTCCTCATACCTGGCTGTCCATGCTTCCTCTTCTTTAGAACCTGATTCCTATGCTGAATGATGTATGAAGGGAGGGGTTGGGAGCTTGGGGCAATAACATGGCACTGGATTGCAAATTGGGAGACCCATGTTCTTATCCTATTTTCATTTGATATTCTTTGTGCCCTGGGAAAGGCACCTCCATTTCCTAATGAAGAAGAGTGGAGAGAAGTTATTATCCTCATCTTACACAGCAGAAGGTCAGAGTGGTGACTGGTCAAGGCTTCCCAGCTTTCAGGGATAGCCCACAGACCCAGCAGTCTTTCTACTACATTTTTGCTGCTGCCATAGTTCCATCCTCTGAGTTCTGGAGTCAGTACTGTAGAGACATTGCAGGATCTTGGAAAGAAACAAGGAAAATGGTTTAGTTAGAAAACAGAAGGCTTTAGAAGCCATTTATTTGCAGCCCTTCCCTCCCTTCCTCCCCCCTAGTTAACCCATCTGTCTGCTGAGCCCTTCCACCCACATGATCCGGCTTTAGGGACAAAGGAATGGTTTCCTTGGGAATACCAAGATTCAGGGAAATGACTGCCTTGTCAAATCCCTTCCTCCACCCTAGCATGCTGAGAACTCTAAGGATTACATCATTTAAGCTCATTTTAATGCCCAGAGAAGAGAGAACCCCTAATTACTGGCTATTTGCATTTTTTAATTGTTGTTGAAACCCTTAGTTCTCATCTATAGACTAAGAATTTAGTGGAAAGGACCTAAGAGTTTCGCTAGTCATACCACCTCAATGCACATGGGAGGAACCTGAGACCTGTAGATGGGAAGGATTTTCCTAAGGTTAGATAATATGTTAGTGATGGAGCTTGGACTAGAACCCAGGTCTCTGGATGAGTGTCCCCATAAGGTGGGTAGTCAACCTCATTCAACAAATATTTTTCAAAATTTGGAGGGCCTTTGTTCAAGATACCTATTTTTACATTAGAAAACATCCTTACATTAGAAGACATCCTAAAATGTTAGTGGCATAAAACAATCATTTTCTTATGCTTATTGATTACACACATCAGAAATCAGAACAGGCACCACCAGGACAGCTCTTCTCTGCTCTATGATTTTATAATTTCCAGGGCTTCACCTGGGATGGCTTGAATGAGAATAGATTCTTTACTCACATACCTGGATCCTGGATTGGGATGGCTAAAGAAAGGGATCGCTACCAACGCACCTATGTGTGGCCCCTCCAGCATGGTAGTCCATGAGTAATGAACTTTTATATAGCAGCTCAGGGATCCATGTGTGAGCATTCCCAGCAAACAAGGCAGAAGCTGCATGGGACTTTCATGACTTACTCTTGAAAGTCACAAAGCATCAATTCCACTGTATCATATTTATTAAACCTTTCCCAGATTGAAGAGCAAGTAGCATAGATCCCACCTCTCAGTGGAAAGAGTATCAAAGAATTTACAGCCAGGTTCTAAACCTGCCATAACCAGTTACCTTCTAAGTCAGTGTGTTACGTAGACAGATGTAACCACTAAGATTCCTCTCTCATGGAGCTGATCTCCTTGAGAAACAGACAGAAACAAGCAAACAAAAGTATATAAACAAACAACAAAACATAACTAGGTTTTGACAAGTGCGATAAAGGAAATACATGGGATGATGTGATCGGTGTTTAACACAGTGGGGTAGAATCATGGGCTGAAACATGAAGGGGTCAAGAAATGTTTCTTGATGGAGATAATATTTAAGCTGAAACTTGGAGGATGAGAAGGATTTAGCTATGTAAAGCCATGGAAAAACCGTTTGAGGTAGAGAAGAAAGTGTAAAGGTCCTAGGGCAGGAAAAAAATGTAAGCAAACCAGTGAAGAGGCCAGATGGCTGAGATGGAACAAGTGTTGGGAAAAGAGAAGAGGTTGCAGAGGTGGGTGGCAGGTCATGCAAGAATCTGTGTGTCCTGATTTTTAAAAAAATACAGCTTTTATTCCAAGTGTGATGGGAAGCCATGAAAAGGTTTTGAAATTATCTTAGTGGCATAGATGAGAATAATTGGAGTGTGTTATTATTGGTAGTGGGAGACCATTTATATGCATATGGTAATGTCCCAGGAACAAATTGCAGGATACTTGTGTTGGAATGGAGTTCAAGGAAAGTAGATAGAATGCAGAATATGTTGGAGGCAAATAGACACAAGTTTCTAACAGATTTGAAGTGAAAAATAATTTTTAAAAAGCCAAAGATAACTTCTAGATTTTGGGCTTGACCATTTGGGTTGATGTTGCTGCCATTTACTGAGACAGTTTCCTTTTCCATGTTAGCTCTGATCAATTGTTTATGCCTCCCCAAGCACTGGATCCACATGCATGCTTTTGGATGCAAGTAACAAATCTTTGATTCAAACCTGCTGAAAATATAGTATGTTTATTATGTCTATAACTGAAAATTCAGAGGTGGGTTAGGCTTAATGTTACCATGGATCCAGTTTTTTCCATGTCTCCATTCTGCCTTCCTCAGTATTCATTTTATTGTAATGCTGATTACTTTGTGGTGACAATGTGACTTCTACTGATATTTGTGACTTATGTGGTTTGTTGTTTACTTTCTGTAGAAAAGAGACAGACACACACACACACAGACTGAGATTGAAGCCAGTCAACCAAGCATAGACCGAGATGTTCCATTTAGACCAAATGAGATCACTTCTGAACCCTATAAGTCATCCAGAAAAGACCATGGGCTGCTGGCTTGGACCAGTCAAAATCTGTACCTGGATTAGATGATAAGGTCATCTTTCCTTGAGTCATATTTGAAAAGTTTAGCATCCTGAACATATGTAGAGTTCTATAAAGAATAAATAAAGGAGAAAGGAATGTTGAGTGCCTAATAAAAACTGTTGATATCTCTACCTAGGCCACACCTGGACCTAAAGGAAAAAATTGACTTTGTCCAAAGGAATTATTTAGTTGTAAAAATTTTAGAAATTGTGGCTGGCCAGACATGCTTCTGATGAGAGATATTTTGCTGATAAATAACTTGTAGGCCTCATCTCTCCTTATAAGTTATAGCCCACCCCATTCTTTTTCCAAGAAGCCTGGTGCAGTGGCAAGCTACGGTTGTAATACATTTTTGTGGGTCAAACAAGCAGGCACTCTCAGAAAGAGGAGCTCTGGTAGAGAGACGTAGACATCAACTTATACTTACCTTCTAAGCTTCTGCAACTCTGTGGTGCTAGTTTTTTTTTTTTCTTGAGTGAGCTATAATAAATATTTCTACTATTTCACATGGGTAAATTGCCTTGTAGAAGCATCTGATGATTTAAAAATATTTTATGATTCATAATAGGCAGAGTTAGAATAAAAAGTTAAGGTTCTTGAGTATTATTAGGGTGACCCTATGATTTATCATCTAAATTGGGACAATTTTGAGGGTATTGACAATTGCTTTGGGACATCAGCATAAACCAGGGCCATCTTAGGCAAATGGAGACTCAGGGTTGTTCTAGGCATTAACTGAATAAAGTATGTGTGGTTGAGGATATTTTATGGATGCAACAGATAAGTGACTTAAACTAAGCATAACATAGGAATACTAGTCAATTATTGCTTCCTTAGTCTACCTTTGTTAGGTTTGTCTTTTTTTCTTTCTTCTGTATCCTAACACCTTTATTATTTACAGTTTTTACCCCAGCAATTTTCACAACCACATTGTTTAAAAGATGAAACTGTCACATTTTGAATTGTAGTCCCAACAAAATATTTCCCACTATAGACTTTATTAAATTATTTTTAAAATGCAAAAATATAGGGAATAAACATATTAAATATATTCTTTACAATATCAATCTTGTTTTCCCTTGCATATTATTTTCCATTTTACTTAAAGTACATCTTCAAAATATATACTATGAACTGATATAAAAATACCTGTGAAGGCACACAATATGTAGTTTGATTTTGATAATTTTATTTCCCTGGTGCTACTTGGATAACCCCCTCCTCTGCTTTCCCCTAGGCTCTAACTCTGAGGTTATTCCTATGGGAACTGGATTATTCCTTTGCATGTTGAAGTTTCCTTATAATCAAGGAACTCCAGTCATGGTTAAGAATCACAGCTTTGGAGTCACACCTGAACTTGACCCATATATCAGCTACTGTGAACTACAGCCATGTTTACTTGTCTGCACCTCAGTTTTCTCATCAAAGCCTCAATATCCTCATGTTTCATTTCACCTTAGGGCTGTATGCAGTAAAATAAAATATTTATAAGGCATTTTGCACTGCCCTTGGAACATAGCAAGTAATCAGAAAATAGTAGTTAGAAGATAGGGATGGCGGTAAAGAAACAAGGTGAGAGATTCAAGGACATAGTAAAACTTCCAAGGGAAAGTTTGGTGACACTTCAGACAGTCAGCTAGGTCTTTCAGACTTCTAAGGTTATATATCTGGTCATTTCTTAAAGGAGATGAAGCATTTTTTGTTTTTTAACATCTTTATTGGAGTATAATTGCTTTACAATGGTGTGTTAGTTTCTGCTTTACAACAAAGTGATTCAGTTATACATATACATATGTTCCCATATGTCTTCCCTCTTGCGTTTCCCTCCCTCCCACCCTCCCTATCCCACTCCTCTAGGTGGTCACAAAGCACCGAGATGATCTCCCTGTGCTATGAGGCTGCTTCCCACTAGCTATCTATTCTACGTTTGGTAGTGTATATATGTCCATGCCACTCTCTCACTTTGTAACAG
>NC_041221.1:147184538-147184858 GCF_002837175.3 Physeter macrocephalus | reverse complement strand
CACTTCATCACAGCTTACCCTTCCCCCTCCAATATCCTCAAGGCCATGCTCTAGTAGGTCTGTGTTTTATTCCCGTCCTACCCCTAGGCTCTTCATGACATTTTTTTTCTTAGATTCCATATATATGTGTTAGCATACGGTATTTGTTTTTCTCCTTCTGACTTACTTCACTCTGTAAGACAGACTCCAGATCTATCCACCTGACTACAATTAACTCAATTTCGTTTCTTTTTTTTTTTTTCTAACATCTTTATCGGACTATAACTGTTTTACAATGCTGTGTTAGTTTCTGCTTTACAACAAAGTGAATCAGTTATACA
>NC_041221.1:147183689-147184447 GCF_002837175.3 Physeter macrocephalus | reverse complement strand
ATACGGTATTTGTTTTTCTCCTTCTGACTTACTTCACTCTGTATGACAGACTCCAGGTCTATCCACCTCATTACAAATAACTCAGTTTCATTTCTTTCATGGCTGAGTAATATTCCATTGTATATAGGTGCCACTGTTTATTTTTGTTTTTATTTCCATTTCTCTAGGAGGTGGGTCAAAAAGGATCTTGCTGTGACTTATGTCATAGAGTGTTCTGCCTATGTTTTCCTCTAAGAGTTTGATAGTGTCTGGCCTTAAATTTAGGTCTTTAATCCATTTTGAGTTCATTTTTGTATCTGGTGTTAGGGAGTGTTCTAATTTCATACTTTTCATGTACCTGTCCAGTTTTCCCAGCACCACTTATTGAAGAGGCTGTCTTTTCTCCACTGTATATTCTTGCCTCCTTTATTAAAGATAAGGTGATCATATGTGTGTGGGTTTATCTCTGGGGCATGGTATATCTCTTCATCTATTTGTATCATCTTTAATTTCTTTCATCAGTGTCTTATAATTTTCTGCATATGGGTCTTTTGTCTCCTTAGATAGGTTTATTCCTAGATAGTTTATTCTTTTTGTTTCAGTGGTAAATGGGAGTGTTTTCTTAATTTCACTCTCAGATTTTTCATCATTAGTGTATAAGAATGCCAGAGATTTCTGTGCATTAATTTTGTATCCTGCTACTTTACCAAATTCATTGATTAGCTCTACTAGTTTCCTGGTAGCCTCCTTAGGATTCTCTATGTAGAGTATCATGTCAT
>NC_041221.1:147181991-147183560 GCF_002837175.3 Physeter macrocephalus | reverse complement strand
ATAAACTTCCCTCTTAGAACTGCTTTTGCTGCATCCCACAGGTTTTGTGTCATCGTGTCTCCATTTTCATTTGTTTCTAGGTATTTTTTGATTTCCTCTTTGATTTCTTCAGTGATTACTTCGTTATTAAGTGGTGTATTGTTTAGCCTCCATGTGTTTGTATTTTTTACAGATCTTTTCCTGTAATTGATATCTAGTCTCATAGCGTTGTGGTCGGAAAAGATACTTGATACAATTTCAATTTTCTTAACTTTACCAAGTCTAGATTTGTGACCCAAGATATGATCTATCCTGGAGCATGTCCCAGGAGCACTTGAGAAAAATGTGTATTCTGTTGTTTTTGGATGGAATGTCCTATAAATATCAATTAAGTCCATCTTGTTTAATGTATCATTTAAAACTTGTATTTCCCTATTTATTTTCATTTTGGATCATCTGTCCATTGGTGAAAGTGGGGTGTTAAAGACCCCTACTATGATTGTGTTACTGTCGATTTCCCCTTTTATGGCTGTTAGTATTTGCCTTATGTATTGAGGTGCTCCTATGTTGGGTGCATAAATATTTACAATTGTTATATCTTCTTCATGGATCGATCCCGTGATCATTATGTAGTGTCCTTCTTTGTCTCTTATAATAGTTTTTACTTTAAAGTCTATTTTGTCTGATAAGAGAATTGCTACTCCAGCTTTCTTCTGATTTCCATTTGCATGGAATATCTTTTTCCATCCCCGCAATTTCAGTCTGTATGTGTCCCTAGGTCTGAAGTGGGTCTCTTGTAGACAGCATATATATGGGTCTTGTTTTTGTATCCATTCAGCCAGTCTGTGTCTTTTGGTGGGAGCATTTAATCCATTTACATTTAAGGTAATTATCAATATGTATGGTCCTATTACCATTTACTGAATTGTTTCGGGTTGTTCTTGTAGGTCTTTTCCTTCTCTTGTGTTTCTTGCCTAGAGAAGTTCCTTTAGCATTTGTTGTAAAGCTGGTTTGGTGGTGCTGAACTCTCTCAGCTTTTGCTTGTCTGTAAAGGTTTTAATTTCTCCATCAAATCTGAATGAGATCCTTGCCGGGTAGAGTAATCTTGGTTGTAGGTTTTTTTCCTTCATCACTTTAAATATGTCCTGCAACTCCCTTCTGGCCTGTAGCATTTCTGCTGAAAGATCAGATGTTAACCTTATGGGGATTCCTTTGTGTGTTATTTGTTGTTTTTCCCTTGCTGCTTTTAATATGTTTTCTTTGTATTTAATTTTTGACAGTTTGATTATTATGTGTCTTGGCGTGTTTATCCTTGGGTTTATCCTGTATGGGACTCTCTGTGCTTCCTGGACTTGATTGACTATTTCCTTTCCTATATTAGGGAAGTTTTCAACTATAATCTCTTCAAATATTTTCTCAGTCCCTTTCTTTTTCTCTTCTTCTTCTGGGACCCCTATAATTCGAATGTTGGTGCATTTAATGTTGTCCCAGAGGTCTCTGAGACTGTCCTCAGTTCTTTTCATTCTTTTTTCTTTATTCTGCTCTGCAGTAGTTATTTCCACTATTGTATCTTCCAGGTCACTTATCCGT
>NC_041221.1:147172695-147173800 GCF_002837175.3 Physeter macrocephalus | reverse complement strand
GGAAAAAAAAAAAAAAAAAAAATATATATATATATATATATATAGAGAGAGAGAGAGAGAGAGAGAGAGAAAGGATAAAATAAAGTAGTTTAAAATAAAATAAAGTTATTAAAATAAAAAATAATTATTAAGAAGAAAAATTTTAAAAATTAAAAAAAAAACAACAACATCAATGGGACGTTCAGAACCCTGGGACACATGTTGAAAGCAAAGCTATACAGACACAATTTCACACAGAAGCACACACGTACGCACTCACAAAAAGAGAAAAAGGGGAAAAAATAATATATCTTGCTCCCAAAGTCCACCTCCTCAATTTGGGATGATTCGTTGTCTATTCAGGTATTCCACAGATGCAGGGTACATCAAGTTGATTGTGGAGCTTTAATCCGCTGCTTCTGAGGCTGCTGGGAGAGATTTCCCTTTCTCTTCTTTGTTCACATAGCTCCTGGGGTTCAGCTTTGGTTTTGGCCCCCCCCTTGCGTGTAGGTCGCCCGAGGGCGTCTGCTCTTCGCTCAGACAGGATGGGGTTTAAAGGAGCATCTGATTCAGGGGATCCGGCTCAGGCTGCAGGGAGGGAGGGGTACAGATGCGGGGCAAGCCTGCAGCGGCAGAGGCCGGCGTGACGTTGCACCAGCCTGAGGCGCGCCGTGTGTTCTCCCGGGGAAGTTGTCCCTGGATCCCGGGACCCCGGCAGTGGCGGGCTGCACAGGCTCCTGGGAGGGGAGGTGTGGAGAGTGACCTGTGCTCGCACACAGGCTTCTTGTTGGCGGCAGCAGCAGCCTTAGCATCTCATGACCGTCTCTGGTGTCCGCACCGACAGCCGCGGCTCGCGCCCGTTTTGGGAGCTCCTTTACGTGGCGCTCTTAATCCCCTCTCCTTGAGCACCAAGAAACAGTGAGGCAAGAAAAAGTCTCTTGTCTCTTCGGCAGCTCCGTGCCCATCTCTGGAGCTCCTTTAAGCCGCGCGCTTAATCCCCTCTCCTTGTGCACCAGGAAGCAAAGAGGGAAGAAAAAGTCTCTTGCCTCTTCGGCAGCTCCAGACTTCTCCCGGACTCCCTCCCGGCTAGCCGTGGCGCACTAACCCCTTCAGGCTGTGTTCACGC
>NC_041221.1:147130281-147172613 GCF_002837175.3 Physeter macrocephalus | reverse complement strand
CTGTTGCTGTGCTCTCCTCCGTGGCTCTGAAGCTTCTCCCCTCCGCCACCCGCAGTCTCTGCCCACGAAGGGGCTTCTAGTGTGTGGAAACCTTTCCTCCTTCACAGCTCCCTCCCACCGGTGCAGGTCCCGTCCCTATTCTTTTGTCTCTGTTTTTTCTTTTTTCTTTTGCCCTACCCCGGTACATGGGGACTTTCTTGCCTTTTGGGAGGTCTGAGGCCTTCTGCCAGTGATCAGTGGGTGTTCTATAGGAGCAGTTCCACGTGTAGATGTATTTCTGATGTATCTGTGGGGAGGAAGGTGATCTCCGCATCTTACTCTTCCACCATTTTCTCTCCTCTCTCTTGAAGCATTTTTAATAATACTATTTTACTTAATTATGTAATTAAAGCACTATTGATTATAAGACACCCTGTTGATTTCAATACAAGTTTTCAAGAGAAAATAGTTGTAGGTATCACATTAAATGCATGCATCAATTTTAAGGCTCATCCTAATTTCAGAAAGAGTAAAAATTTATAAAAACTAGTCTTATAGAATTGAGAAAATAGGTGATTTACTGAGTGTGAGCTATGTGTTAAGCACTTACCTTTATTATATCACTTAAGAATATTTGGGAACCGTTGTGATTCTCCTAATGTGTCCAGTGTCTTTGACACTCTTGTTTACCAAGAGAAACTTGTCATCTCTTTTTTTGGTGTTGCATGTTGATAGAATTTGATAAGAATTTATTATATTATTACTTTGTTCCAAACAATGTTCTGATAACTCTACTTTCATTATCCCATTTAATGTGGCACCAATGCAGTGAGAAGTAATTACTAATACCCTTGTGCAGAAAAGACAGAATTGGCCAGTGTCCTTGGACCAGGGGGTGGCAGAGGTCAGACTGGAATCCAGGTTTATATGACTAAAAAGCCTCTACTCCTGTTTTACTGAATCACCACCCTGCATAGTTGGCCTGCCTTAAAATCTATCAAATTCATCACCCCTTTCATCCTTGGTGGTAGGAAGAAGTAGCAGAGGTCAAATAACCCAATCACCCAGTCCCAGGGCTCCCTACCCAATTCCTTTACTAGTAGCCTCTGACAGCCATAATTAACATGCAGCGTGAGGAGTAAGGGGAAACAACAGAGGTGATTTCTTCACTGTTGGCTTGCTCTGGTTAAAGTAGTTGCCCACATTTAAGCTTTTAGAAGAGCATCCCTGGAGAAAGAGTTAGAGGGAAGGATAATGGGGGAGTGTGATAGGAGGGGGGGTATGGTAAGGAAAAAGAAAGAGTTTATAGTACATGCTGCTAATTTGGAGCTCTGACAATATATTGATTTTTTTTCTAACTAGGCTTGTGAAGTTTGTGTTAAGCATCAGCAAAAATCAAATAATTTCTAGGTTTAGTGGAGAATGATAAAAGAGGAGTAGGAGAGTCCAGACATGGCATCAGGGGAGGGATTTGAGGAACTATATTGTTTGGTAAAAGTGGTCAATCTTGGATTGTCAAATGAGACTAGAAAAGAAAGATAAGAATGGACTCAGGTAACTAACGTGTCCTAGAGATGTGCAGGGGAGAAGTGCAGTAATTGATTAGTCATGTCTGCTGTTGGCAAGCTATTGAGGAGTGGATCTTGTATTTGTATTAGTTATTTACCAGATTGAACCTTTAAATATAATAACAACTAATGTTAGTTCCTTACTTAATCTAATTGAATATAGCATAACATAACCAAGACTGGTTTTATTAAGACAGAAACTCACGATTAATAGATTCTCTGCTGAATTAAGGGTAAAGTGTGCTCTAGAGAAATATGAAATATATGTTTGAAAACGGAAATAGTTGTTCTGGCCACTGGAAGAACCAGTTGGTGGTCTGAATTTCTTAGGAGGAGGTCAACTTTTCCAAATTGCTTGAGAGTGAGAATGATGGGAGAAACAGTTTTTGGTTTTGTTTTTTTTTTCCCTTTCAACTGTAGGTCCCTAAAGATGCAAAACATGTCTGTGTTGCAATCCTGACTTCCCCAAAGTATCCAAGCCACTCCACCAGCTTTGGGAACATTGATGGCAATTTGCTGAATGTTCTAATTAAATTAGTAGTTGATGAATGTATTAAGTATGTTAATTGAATTCTGCTTGCATGAAATTCTGACTGTTCATTAGTTAGAACTTTGAGAAAAGAGGAATAGATTTTTCATCCTAGCAGCACTCTGTGCTGTTCACTGAGTGCCCATGTCATGCACCTCAAATGGAGCAAGGAGCAGGCTCCCATGGGCATCCTCTTTTCTCTCCTGCCAGCCTCGCACTTGCTCAACAAGTCTGTCCATCTTCCTACCCTCAATCTTCTCTGTTAGACATTAATGAAACTAATTATCTTACTGAAGGTTTTGTTCAAACATAAAAGGATTTTATAGTACACAGAATTTCACTTCCCAAATATACATCACACTTTCATGATTTATTAAGGAAATGTTTCTTAAATGCCTACCATATACCAGAATGTCTCTTCTTCCCCATTATTTTCTTTTTAGTTTCTGTGTCTCTGGGTCTCTCACTCCCTCCCACACTTCCCCATGAGCAGCCATCAGCCCTGTCCTCCTTCCAGATCCTCCTCCTGTATCCTTGTTTTCTTTTGCAGAGTAATTCAAGTCCACCACAGCCCAGCCATACCCGTCATTAATACATGCTTCAGTATTGAGGGTGTTTACAGAAAGATGATGTGTGCTTACTCAACAAATGCTGCTCAGTTGTTAGGACTTAGTCTCCCTAGAAACGGGAAGAGGAAAAATAACTATTTGTGTCAGAAGATAGCAATTTTTAAGGGTTCGATTATCATCTATACAGTGAAGTGCATGTAATATATGCTCTGATAAATATATACTGAAAGAAAAATCATAGAAATAAGTTAATTCAGCAATCTTCTTTTCCCATTCTTAAAAGAGCTACTAAAATATATACAGTGTTGGATGCTGATACTTAAAGGAAGGCATTTATTCAACCATCAATTCATCATTTTTTGACAGTTTGCCTTTTTTGTGAGAGACTGGGGGTTTGAAGGACAATAACAAAAAGCTCTCACTGTTCAGTGGAGGAGACGGACAGTAGGATAGTGTGGCCAGAACTGTGACAGAGGAATGCACAGAACGTGCTATAGGAGGGGCACTCAAGGCAAGGGAAGTGGGCTGGGGACCACCAGGTAAAGTTCCACAGAGGACAGAATACCTGCCATGAATTTGAAAGAAGGAGTAGGAATTACCCAAGTGAAATAGGGTCCACACATTCCGGGTAGTTGTGTATAAACCACAAAGAGCATAGTGACTTCAGGGCACAGCAGGGGGTCAGTACACTGTGAATGGAAGTGTGAACAGGGGGATCTGGGAAAGCAGAGCGTGCAGAGGTGGGCACCCTCTGTTTTCTTTCATTTGTCTGATTTTTGTCACTTTTATTTTGATAAAATTTCAAATTCACAGAAAGGTTGTCAGAATATTGCAAAGTACTCTTATTTCCATTCTGCTCTGCTGATCTTTCCACCGCTCCCTCTCCCCTCCCAGTCTCCCTGTAATTTTGTTTTCAGACCATTTGAAAATAAGTTGCTGACATACTGCCCTTTTAGCACTTCACACACTTAAGTGTGTATTCCTGAGAACAAGAATATTCTCTTACATATAACCACAGTACAATTCTTCAAATCAGGAAATTTAACATAGATGTAATGCTAATACACTTGCTACTCATATTTTGCCATTGACCCAATAATGCAGTAAACTGTACGTATTTAAAGTGTTTAACATGATGAGTTTTGATATATGTGCACACTTGTGAAAATATCACTGCAAACAAGATAATGAACATATTCATCTTCCGAGAAGTTTTCTTCAGCACTTTTGCAACCTGGTCCTTCCTCACCCACCACCCATTCTCACTTTGTCCCAAGAAAACCATTGATCTACTTTCTGTCACTATAGGTCTATTTTCATTTTCGAGAGAATTGTATAATAGAATCATCAAGTATATACTCTTATGGGTATGTAGGGGGATCTGGCGTCTCTCACTGTGTGTAACTATTCGAAATTCATTCATGTTGTATGTGTCAATCATTTGTTTCTTTTTATTGCTAAGTAGTAGTCTTTTGTATGGATATACTACAGTGTTTTTTACCTATTCTTTGTAGATGAACATGTGAGTTTTTTCCAGGTTTTGGCTGTAACAAAAAAGCTGTTAGGAACATTTGTGTTCAAGTCTTTGGGTAAATATGTGTTTTTGTTTCTCTTGGGTAAATACGTAGTAGTGGAGTGATTGTGTTGTATGGTGGAATATGTTTAAGACAATCCCAAACTTTTCCAAAGAGATTGTACCATTTTACAATCTAATGTATGAGACTTCCCATTCCTATCTTTGCCAACATTTGATATAGTCAGTTTTTTAAATTGTAGTCATTCTAATGGGTGTGCAGTACTATCCCGCTTTTTAAATTTGCATTTCCTTAAAGACAAAGATGATAAGCCTCTTTTCATATGGTTATTTGCCATCTTTATATCTTCTTTGGTGAAGTGTTTGTTCAAATTTTGACCAATATTTTATTTCTAGGTGAAGATATTTATAAAAACAAAAATATTAAAACAAAGCAAAGGTTTTTTGTTGTTTTGTTTTATTTTATTTATTTTATTTTATTTTACGAGATGAGTCTTGCAAAATATTTCTCCCTGGCTGTGGATTGCCTCTTCTTTTTCTTCACAGTCTTATGAGGAGCACAGTTTTAAATGTTGATGAAATTAAATTTATTTATTTCTTTTATAGTTCTGTTTGTGTCTTGTTTAAAAGTCTCTTCCACACCGTGTGTCAGAAAGATTTTCTCCTATTCTTTTTTATTCTAGAAGGGTTATTGTATTAGCACTTATTTTTAGATCTATGATCAATGTTGAGTTAGTTTTTGTATATGGTGTGAGATTTGGATGGAGGTTTCTTTGTTTATGTTTTGTTTTGCACATGGCACCATTTATTGATAGCTTATCTTTTCTCTATTGAGTTGCCTTGGCACCTTTATTGAAAAATCAATTAAAAATATGTGTGGGTCTATTTCTGGACTCAGTGGTTGTTTTATGAAGACTTTCTCCAAAACATGGATTTAACACTGCTAACTGCAGAAGGTACATTTGCAGAGCACTCTGTGAAACTGATTTTTCACTGAGATAACATTCTCAAACTTGCATGTGCATCTGAATATCCTGGGGGCCTTGTTAAAACACAGATGCTGAGATCCACCTCCAAAGTTTCTGCTTCAAGTAGGTCTGGATCAGGGTCAAAGAATTTGCATATTTAACAAATGTCTAATCAAAAATCAAATTTATACTCTTCTTCATTTAATATTTTTCATTCTCATTTCTAAGTTTTCTGTGAATACACAGCAAGTGAAACAGTAACATAATATATGCCCTCAGTTTAGCAGAAAAAGGACTTTTCAAGTTGCTAATGATGCCTCTTTTCCATTGTTATCATCAGATGCTTCTAATATAAAATCACTTCATTCCAATCATGATTCAGTGCTAACCAATTCATGGAATCATTGTAAAATTTTTAAAACTTCACCTGTCAATTGTGAAATATGACTTATTTTGATTGTTAATGTAAATTCAATTTAAAAATTCATCACTGAAAATAATTTTTGCAGTGGTAAAAGGAATGCACATTTTGCTAGGATATAATATTATATTCTTAGTAAATTAAGAGTTCTTACTAAATTAAATCTTTGAAGCTGAAATGTCCTTGGTGCTATCTGTGAGACATCCGCATATATAATTGCCTCTAAACAACATACAGTTTTTTTTACCAATCAAAATAGACACAGCAATTGTCAAAATTTACAAACATTTTATGCATGCAGAGTTAGAATAATTAAACCACAACATTCATTTGACAACAGTGAGGTTGAATGTATTTTTGTAAAAAAACTTGTGTGTGGCAATACTCACTTTTTCTCTTTGCTATCCAAATTCAGTTGGGTTTCAGAAAATTTTGAGTATTCATTAAAGTCACCTTATGGGTCTTATAGTAATACTATAATTAAAAAAAATTTTATAGAGTCATTTGAAGTTGTCAAATTTTTCAGATTTATTAAACACAAAATGCAATGTTGAAGAAGTTTACAGCTAATTTTAGGAAGAAAGTAATAATGATAACAAAGCCATAATATTGGGGAAAACATACATTCCTCAGGAAAAAAATGTGACATGTTTTTAAAGACAAATATAGCCAGGAAACTGATTAAAGTACTTGATTAAAGCTTCTTCTGATCATTTTATTTTTAATATTTAAGTAATCAATGTAAAGTTTTAAAATTTTGTTTGTGTACAAAGATATGTTGCTTTTATATTTTATTTTTGAGACTTGTTTAGGAATAGGACCATAAATATTGTAAAACCAATTTAAGGGTCCATAATCATTTCAATAGTATATGAGTTGTAATTTTTAGCATAACCTTTCACTATCAGAATTGTTCTGGTTTGAAGCATGATCTCTATAGTAATCCAACTTGCAGGGAAAGTAGTTTTGATTGAATGATCAGTATGTACAAAGGCTAAGAGGCAGAAAGGAATATAGAATATTTGTAAATTGAAAAGAAGGCTGGTGAGGAGTTTGCTTGCTACAAGCTTTAAGATAAACCACATTATCTTGACTCTCTTTTTCCTAATGAATTGAAATGCACACTGCATTATAGCCAAGGATGTTCTTTCTAGCAGGTGAGAATCTGCAAAGACCTGCCACTTACATAAACTCCAGCCACTCATTTAGAACAAATACATGCTGCCGTTTAATAATTGAATTGGCATTCCTCTGGATGTGCTTCAGCTTTCAACTGGGTTTAAGTGGGCCTCTTGTATTGTTCTCTCTCTTTCTCTATTTCACTTAACATATGTTACTTTTGTTGGAGACTAAGGAGAACAAAAAGATAAAAATTCTCCCTTAAGGTGATTCCTTTGAGGGCAGATCATGAGCATTGATCTTGCCTGATGTCGTCTTTAAAAATTGCCTCTGCCTAAGAGGAGATTCTCAACATTGGTTCCTCACCTGCTGAGAGGGTATTCCAAGGGACCTAAGTGATCAGACATGGAAGCTCTTTCTTTTGTTTTTATGGTTGGAAGTCATGCAATATCATGAAAATATACTTATGTATATAAACACATGAATATATTTGATATGTATATAACTATATATAATAAATATATTTGATATATATATTTATATATATCAAATATAAATATATTTGATATATAAATAAATCTTTATATATATAGATGATAGATAGATAGATAGATCGATCTTCCTAGTAGCCTACTAGGTCCCATTAAGGATCATTAAAGTTTAGTCCTCTTCTTCCTCCTCAGCTACTTAGACGGTCACTTCTAGAATTGACTGAGCTCTAAATTTGTATTTTTTAAACAATGGACTCCACACATTCATTGACAACATTGAAAAATCTCTCACATTCCCTCCACACACCAGATTTTTGGAATTTTTTGCATTTTCCAGTAAGATCATTGACAAGTTGATTGTAGTTTTCAATGGCTGAACTTCTATTAGTTTAGACTTCTCTGGATTATTTTGTGCTTCAGTGATAATGTTATAACATTCTAATTTGATTTTAATTATTTCTTATAACCAAATTCCATTCCTCCACACACATCCCACAGGCTAGTTAGTGGATGAAGTAGGTGAACCAAGGAGTTTTCCTCATTTAGGGAAAGTGTGGTACAATTAAAATAAAAATCAGTGCTTGTCCTGAAGATACATTTTTCTAGTAACTTAAGCATGACTGGGTTTAGACAGCTGGCAGGAAAAGTTTTCTAGAGTAGTCTTGGTTGGCCATGGAGGATCAGAGGGAAGTGGCATTAGCTCATTTATTCATTTGAAGCACAGGGAACACTTTAATTGAGCTGTTCTAGGAACTGAGGAAAATGTAAAGCATTTATTGTCCAGGTGCTCAATCCAGCTGGGGAACTAAGCCCTAACATAGAAAGCAGTTAAGTAACTATATTAGGCAGCATATGCTTAAGCATCCAAAAAATATGCCAGTAATATATGTTGCAAGGGCTCACAGAACGGTTAATGTCCATGCAGGAGACTTTAAAGAAAGTTTGGAGATGAGCACAGAATTAGCATAGATTTTGAAGATGGGTAGTCTTTGAAAAAATAAAAGGAGAGAGAGATAGGGCACTTAAGGTCACAATTTAAGACTCTCAACATTTCATCCAAACGTTTATTTACCCCTTATGGTCAGTGTGGTCTACTCTGTTCTAGAGACAAAGAGAGTTTCCCATGAGGTAGAGAGGACGAAGTGAACGTAACACTACATTTATTGTTAGTTAACACGGAAAAATACATATCATAGGGACTTCCTCAGAGTTTGTAAATGTCTTGAGAGCAGGCATCATCTATTTCTCATCCACTGCCACACCTTCTGCCTCCACGACATGTACAATGCATTCATCACAGTGCCTTGTCGATGGTACTCAAAAATGTTTGGTAAATACGTATCTGCATGAATACTTGAGCACCTTGACTCTGATAAAATTTCCTTTGGTTCATAGAATTTCTTTTAAATTAGATTACATTTAGATTAGGAATTTAGGCAGAATGAAGATGAAATTCCTGGCTAAATCTCAGCCATTGGCCAAGCTCACAAATTGCCTATCAAGTCCACTTATAATTTTTTGGGAATACTTGGTTATGATTATCTCTTTCTTCCAAATCCAGGGCACTTTCTATCTAACCAATTTACTTGATAATTAATCAAATGCTATTGTGTGAAATTGGCATCAAAACAGAAAGAATGCAAAGGTCTGAAGACCTGCGATCCATTGCTATCTCTTTCTGACTTTGGGAAAATCTCTTGTCTTCTCTGGAACCCATATTTAAATTTTAACATCTTGCCGATTTTACCACTGTTTAATATTATTTTTCAAGGATTTAGGAACATATACTTCCTGCTTTGAAAGGGTTTCCCTTGCAATTTCTTTATGTGTTGCCCTAGAGGTTTATGAGACACTCAGCAGCTGTTCCCATTCCATGAAAAGTGAAGTGAGTAGGTTTGGCAGCTGTTTCCATGTTGCTTTGGGATATGCGGGCTTCCACTATTGTGTATAAATGGAATGTATTAATCATTCTCCATTCAAGTGTTTACAATTTATAAGCACCTTCAGAAGTTTAAAAAAAATAAGAAAAATGTTCAGCTTGTGCGTAGACACCTAATGATAGTTTAATCTTAATTGAACAATTATTCATAGTAACAAATAGAGTGATTTTGAGATTCCCTTATTAAAACATTTTATGGATTAGAAAAGCTTAAAGTTTAGGTTTGAAGTCTCAGTGTGTAAGAAACTCTGGGCAGGGGGTGGGTAGAGAATGGGTGAAGAAGAGTAGATGGGTGAGGAAGAAGGGACGGTATTATATCCCGATATCTACATTCCTACATGAAGAACAAGACATATTCCATCTGATTCCAAATGAAAGCATAGGAAAAATGGGTATACACTAGGAAACAAATTTTAGCTAAACATAAGAACTTGCTAAAGTTAGCCCAAGGATGGAACTCACATATAGCAGTAAGGTCCCCATCACTTGGAGTAATTGGGGGTATGGCAACATTGAGAGTCACTTGATTTGGACATCTTTCAGTTTCAAGTGAAAAATAACAACATATCAAAACTCTTCAGTCTATTTAATGGAAAGAGAGAATATATTGTTTCAGCTGACTGAATAGTATAGTCCCAGCAGAATCCAGGGGCTCAAGCAGTATCATTAGAACCCAGTGTCTATCTATCTGTGTCTTGACTCTATTATCTTCTATGATAGATCCATTTGTCTTCATCTGTCAGCTCCATCATCCCAGGCAAGTCCTGGTCCCTCATACTGGCAAGAAGGCTTCTAGAAGAGTCAGATTTACATGCCATGGGATCAGTTCTGAGTTTAATGAAAATAAGAACCCCTCTCTGTCAAGTGTTCATGTTGAAGTCTCAGCACTGGCTCAGAGTTGAAGTGTGAGTCCCCTGACCTTCATCATGGTCTGGATAAGATTTCCTACTCCTGACCAGAAATGTCTTCACTGGTATCTCAGCAGACATTGTCCGATGTGTGAAGTGTATTACATGAAACAAAATCGAGTCTCTGGTGGCATAAGAAGAAATGAAATGTCAGTAGCAGAAGTGACAAGTTTCCATCATAGTACTGGAGTCCTAGAGAAGTGATAAGATCAGATCAATAATTTTCAATAAATTTTTAGCATTGAATCAATATTACCAATGAATTATTTCACAAAATACATATAACTTAAAGAATGTTCTTCTGGTTGAAGCATGATGAGTGCCCAAAGGCCTGACAAATTAAACATTGCCTTTATATTTATATCCCCCTTTGAAATCTGCTGAACAAGATGAATACCAAGACCCCACAGAATCTGGAGTCTGTGACTATTATATTAATTTGGTCCTTGTGTCTGATGAAATCTTAGCTGTGCTTAGTCAATATTTGTTGGGTTGAATTTTAATGAGATGAATTGAATTTAGGTGGGGGACACACCTGTGTGACCTTTGCTTGGCATTTGCATTTTCCAAAGCACTTTCGCTTAAATGTTTGTTTGTTTTTAATGACATCCCTGTGAGCTAGGAAGTGTGTTTTTTTCATTTTTCAAATCTTTATTTTGATATAGGGACAATAAGGGAGAATAACATAATGAACTACTTTGTACTCACCAGTTCATATTTTTCAAGTTTTAAAATTGTATCTGCTCCAGTTCTCTCTCCCTTTTTTATGAAGAAAACAATACAGTTAAAATCCCCTATATTCTACCTATATTCATTTCCCTCCCACTCTGCCCAGAAATAAACATTATCATGAATTTGGGTGTTTACAATTTCTATGAATATTTTATTATTTTTCTGCTACCTATTTATCCACAAAATATATATACATATATTTTGCATTTAATATAAATAACATTAACCATATGTATCAATAAGTCATGGTTTTTTTTACCTGAATGATATTGAAACTTGTAGTGATACATATAGATACAGCTTGTTTTTACTGTTGCAAGGAATTGAAATGATCAATTTAATCCAAATGATATAATTATTAACTCAGTAGTATGTTTAGGTGCTTTTTCCTGTGGTTGTTTTTGTTTGTTTCTCAATGAACATTGACCATTAATTGGTAGATTTAGCAAATATGAGAAGCCATCACATTGTGAAAAGCTAGATTTAATCTATGGAACACACTCACATGGTCATAGCGCCACAGCAGTTGTTCCTGCCCTAGGATCTCTGTTTAAGCTCCAAGAACTCCATAAACATCCTGAAGCAGATTGTGGAAACTTGGTGTTTGTATTAGAATTTTTCAGAGAAGGATCTGCTTTTATCTTTGGTATCTCAGAGAGAACTATAACCTGCAAAATTTAAGAACGCTGCCTTAGATGTTTTATAAAACATTTACACGTCATCTCCAGCTTGCAGAATTAAAACAAACTTTTAGCAAATGGGATAGGGATACTTTGTAGTCCCTTTCTCAGCAGCCTACAGAACTGAAATTCATTATTTTTTATTCCCTCTGTCTCAAAAAGCAGGGGGTGAAATTTAGCAAATGAATAATCATGACAAAAGTGGATCAATCTATTCCTTTCACATACTTTCATATCACAAGACTTTTGAAACCAGAAGCCTAACGTTTTGTTCTTTTGTGATCAGCATGTTCTGATGACATGCCATTGCTTCTGTACCAACTGAGCTCAACACAGTGAGAATCAACTCAACACACACACTGAAAACGTAGAGGAAACTGTACTTCTCAGCACTCGGAAAGTAAGGTGAAGAATGAGCCCTCTACCTTTTCCAACCCCATTCTGCCTAAACTGCTGACCAGGGAAGCTTGGATTTTGAGAATGTCATAGAACATAGATAGACTCAGTGTATGTGTCTCGGGCAAGAGACCCTCTAAACCACAGGTCCACAATGAACAGGTTGTACAGTTGGGTTTCTGTTCAGCTACCATATAAATTTCTTGTTTTCTACTAAGCTTGGAAAACTGCTCTAAAGCTTATCACCCTATATTTGATACCCTACATTTAACACCCTATATTTTTCTTAACTTCCCTGTCCCTTTCTTCTCAGCTACTACAGGAGTCTAATACCAGATAACAGTAATAGTGGAGGTAACATTAACAAACAGAGGTTACTGAGTTCTGGCTTTGAGTCAGGTACTGTGCTAAGCACTTGATTGATTTGCACATTCATTTAGCTCTTCAAGTAATATTTGTGTAAACGTATCATATTAGCTGTCACGGAGAATCAGTGCTGAACACAGGCACTTTTCCTTGATGTCATGGAGCTTAGAGTCTAATGGGGAGCGTAGATGTGAAACAAATATCAACTAACGAATGTGAACTTGCAATTGTAATCAGAGCTACAAAGGAGAAGTGTATAATTTACAGGAACAGGTAATAAAGGAATTTGACCTGGCTAGGAAGGAAAAGGGATGGATTTCCTCAAGAAATGATGATGGCATTGACATAGGAAGGATCAGTAGGAATTAACTAGGCCAAGAGGAGATGGAATAGAAATCTAGACAGAAGAAACATCATGTGTAAATATTCTAGATGATGGGAAGTTAGAGCCTGGGTTCTAGGCATTATTTTCTTCATTTTACTCTTGAATTGAAGCTAGGTAAATTTAAGTTGGAAGTAGCAGGACCAAATCAAATTCCTGTCTAGCCTCAAGAGGTGTACCCTTAAAACCACATCACTCCTTTGCCTCATGAATAAAGCATCAGACTGAGATGATTCACAGGGGAATTCTAACAAAGATAGAAAGATCACAGAATCTTGGTGCTTATTTTAGATAATGAAAAAAGAAAACAATTCTCAAATTGTTTTTTATGAGACAGCTCATAGCCAATCTTGTTTCATATGTATACCCCATATTGCGTGATTTTTAATCAAACCTTGTCATGTCATTTCATTCATAAATATACCAGCATATATCTCTAAAAATATTCTTTTAAAATATATAATCACTACAATATTATCACATTTAAGTAGATACAAACAATAATTATTAAAGTAGTTGACAGTTTCTCAATTGTCTCAGAAGCTCTGTGTCCTTGTGTCTCTCTTTTCCGTTTTTCACAAATGGTTCCAAAAATAAAACTTAGGTCTATACATTTTAATTGGTTGATATGTCTTTTAAGTTCCTTTATCTTTAAGTTCTCCTTCCATCTCTTACTTTTTTCTTCTAATGTATTTGTTAAAGAAACAATTTTATTTTTTATAGAATTTCCTATATTCTTGATTCTTCTGATTTCATATTTTTCTCCCACGAAATTTTCTGTAATTTGGGAATTATATCGGTGGTTTTTCTTTTGGCAAGAATCTTCAGGGCTTCCCTGGTGGCGCAGTGGTTGAGAGTCCGCCTGCCGATGCAGGGAACACGGGTTCGTGCCCCGGTCCGGGAAGATCCCACATGCCGCCGAGTGGCTGGGCCCGTGAGCCATGGCCGCTGAGCCTGCGCGTCCGGAGCCTGTGCTCCGCAACGGGAGAGGCCACAGCAGTGAGAGGCCCGCGTACTGAAAAAAAAAAAAAAAAGAATCTTCATAAGTGGAATGTATAGATCCATCAGATGGCACATAATAGCTATTTTATTTGTTTGTTGATTTTATCAGTGGTTGAACTGAAAGTGGTTGGCTGGAAACTTCCGTTCATGGACTATCCCAAGTTACTGTTCATTTAAGAAAGGCAGGATAAATACATGATTCATTTCCTTTACTTGCCAGCTTTCAAACTGATAAACTCTGTTTTCTATCATAAGGTAAGGTTGACCAATACATTTTCCCACATGCTATTATTTGTCTTTATTATGAATTATACATTTATTAGATATGTTTATAAAATTATTAGATATGTTTTAAGCCATTGCAGTTATTATTCTTATGAATAAAGCCCCATAACACTCCTAGTTGAGCCTATTCAAACTGGCTCCTTTGACGTGACACTAGTAGTAATGGATAACTCCTTTGATGCCTGATATGACAAAATTCTAGGGTCCTTTTATGCATTTCTTGTCTCAAAACTCAAATCAGCCTTTCTCAAAAATCCCTGGTCCCTTTAAATTAGGAAATTACATTTGGAGACCATAAGGTGGATACCCAGGGTTTTCACTGCTACCAGCTTAATGTATAATTTATAGTTATTCTCAGTGGACAGAGCTAGGAAATAAGCAGTGAAAATAAAATGAAAGAAGAAAGAAAACATACTTCTTGAATATATACTATTATTTCCTATTGAAATTTATGATTACAGGACTTTAACTTCTTTGATTTTATATTTATATCACATTTCTCTTACGTTGAAATTCTTGTTTTCTAATGAATCTAGATTTTTTACCCTATCCTATAATTTATTTATATTATATCAGAAGTACATTGTCAATAGTATTTTCACTAATAATATGATAACCAAAAGCTGCTAAAACTTCTTTGCAGTTACCTCTGTCTTTAGGATATATCCCCCCAAAAGGAAGTATCAGTACTTCTAAAATAGTGTCCTTCAAAAATCACTTGAAATAATTCTTCTCTCTGCGGTTATGTGCATTTGATATGTGCTTGAATTCATTTATCTCCTTTTTGCCCTTCATTCTGGAAATTTTAAAAAGTTATCTTGTTTTCTACTTATGTAAAACACGAACAGGGCACATAAAGAAGTAGGACACAAATAAGGAAGAAGTATTGTCCTTTCTTGGTGGTTAAAATATGACCAAGAACAATGAATGCAGTGGGGCAGTGAATATATGGGGTGAGAAGTCCTGGATCAGAGCCACCTTTGTGCTCCAGACCAGCAGTCTTGCTGTTCTGGATTTATTAGTTGTGACTTCTGACCTACAGGGTGAGGTACGGTACTGCTTGTATTGGTCAAGATTCTTTTGATCATTGGAAACAGAAACTTAGTTTCCATGTTATTGAAAAGTTAAAAAAGAAAAGAATAAAAATCTAAAAAAGAGGCTCAAAACAAAACCTGAACAAAACAGACACATTTATTAAATTTTTGAATTTCCTTCTCTTTTTGAATTTACTTTACTTTTGAATTAGGTTCTTCTCATGCCATAGCAAAGTGAGAAAGGAGGATTTTCTGACTCACACAGACCGTTGTTCAAATTCTGGCTTTTTCCCTTAAAAGTTGTTTATTTCTAGAAAATTTATATAACCTCTTTGCCTCAGTTTCCTTATCCATAAAATGAGGATCCTACTTTACAGGAATCTTGTGAAGATTAAATGAGATAATGCATGTAAAGTACCTAGTCCTGTGTCTAGCACACATTCAGATTCCAATTACTGTTGGTTTTTGCTATGGATACTGTTGCTTCTGTTTCTCTGATTAAAATTGGTGCAAACCACTTTTTTTTTTGTTCTCCTTCCTTTGTCATATTTTTCCTTGAGAACTGCAGAGACTTTGTGCCCTATAATTTTTTGTTCAGTTCTACTTGTCAACCAAGACTTAGCTAAAGATAGCTCTCTAAACTTAGACTTCTTAAAAGAGAAAAAGGGGAAAGATGTTTGAGCCTTTCTTTAATCTGAACTAGCTTGGTTCTATATTTTGAGTTCTCAGCACAGAGCTGGGAATCAGGATCCATGTGGTTCCTCTTTCCTTCTCCAGGAAGGAGCTGTGTGGATTTCAAGGTAAGTAATGTAGCAATATGGGAAACATGGTGGACTCTGAGCTCCTGATCCCAGCATTAGTCACTCTATGACCTGGGTGATCTTAGGAAATTTATTTCTCTTCTCTTTGCCCAAGTCTGTCTGTGAAATTAGGTCACTCCGGAGATCTGAATTTGTTTCCAGTTTTTGAAGTGTGTGGTTCTATATTTATTTAAACTCTTTCCTTGGTATATTTCATGTAAGCAGTTCTGTGATTTCTGTGATGCACATTTCTCTTGCCCAGTGGATTGGTATCCTTCCTTTTCTAAATGATGGACCCTATGGAGTCTGTAGGTTTTCCTTTATTCTTCTTGGCTGCCAAGAAGCCTGGAGTTAATTTTCATAGAAAATAGTAGTAACTCTTGTTAGTCTGAGTTTTTTCATACAATAATAATACCCTTCTCCATTTCCTAATTATATAGATTTCATTCTTTTTACATTCCTCTCACTTCAAGTAATATCTGTCTTTTTTTATGCCACCCTAATCCTGTTGTTGTTGCTACTATGAGACTCTTTATAGATTATAAATGTTAATTCTGTGTCTAAATTGCTTCACAACCATTTGGAGGGGAAATAATCCCTCTCCCATCTATTCTGTCATGAGAAAAAAGGGAGTGATAGATACAAAAATTATGGGAATAATATAGTTTTTAGATTCAGCTTTCAGTTATTAGTATTAAAGGAGTTAAACATAACTCCAAAGGGATAATAATTAATTGTCAACTAAGTATGTGGCTGTGAGTTAAAAGCATCATTTAAAATCCACTATTTTTGTCTTGTCCAAAGATTCTGGTATGAAACTGCTGTCACCTGAGCAATTATGAAAATGTTCTGCTCCTCAGAGTAATATGAAATAGATGAGAGGACTCCATTTTTATAGCTTTCTTGGCAATAGGGACAAGTAATTTGCCAGGTGGTATGACGAGGTTCTAATTGACTTTTCAAATGTTCTCATGAGTTCTAGGATGGACAAAGAGCCCAATCCTCGGTGAAGGAAAAAGTACATGAAGATTAACTAACAGTGTTATTTCCTCAGCCTAATTCTATTGACCAATTCTGTTAGTAATTTGGGTAGCACATGCTGACTACATTTGCACATGACACTAAACAAATTAAAGCAAAGTGGCTAAGAGGATGGCCTTGCAGTTATATAGACCTGGGTTAAATCCCCACCCCTCCACTCACTGTTTTTGTGAACTTCTACTGGCAAAATTGAGAATAAAGCCTAAAAGCTACAGGAAGATAGGCTTCAACTCATGACATGGAGGAATTTTCTAGAAGAAAAAAAGCTTAAATGGGCTTTAGCTGTATTACTGGTGTCTAGAACCAGTAGGAAATTGTAAAGATCAGGAGCTCTTGTGTATTTAAATCCTGAGCTTGTAAATTCTGAATTTGAATTGGAATATTAATTGCTTTTGTGATAATGGCAGTAGATGATGGTCATGAATGGTATTCATGACATTGTTGACCCTGCCCCCCTCAGGGCTTGTTAGATCACTTCTGTATTCTACTTCTAGGGAGTTTAAGAAGAAAGTTGCTGAATTCTAATGAATAGGGAGACAAGAGACCAAGCGGAGGTGGCATTTGGAAGCCACATCCTATGAAGCCAGAATGAAGAAAATGGGGATATTTAATCAGATATTTAGTCTGGGGAACATCTTTAATGTCATGTGCAGTATATCTTTCATGAAAGTCCAGACAGTAGAATCAGAACGAGTGGTTTGAAGCTCCAGAGAAACTGACGTCGGCCCAATACAAAAAATCAGAGAAAGAACTTGAATATTAGATTGGCCTAGGTTTGAGTTCTGGCATGGCCACGTCCTGTTTTACCATGATCACGTTACTTCATTGCCCTGAACCTCAGTAATCTCATCTGTGAAGTGGGGATGATGTTAGAGTTTACCTCATAGGGCATTTGCACAGATTAAAATGACATTTTACATGCAGATAAATAACACAATGTGCGACACATAGTACATACTTAATAATTGCTAGTTGTGGTTGGTGTTCTTGTTGACATTATTAGTAGTTAGATGTAGAATATAATGAAAATTTGCCTGCTTCAAAAGGAGAGAACAAAGTAGTTATTATTGCTTTTAAAAAGGCTGAAACAAAGGGTTTGGAGAGGATTTGACATAGGTTGGGCATGTTCATGACCCTTTGATTCTAGAAGTGCCTTTCTGGCGTCATACTATAGGTAACCAGGTACATTTTCACTGATGTCCAGTTTTTTCCTGGCCTCTTCTATCCTTGGTACCCTATCCCTATGATCTTAGGGATCTACTGGACCAGATTTAGCAGTTTTCCCACCATATAATTATCTGTAACTGCTTGAGCAGTTACATGCCTAAATTTTTCGTAAGCCACTTCATGCTGTAATACAAATGGCTAATCATAGAGCCTTTGATTATAATCTCTTCAGCATCAGTCTCTGTTTCTTGTTTACAACTGATTGGCCAGAGTTTATAATAGTAGCAGACATTGAATACACAATGGATGAATGGATGGATGTATGGATGAAAGCCTGAATGAATGGAGAAAGATGCAAACTGATGGAATTTCATGTATATGAGCAATCATTATGTTTAATATTCCATTTAGTGCCTAAATATATTTGATACTTCATCCAGGTGGCTATTTGGCCTCTATCTGAGAACCTTCTACAGTAGGGAATTCATCACCTCTTCAGGCATGCTGTTTTTCCTTTGGACAAGTCTATTAGCATAGGCTTGCAAAGTTTCACCATACGTTGAACTAAATTGTATCACTCAGCTAATACATGAATGTACTGCCTCTCCTAGTAGTATTCGAGTTTTAACAGTAGACTACTAGAAGCACATTCTTTAAATAAAATAATTTATATTTTGAGGGCACAGTTTTAGGCACCAGGGCTGTCAGAAAGAAAATATGCTAATTTGCTTCTTCACAAATAAATTGTTATATAGTTGTGGGGGATATAAGATGACAGATGTTTGCAGTATTTCCATGTTACAATAAGAAATACATTTTGCACATCAGTAGGTACGTGGGAGATGAGGTATAAACTATGATAAAACTAAATACATAGTAGTCATGCTTCATGAATATAAAAACAGTTGTACAAAATTACATTTAGTTTTAAGAAATGCTATAGAAGTGAATTGTATTTTTTTAAACTCAACAGCTCTTTTAAGTTAAACGTAGAGAACCATGAGAGTCAGTATATTTGAATCAAACATTAAAAACGGTTTTATTCCAAGCAGCAATTAAGACTTAAATGTCATTATTTGATTTCTCCCTAGAAAGCATTTGTTTGCCATCCTGTGACTGAGCTGCTAAATTGGCCACATCTGGAGACAAACCAAAGACAATGTTATATCAAATCTAATTTTCAAAGGACACATCTGCTCTTTGAGGGGAAAAAAATAAGAAAAGACAGCCAAAGAGAAACCAAAGAATCATAATAAATATGTGGGGGCGGGTGATAAACAGGTTACCATGGAGATCTGCTGGATTAATTGGCATACCACTTAGCAGTGTGTCTCTGTAGTATTATGATGCCTCTTGACAGAGGCAGAGACTTCTAGAAAGAGAAATACATCTCAGGACAAAGCTCTAGGTAGACTGGTGGACATACAGTCAGACTATAATGATCCTGTTCCTCTGACAGCTGCCATAGCCACTCAGAGGGGTAAGCTCTAGAAGCCATGTTTATATGATGTGACCCTATCTCCCTCTCATGGCCATAACTGAATGGACCAGGGTAGACACCTCACTTGTAGTTGATCAGTTGGATTTTCTTTGTTAGGTATTTGGCATTTGGATTGAGATATGTCTCAGCCTGGCCTGTTTGCTTGAATAGAGGAAATCTAAACCTTGGAGCTTTGGGGAAGCTATGTTTGTACAAGTGCTATGGGAGAGAAGAATAGGGGAAAGATGGAAGTAAATTACAGCCATAGTCCTGAATGGCTTTCTGGTCTCTGGTTCTAGACCTTTCATTATCCTTGGCTTATAAGAAATCACCCAGTATCTCTAGTGTGTTTCCCTTAATTGGTTGAAATGTTTGAAGTCAGTTTCTATAAATTGGAAGCACAAGAATACCAACTTAAAAGGTGTAAAAATTGATGCCATTATCTTGGTTTCTCAGTGGTCAGTGATAAAGTTTTTTAGAAAATTCAAACCAGGGAGCCCTTCTTCAGGACTTCCTCTGTACTAGATGATGAGGAGAACATAGAGAAAATATGTTATATTATAATTATAAGTTATAAGTTATAATATTACCCTCTTCTTGTTCTCTTTTTTAAAAAATTTATTGAAGTATATTTGATTTACAATGTTGTGTTTCTGCTGTACAGCACAGTGACTCAGTTATACATATATAATTTGTCATATTATTTTCCATTATCGTTTATCACAGGATATTGAACATAGTTCCCTGTGCTATACAGTAGGACCTTGTTGTTTAACCATCTTATATATACTAGTTTGCATCTGCTAATCCCAAACTTCCAATTCTTCCCTCCCCCACTCCCCTCCCCCTTGGCAACCACAAGTCTGTTCTCTATGTCTGTGAGTCTGTTTCTGTCTCATAGATATGTTAACTTGTGTTGTATTTTAGATTCCACTTATAAGTGAAATCATATGGTATTTGTCTTTCTCTCTCTGACTTACTTCACTTAGTGTGATAATCTCTAGGTCCATCCATGTTGCAGCAAATGGCATTATTTCATTTTTCTTGTTCGCTTATCACTACTTGCTACGTCAATATCATATCCACACTGGGCTTTTCTAGGGAAAGTGAAACTCAGTGGAAGTAGATGTTCATATCTCATTAAGATAAAGACAATTCTGAAAGGACATTGTACTTCCAGTGATCTCATTTCAGCCTTGACTAAAAGGTAATGTTCCTCTTAATGAGCACTCCATCTCCTAAGATGGGAGCAGCAATTGCTCTTTTAATTAGATGGCAGCTTTTCCTTAGCCTAAGAGGAGTGAGTTGTATTAATTTTATGTTATTAGTAAAATTAATAATTCATTAATTAATTTTCCATTTCTCTCTGGAATAAGAGGAGGTGAGTATGAGATTTCATGAGTCAGGAAAGCCTAAGAGGGTTTAATTTATCATGAAGTTTCCTGGCAGGAAAACAAGGTTACAGAAACTGAAATGAATCAGTGGATCAGTGTAAAAGTGTAGATTTCATGGAGACTACTCACCATTACTTCATAATGGGCTTTTCTTTCATTTACCACTGAGGCTATATTTCTGTTACTGAAATTTTGTATAGAAGGTACTCACTTAAATATCCCTAAACTCACTTTCTCTGTCTCTCTCTCTCCCCCACATCCCCACACTCTTTTTCTTTCACACATGTGTAAATGGTTATCTCCATTACTTTCGAATTAAAATTCCATACATTATTTAAATATTAAATTAAAATAAATTAATAAATAAGAAGTTGAACTTTCTATTAATTTTGGAAATTAAGATCCAGGCCATAATATTTGATTTTTTCTGTAATTAGAGGGATAGTATCTGAAGATGCCTTGGCATTAGAAAATGTCCTTATCTTTCAGCTGGCAGTAGAGGACAATATCCTTAGGCTGGAACTCAGACTTGGAGTTTCCAGTCTGGCATATAGGGAACTTAGAAGTCTCTACTCTGTCTTAACAAAACAAGAGCTGAAGAGCTGAATGAACTGAAAAATCAAGAACTCTTCTTCAGTCCATCAGAGAAGTGAGGTCACAAGGCAAACTGCTATCCCCTAAATTGAAGAAAGAGACAGGTGGATACAGAGAATCACAACTTAGCAAAGCAGAAACCTCCATGAGATCCAGTGCTGGGGTATGAAAACTTAAACTGTATTTGGTAAATTGCTGAAGACTCATTATGAACAAGTCTGAGAGTTAAAAACTCCAGAGGGATCCATCATAGAAGAAGGAGTGGGGGCACCCTTTTGAAACTTGTATTTTTAGGAGCTCTACCAGGTTCTCACAATAAATATCTGAAAAAAATGTCTTCATGTTTTCAACAGGGAGAGGGGAAAAGTAACCATCTTTGAATACACCAGAGCATTCTGTTCTTTTTAATAAGTCCTGCCATCAGGAGAAACTATTTTCCCAGAGCCTAACCTACTTAAGGAAAAGAAAACTCCACCTCCAGTTCCCTCTGGCCTTGTCAGACTAGGAATTTAGAGCGACTATGAATAATATGCTAAGGACTCTGATGGACAAAATAAACAATAAGCTAAAACAAATGGATAATGTAAGCAGAGAGATGAAAACTGTAAGAAAGATTCAAAATGAAATGCTAGAGATAAAAAACACTAACAGAAAGGAAGAATACTTTGGTTGGCTCATTAACAGACAGGACACAGCTGAGGAAATCTCTGAGCTTGAAGCTATGACAATAGAAACTTCCAAAACTTAGAAGATGAAAAAGACCAAAAAAAAAAAAACCCACAAAAAACAAAAAACCCACAACCAGACAGAATAACATGAAGTGTGGGACAACTATAAAAAGTGTAACATACACGTAATGAGTATACCAAAAGGAGAAGGAAGAAAGGAACAGAGGCAATATTTGAAGCATAATGATGGAGAATTTCCCCAAATTAATGTTGATACCAAACTGTAGATTCAGGAAGCTTAGAGAATACCAAGCAAGATAAATAAACGCACACACACACACACACACACAAACTCTACCTAAGCATATCATATTGAATCTTCAAAAAACCAAAAATGAAAAAAAAATCTTAAAAGAAGCAAAATGTAAATAGAATACCTACAGAGGAGCAAGGATAAGAATAATACCCAACTTATTCTCAGAAACCATGCAAGCAAGAAAAGAGTGGAGTAAAATATTTAGTGTTAAGAGAAAAAAAAAACCCAGTAATCTAGAATCCTGTACCCTACAAAATTAACCTTCAAAAGTGAAGAAGAAATAGACTTTTTCAGACAAATAAAAACTGAGGAAATTTGTCGCCAGTAGAGCTGCCTTGTAAGAAGTGTTAAAAAAGTTCTTCAGCAACAAGGAAAATGATACAGGTCAGAAACACAAATCTACATAAAGAAAGGGCATCGAAGAATGAATAAGTAGAAATAAAATACAAGATATTTATTTTCTTATTCTTAATTGATATAACCAATAATTTTTCAAAATAATAATAGTGACAGGTGTATTCTTATGCTTATGTATCACTGAAATGAATGACACTAATGATACAGTGGACAAGAGGGAGGAATTAGGAATGCTTTGTTATAACTTGCACTACTCAGGAAGTGGTATAATGTTATTTGAAAATGGATTGGGATTAATTGGAAATATATATTGTAAACTCTAGGCCAACTGCTTAAAAATGTTAAAACAATAGAAGGGAAAAGAAATATAACTAATATTCTAAGAAAGGAGATAAAATGGAGTCACATAAAGTGCTCAAAATTTAAACATCAAGTACACCAATTAAAAAATTGAGATTATGAGAGTGGATCAAAGAACAAGACACAGCTATATGTTGTCTACAGGAAACCCACTTTGAATACATAGACATGTATAGAATAATACTACATGGATGGAGAAAAAAATATCATGGTAACACTAATCTAAAGAAAGTCAAACTGTATAAATTTCAGACAGAGCAAATTTCAGAGCAATATAAATTATCAGGCATAGAGACAGTCTTTACAAAACGATGAAGGGGTCAGTACTCCAAGAAGACATAACAATCTCTACTGTATGAAAACAGAACATAAAAATATGCAAGGCAAAAACTGATAGAACTGCAAGGAGAAATAGATGAATCCACCATTATAGTTGGAGATTTTAACACCTCTTTATCAGAAATGGACCAATATAACAGGCAGAAAATCAGTAAGGACATATTTGAACTCAACAGCACCATCAATGAACTGGATATAATTGATATCTGTAGACTACTTTACCCAACCACAGCAGAATATGCATTCTTCTCAAGCTCACATGGAGCATTCAACAAGAGAGACAACAATGTGGACCATAAAACACAGTCTAAAGAAACTGAAAATAATAAAAATCATACAATGTCTGCTCTTGGGTAAAAATGATATGAAACTACAAATCAATGACAAAAGAAAACTGGAAAGTCCCCAAATATTTAGTGATTAAAAGCATACTTTTAATAACACATAGGTCAAAAAAGAAATCTCAAGAGAGATTAAAAAATATCTTAAACTGAATGAAAATGGAAATACAATTTATCAAAATTTGTGGGAAGCTGTGAAAGCAGTGCTTAGAGGGAAATTTACTGCATTAAATACATACACTTGAAAAGGAGAAAGATCTAAAATCAGTCTTCTAAGTTTCCACCTTAGGAAACTAGAAAAAGAAGAAAATAATCCAAAATAAGCAGGAGAAAAGAAATAATAAAAATTAAAGTAAAAACACAATTGAAAACAGAAAACCAATAGAGAAAAATCAACAAAACTAAAAGCTGGTTTTATGAAAAGATAAATAAAATTTATTAATCTTTAGCCAGGCTAACTAAGAAAAAAGAGAGAAGGCATAATTACTAATAACAGAAAAGAGTGGATATCACTGCAGATCCCATAGACAGTAAATGAATAATAAAGGAGAATTATGAACGAATTTGTGCTCACATATTTGATAACCTAGATTAAATAGACCAATTCCTTGGAAGACACAATCTGGCAAAACTCACACAAGACGAAATATAAAAACTGAATAGGAGAAATTGAATCAATAATTAATAACCTTCCAAAAGAGAAGGCATCAGACCCAAATGGGTACACTGGTGAATTCTATCAAGTATTTAAGGAGGAAATTGTACCAATTCTATACAATCTCTTCAGAATATATTGGGTTGGCCAAAAAGTGCCTTCGGTTTTTAAGTAAAAACAAAACAGATTTTTCATTTTCACCAAGAACTTTATTGAACAGTGTATTCACCCTTTTGATCCACTACCTTCTGCCATTTTTCAGGCAACTTTATAATTCCATCTTCCCAAAACGTTTTATCTTTCTGAGCAAAGAACTGTTACAGGTGCCTTTTACAGTCTTCCAGGGAATTGAAATGTTTTCTATTAAGAGGATTTTGTAAAGACCTAAATAAATGGAAATCCGAAGGTGCAATGTCAAATCCGATGAATACGGCAGATGAATCAGAACTTCCCAGCAAGCTGTAAGAGTTTCTTCCTGGTCATCAAAGAAACATGCAGTCTTGTGTTATCCTGATGGAAGATTATGTGTTTTCTGTTGACTAATTCTGGACCCTTTTCGTCGAGTGCTGCTTTCAGTTGGTCTAACTGGGACCAGTACTTTTTGGAATTAATTGTTTTGTTTTCCAGAAGAAGCTCATAATAAAGGACTTCCTTCCAATCCCATCACCTTCTTCAGATGAAGACTGGCCTTTGGTGTGGTTGGTGGTAGTTCATTTCACTTGTCCCACGATCTCTTCCATTCCACATTGTTGTACAGTATCCACTTTTCATTGCCCATCACAATTTGTTTTAAAAAATGGACATTTTCATTACATTTCAGTAGGGAATTGTATGTGGAAATACAGTCAAGAAGGTTGTCTTCACTTAACTTATGGGGAACCCAAACATCAAAGCAATTAACATAACCAACCTGGTGCAAATGATTTTCAGCAATTGATTTGGATATTTTGAGTCTGTCAGCTATCTCCCACATGGTATAATGTCGATTGTTCTCAATTAATGTCTCGATTGGATTGTTATCGACTTCAACTTGTCTACCCGACCATGGAGCATTGTTCATTGAGAAATCTCCAGCAAGAAACTTCGCAAACCACTTTTGACACATTCGATCAGTCACAGCACCTTCTCCATACACTGCACAAATCTTGTTTTGCATTTCACTTTCATTTTTACCTTTCTTGAAATAATAAAGCATAATATGCCAAAATGTTCCTTTTTTCTTCCATCTTCAATATTAAAATGGCTACACAAAAATTCACCAGTTTTGATGTCTTTTTTTAAATGCATGCTGATATGAGAGTTGTCACATACAATGTAACAAAATTGTTTTGAATGAAGTTAGAGACAACTAAGTGCTACTAGAGCCATCTTACAGAAAAAAAACAAACTAAAATTTGGCCAACCCAATAGAAGCATAGGGAATACTACTTAACTCATCTTATAAAGCGAGAATTACCCTAATACCAAACCAAAGATATTTTCAAGAACACTATGGACCAATATCTCTCATGAACATAGACATGAAAATCATCAACAGAATATTACCAAATTAAATCCAACAATGTATAAAAAGAATTATGTATTATGACCAAGTGGGAGTTATCCCAGGTATACAAGCCTAGTTCTATATTTGAAAATTAATAAATCCAGTTTATGTTGACATTAATGGCTAATGAAGAAAAATCACATGATCACATCAACAGATGAATAAAAATCATTTGATAAATTCTAACAGTCATTCATGATTTAAAAAAAGAAAAAACAACTCTAGGAATAGGAAGGATTTCCCTCAACTTGATAAAGAATGTCTGCAAAAAGCATACAGCTGACATCATACTTCATGGTGATAAATTTAATGGTGAGAAACCTTGTAACACTGCTTTCAACATTGTACCAGAAGTCCTAGCTAATTCAAGAAGACAAGCAAAGGAAATAAAAGGTATATGGATTGGAAAGGAAGAAATAAGATTGTCTTTGTTTGCAGATGATATGGTTAGTCTCCATGTAGAATATCTGAAGAATTGACAAGAAAAGCAAATGAACTCCTGGAGCTAGTAAGTGACTATAGCTAAGTTGTAGGATACAAGATTAATATACAAAAGTCAATTCCTTTCCCATATTCCAGCAATGGACAAGTGAAGTTTGAAATTAACAACACTTACCATATAAATTATCATCTAAAAAGTGAAATACTGATAAGTCTAATAACATATGTAAAAGATATCTAGGTGGAAAACTGCAAAACTCTGATAAAATATATCAAAGAAGAACCTAATAAATGGAGAGACATTCCATGTTCATGGATAGGAAGACTCAATATCATCAAGATGTCTGTTCTTCCCAGATTATTCTATAGATTCAACACAATCCCAAACAAAATCCTAGCAAGTTGTTTTGTGGATATCTTCAAACTAATTCTGAAGATTACAAGGAGAATCAAAAGACCCAGAATGGACAAATCAATATTGAAGGAGAAGAACCAAGTTGGAGAACTGACACTACCCAACTTTAAGATTTACTAAAAAAGTACAGTACTCAAGACAGCGTGGTATAGGCAAAATAACAGACAGATACAGCAGTGGAACAGAATAGAGAGCTCATACATAGACCCACATAAATATAGTCAAATGATCTTTGACAATGAATACAGCAGTACAGTAGAGCAAAGATAGACCTTTCCATAAATGGTGCTGGAACAACTGGATATCCACATGCAAAACAAACAAACAAACTCTAGAAACAGACCTTACACTCTTCACACACACAAAAATAATCAAAATAAATCACAAAGCTAAATATAAAACTATAAACCTCATTGAAGATCATGTAAAAGAAAGCCTAGGGCTTCCCTGGTGGCACAGTGGTTGAGAATCTGCCTGCCAATGCAGGGGACATGGGTTCGAGCCCTGGTCTGGGAAGATCCCACATGCCATGGAGCAACTGGGCCTGTGAGCCACAACTACTGAGCCTGTGCATCTGGAGCCTGTGCTCCACAAGAGAGGCCGCGATAGTGAGAGGCCCGTGCACTGCGATAAAGAGTGGCCCCCGCTCGCCGCAACTGGAGAAAGCCCTCACACAGAAATGAAGACCCAACACAGCCAAAAATACATTAATTAATTAATTAATTTAAAATAAATGAATAAACCAAACATTCCATGTCTAGGCATTAAAATGGTGGCTATCCTATATGCAAAACAAAATTTAAAAAAAAAAAAAAAAAAAGAAAGCCTAGATGACCTTGGGTAAGGCGATGGCTTTTTAGATACAACCTCAAGATACAGTCCATAAAAGAAATAATTGATAAGGTAAGTCTCATTAAAATGAAAAACTTCTGCTCTGTGGAAGACAATGTTAAGAGAATGAAAAGACAAGCCACAGACTGAGAGAAAATATTGACAAAAGACATATATAATAAAATACTGTTATCTACAACATAAAAAGAACTCTTAAACTCAACAATAAGAAAACAACCTAATTTTAAAATGGGCAAAGATCTGAACGGACATCTCATTATAAAGATATATAGCTGGCAAATAAGCATATGAAAAAAATGTTCAACATCGTATACCATTAGGGAATTGCAAATTAAAACATGAGATACCATTACATACCTATTTGAATAGCCAAAGTCCAGAACAAACAACACCAATGCTGGTGAGGATGTGTGGCAACAAGAACACTCATTCATTGCTGGTGTGAGTGTGAGATGGTACACCTACTTTGGAAGGCAGTTTTGCAGTTTCTTACAAAACTAAGCATACTCTCACCATATGATATATCATTTGCACCCCTTTTATATTTAGCCAAGTGGTTTGAAAACGCATATCCACACAAAACCTGCACACAGATGTTTATAGTAGCTTTATTCATAATTGGCCAAAATTTTGAAGCAACCAAGATGCCTTTAAGCAGATGAGTGGATAAATAAACTGTGGTATATCAGGCAACAGAATATTATTCAGTGTTAAAAAGAAATGAGCTATAAAGCAATGAAAAGACATGGAGGAACCTTAAATGCATACCGCTGAGTGGAAGAAGCCAATTTGAAAAGGCTACATACTACATAATAATTCCAATTATATGTCATACTGAAAAGGCAAAACCATGGAGACAGTAAAAAGATCAGTGGTTGCCAGGGGTTAAGGAGGAGGGAGGGATAAATAGGCAGCGCACAGAGGATTTTTAGGGCAGTGAATTTATTTTATATGGTACTACAATGGTGGATACGTGTCATGCATTTGTCAAAACCCATAGAATGTACAATACCAAAAATGAACCATCTAAACAATGGACTTTGGGTGATAATGATGTGTCAATGTAGGTTCATTGAATATACAAATGCACCACTGTGGTGGATGTCAGTATTGGGGAAGGTTTTACACGTGTGGGTGGTATATGGGAACTCACTGTACTTTCCACTGAACTTAAAACTGTTCTAAAAAATAGTTTATTAATAAGAAAAACAATTTGGACGCCAACAGGCAGGAAAAAATCAGAGTGGAAATTGGCTTTTCTATAGTTGGTAAATTTTTAAAGGAATGCTTTTATTAAGGTTAGTCATGAACAAAATAAAATCACTTATATTTCTCAGATCAATATTATGTTATTTTAACTTCATGTGAGCAAGGGCAAAATATGTCTTTCCTAAATCTTCCTCCATCCCTCACACTGAATTCTTCTCAACTATTTCTGGAATTCATTAAGTCTCAAGGGAAGCTCTAAGTCATAGTAGTTAAGGGCATGGTTTTAGAGTTCTGCCATGTGACAAATAATGAAAACCCTGAGAACTCCTGTGTTCTCCTCAGTATAATGAGGGAAATCATAGGACTTACCTCCTAGGGGTGCTGTAAACATTCAAGGAGGCAGTGCATGCCAAATTCTTATGCAGGGCCTATGAGTGTTCAACCCATGATAATTCCTATTCTAATCCTAAGTGTTCTTAGCCTATTACATTAACCATTTCCTCCTGTCCTTCTTGGAATATCTAGTCCAATGTCATACTGTCATGACTTGTTGCTACAAGCAAGTTTTTAACTGATGGTCCCGCAAATTCGTGAAGTAGTTGCTCAACAGCAAATATTGTTCCCAATCTCTCTTGAGCAAGCTTCATTCTCACTACTCCACCAAAAATATTCTTATTAAGTTCACCAGTTACCACCTCCACATTGCTAAAACCGTTGTTAATTCTTAGTCCTCATCTTAGTTGACCTATTAGTGGTATTGAACACAGCTGATCATATCCTTCTCTTTGGATGCCTTTTTAAATTTAGCTTTCAGGGCATTGGGCTTTCTTGAATTTCTTCCAGTCTCTTCCAGTCTCATTAGTTTCCCCTACCTGCTTCACAGTTACCTTTGCTTGCTTCTTTCTCTTATCTCTGATGATGGTGCCTGAGGTTCTTAGCCCTCTATTTCAATAACATATGCCCTAGACTTCAGTTCTTTTTAAAATTTATATATTTATTTATTTATTTTAAAATTTTTTATTTTATTGATTTATTTTTTTGGCTGCATTGGGTCTTCGTTGCTGTGTACGGGCCCTCTCTAGTTGCGGTGAGCAGGGGCCACTCCTCGTTGCAGTGCACGGGCTTCTCATTGTGGTGGCCTCTCTTGTTGCAGAGTATGGGCTCTAGGCACACGGGCTTCAGCATCTACAGCACACAGGCTCAGTAGTTGTGGCTCGCGGGCTCTAGAGCATAGGCTCAGTAGTTGTGGCGCATGGGCTCCGCAGCATGTGAGTTCTTCCCGGACCAGGGCTCTAACATGTGTCCCCTGCATTGGCAGGCAGACTCCCAGCCATTGCACCACCAGGGAAGCCCTAGACTTCAGTTCTTGATCTTCTTCTCTATTCAATATTATGATGCCCTAGGGCCCGGTTCTCAGTCCTGTTGTCTATTCACACTCAACGTTGTCAGAGATCACATCCAATCCTGTGGCTTTCAATACCTTCTACATGTTGATGATCCCCAAACTTTTCCTCCACTACAAGTGTATTTCTTAAACTCCAGATTCTTATGTCCATCTCACCCTTTACAGTCTGACAAGAACAAATAAGTATCTCAAAACCAACATGTGCAAAGCAAAATTCCTGATCTCCAAAATTTGTCATAGCTTTCCCACCACTTCAGTTGACAGCAATCCATCCTACCAAGTATTCAGGCCAAAAACCTTAAAGTAATCCTTTCTCCCCCCTCTCTTTTTCTTGCAATCTATGTCACCCATCAGGAAATCTCCTGTCATAAAAATGTATCCAAAGTCACACCAATTCTCATTATCTCTACTGTTAGTGCCCCAGTGTCAGCCACTTGGATCTGTGCAATAGCCTCCTGACTAATCCTGCCTGCAATTACAGTTAATATATGGCTAAGCTGCTAATATTCTGCTAAAATGTGGTGCAGGGAGTTCCTTTCTCTTCCCTGTCCCCTAATTTGTTGCCCATATACAATCTGATGCCAACATCTCTTATTATGATCCCAAAAGAGAACTTCCTGTGCTCCCACATTTCAGAACAATTTTGCATGTGAGATACTTTTTCCTTTTCCTTTTGAAGCCTCACCGTTCTATGCTCAGTCATGAACCTGTGATGCACAATGTCTAAGTTGCGTATTGTCACTCATTACTTGTCCACACTCTCCACCCTCCTTTCCTACCCAAGCCATTCTCTATTTTTCCCTCTCTGATTTTCTGATGATCCACACTCCCTCGTTGTCTGTAAAGCAGTACCTTTTATTATTATTTTTAGGGTTTTGCTATAAAAACTGAGAAGCTAGCAGTCTTTTCATTTACATATGTCATAGTCAAGCCCATGGCATTCTGTGTAATGGACATGTATATAGCTACCAAACTCCAGTGAAGAGATGGAGCACAGAAAGTGAAGGAAGGATAAATGAGACATTGTACAGTTTATCAAAATTAAGTGTTAGCACCACATTTTTTAAATTGAGTTTTTAATATATTGTCTTTTAGGAAGCTTTGCATAATTTTTCTTTTGAAACAGAAAAGAGGACATAGTTAAAACTCATGAAATCCGAAGGATACAAGTCAGTTAGGTAGCAGAATACTTTGGAAGATGGAGTGGGAAAACACTCTTTTGCAAGCTAACCTGATTCTTGTGCTTATGAGGAAGGTACAAGAAAGCAGGCACAGGATCTACCTTCTTTGTTCAGAAACCCAGGAACATATGTACCATTCACATTTGATCCCTTCAGCAATGTGAAGACGTGTCTTGTCTTGGAATGCATTGTTTCTAAGTTGCCAGGGATTTTTTTAAATGCTCAGAAACAGCACGATTTTCTTTCTGATTAGCATTTCTAGAGAATTGGTCACTTTCAAATTCAAAAAACATTTATTATGGGCAAACTGTGTACAAAGCACAGTACAAAACATTTTTACAAGTATTTTTATAACAAGCCAGTGAAGCAGGTGTTTAGTCAGCCAATCTTCCTCCTTCTCTCCTTTGTTTCTTTCCATCATCTGTAGTTCACCTTTTAGGTACCAAGTCACTGACATAAAGAATCACAAGGCATTGTCCCTGCCCCCGGGAGATTCTCTGTGTTAGGAGGGAAAGGCCCTGTGGTGGTGGTGGAGTACTTCCCATTGCAGACTTGAAACACAAACCCTCGTATTGGGAGGAGTCTGTGGCAAATTAGGAAGCCCATTTGACCTGTTCCTCCAGAATGGCTTATGTGTCCATGGATTTTCCCTACTTGTACTTATTTCAGTTCTTTCCTCCAACAATCTCCATGATGCTTCCTTTAAAAACCCCAAGTCCCCAAGTGCTCACTCCTTTGCTTCTTTCCTGCTCCTTGTTCCTAAAGGAGTTGGCCAGGGGCAGTGGGAATGAGTCTTCTCAAAAAACAAACAAACAAACAAACAAACCCTCCATGTTTCCCAAACCCTGCTGTGTGTCCACAGTTTTCTGAACTTTCAAGTGTTAGAGGCCAATTATCCAGGCAGTTTGTACACTCCTGACATCATGGCTTTCTTTCTTGGGGATTTTCATGGAAGTTGTCAGGGAAAATGCAGGCTTCCCTGATTAATTCAAGGCTAGTGATCTTTCTTTCCTCTGCACTCTCCTTACTACTTATCATCACTATTTCTTCTCAACTGGTTCAGATGGTTCATGCCTAGGAACTATCACTTTATTTTTCTTCCAGTTCTGTTGAGATAGAACTGACATATAGTGCTGTGTATATTTAAGGTGTACAGCAGAATTTGACTTGCACATGTTGTGAAATGATTACCACAGTAAGTTTAGTTAACATTCATTATCTCATGTAGACACAAAGAAAAAAAAAAGAAAACAAAACAAAAGTTTTTTTTTCCTTGTGATGAGAACTCTTAGGCTCTACTCTAACAACTTTCAAATATACCATTTATCAGTGGTAACTGTAGTCACCACGTTGTACATTATATCTGCAGTACTTATTTATCTTATAACTAGAAGTTGGTACCTTTGACCACCTTCCTCTAATTTCCCCCTCTCCATGCTCCACTTCTGGTAACCATAAATATGATCTCTTTTTCTTTGAGGTTTTTAATTTTTTTTTGGTTTTATTTTAATTTTATTTTTCTAAGATTCTACATATAAGTCATACCATACAGTATTTGTATTTCTCTGACTTATTTCACTTAGCATAATGCCCTCAAGGTCCACCCATGTTGTCACAAGGCAGTATTTTCTTCTTTTTTTAAATAGTAGAACAATATTCCATTGTGTGCATGTGCATATGTAAAAATTATGATATATATATATTATTATTCATTCACCTGTAGATGGACATGACTTCTGTGCTTCTGTACATTCTATACTTATTCCTTGGCATAGATTATGAGGCTATGATTGCTGAATGGTCACTGGTGATTGACACACCCTAGGATTTGGCCCCTCATTATTCACCTTCTACATGAATTCACAGCATCTAGATGTTTACCTCATGGGAAAACTTTAAATCGGACTTTCTTGAGGAAAGTGCAACTCTTCTACCTCAGACCTCACCCCAACAAACACAGCTATAATATGCACCATATAAAATCATAAATCCTGCAGGCAAGCAAGAACCTTTTGGAATTCACCACCCTAACAGTCTGATAGTTACCTTGGTAGATTGACTTGAATGTCCCAGAAGTCATATAGATACTCCTTCTTTTGGTCTTTAGACTTGTTCAGAGTTCCTTCATTACACTTGTACACGACAATTACTGTGTGAGGTTGGTTACATAAGCCAATATGTATTCTATTTAAAGAATTTTTAAGAGTCTTTTTTTTCTATGTGCTTTTCTCATTATTCCTGATTGAGATCTAAACTTTCTGTGAAATGTAGTTCCACTGTATGTCCTATACATTCCCACCCCACTACCTTGTCTCAGGTTACTGTAGGTGGGGTACACACTTTCCTTCCACCCAAATCAAATGTTCCTCAATCTTCAAGGCCAAGCTCAAAACCTCCTTTTCCATAAAACATTTTTAGTTCCCCCAGCCTACAGCATCACTCCTCTTCTGTTGATCCCCCAGCATCTGTGTTGGCATCTGATTATAGGTCTCATTCTACCTTGCCTCAACTGATAGCAGTTGTAGACATGCCTAGCATTTCCACTGGACCAGAAAGCTCCTTGAGGGCACTGGGAAATTGTGATTCTTTTTGTTTTCCTTGAGATGCCCAGCACTGAGCTATGCCTGAATGCATGTTTATTGGAAATGAGAAAATATCCTAGATCTTCTAAACTCAGAGTATTCCATGTAAATAATCTGTGGATTTTTTTTTATTTAAGAAATTACTTCCTTCAATGATTTAGACTTGAGGTTCTTTTTCTAAATAGCCATCTTGTAACAATGTCTGTAAAATGGACAGCAGTCAATTACAAATGTTGCAATGATAAACATAGAAAAACACTGCATACACATCAGAAGATCTGTGTTCTAGTTTCACCTCTGACAGTAGTGTGCTATGTGACCTGAGTGAGTTCCTTCCTGTTTCTGAGCCTTAGCTGCCTTAGGTATAAATGCAAAAGAATATACTATGCAGCAATTTTCCTATGGTTCTACTAAAGTACCTTCTAAATCAGTGCTTCCCAATGCTTGTTTCACATCAGAGTGTCCAAGGAGCTTTAAATAAATAAATAAGTAACAACAAAAACAAAACCCACATGCCTAAGTTCTTTGTCCAGAGATTCTGATTCCAGTATGTTTGATGTGGGGGCTGGGATTCACGTGCACCAGAGCACTATCATTTAAATACCACCCCAGGTTATTGTAGTGTGCATGCAGATTTGGAAACAATTGTCCTAAATGAAGAGGGAGTGAATATATACTCCAGTCAAGTGTAGGGGAATAGTCTGAAGCAATAGTCCAATGCAAAATCTCAATTTTTTGAAGTATCACAGTATGTCTTAGAGCAGTCTGCAATTGTTTATTTTATTAAAAAATAAATATCTATGCTTGTTTTACTCTAAAACTTATGTTTTAATTACTCACAATTGAATACAATTGCTTTTCTAGAATGATGTGCACTGTTTCCTTATGGATTTGTATATCCTTTGGTGCACCACTGAAATACATACACTCCAGGTTCAGAAACACAAGGCTTAATAATCTTCTGAGATCATTTCCAGTTCATACAATTGTTTAGAAATATTTGGAACTGGATACATATTGCCCAACTTTAAATTCGCTGTTTCTACCCTCTGCATCTTGCATACAAAATAACACTTACATTTTCCTAGCCTTCATGGTGAAATGAGACATTGAGAAATTATTTTAACTAGTGTCTAATTAACTCTGAGCTGCTGGCATGTAAAATAATGTTGATTTTTTATTACATTAGGTATCATTCTTTAAAAAGCTAACTCTAAAAAAGCATTGACAGCTATGATGGAATCCAAAAGTGTGTTCATAGTTTCTCCCCCAATTCATTCTGACCCTCTCTGGAAGAATGTCCTGCCTTTCTAGACTTATTCTCAAAGTTTTATAAGATAGAAGTAAGTGCATAGGCTCATAAAGATAAAAGCAAAAAGGAGAAAGAGGAGAGAAAAGATTTAATAAGATATGTTAGGTTCACTGACATAACATACAAGAAAAAAGAGAAAAAAACACATTCTAAAAGCATTGCATGCAACATTGCATTCAAGAGGCTTGGAAAGGAGAATAAGTCATATGACGAATGTCTCTTGAAAAACATACAAAGTACTGTAATATATTTTTTTAACTTTAGTTTTTTTCTTTAAATGGTGATTCTTTTTAAAATTTATTTGTTTATTTATTTATTATTTTTGGCTGCATTGGGTCTTCATTGCTGTGCATGGGCTTTCTCTAGTTGAGTTGAGTTGGGGCTACTCTTCGTTGCGGTGCGTGGGCTTCTCATTGCGGTAGCTTCCCTTGTTGTGGAGCACAGGCTCTAGGTGCACGGGCTTCAGTAGTTGTGGCATGCAGGCCCAGTAGTTGGGGCTCATGGGCTCTAGAGCGCAGGCTCAGTAGTTGTGGTGCACGGGCTTAGTTGCTCTGTGGCATGTGGGATCTTCTCGGACCAGGGCTCAAAGCCATGTCCCCTGCATTGGCAGGTGGATTCTTAACCACTGCACCACCAAGGAAGTCCCAATATTGTAGTATTTGAAAATTAATTTTCACTCTTTGGATTGTATTTCCATGTAAGTTATGTTGGGGCATAGACGAATTCTTTAAGGATTTCACAGCCTTTCAAACTTCAGTGTATTAAACTGAAAATAATATAATTCAAGGCTAGTGAGACAGAGTCTGAGGGTGCAAGGGAATCATATAATTAACTCTAGGGAGTACACAACTATGAAGATAAGTTCTAGTTCTCTGTGTAAAATGTTTGTCCTTTCCCCTGCTTGTGTGATGGGCCCTGGATTCAATGAGATGAGCTGCTTGTATGAAATCAGCACACTATGTCAGTTAAGCAAGCAGAGACCACTAGGAGTTCTTGAAAGTAGGCTATCACACCAGCTCTCCCGAGGTGGCAACTGCCTACTGTCATTGCAGGTTTAACGGCAGCCATATCTGATAGACTTGTCAAAATAAAATAAAACACAGAGAAATATGACATTTGGGCCACCTATGGTTGCCAATCATGGACTCTGCCATGCATTTTCTTGAAGAATAGTTTCCTCTAATAATTTCATATTCTTATCTGTCTCAGACATGTTTTAATTTTATAATCTGTTGAAAAATTTCAGTGAATGCCAAAATGCAATAAAAACAGAATATGGATGTAATAAGAAATTAATTTTTTTTTAATGAGTATTATGGAGTAGGGTAAGAAGTGCATTCCCAGAGAGAAATCACTGAGTTTTGCATCAAATGATGGGCTGTTGACACATGTGAAGGAGACCACAACACAGTTTCTGTCCTATTATTATAATATGCTGATGGTTTTTCTGGCATAACAGTCACTCCAAATCTGTAGTCTCATAATATGATACTCAAAATATTCAGGTTTCAATTGAAAATCAGGCATTATACCAAGAACTTGGATGATCTAAAACTGAATGATGAAAGAAAACAATGAATGTCACCACCAAGGTGAAAGAAATGTTAGAATCACCTGACAAAGACTTGAAAGAAGCCATCTGGAAAAATGAAAAAACAAACAATTATGAACATCCTTGGAATAAATAAAAACTCAGCAAAAAATAAAAAGTATAAAGTAGAACCAAATGGAAATTTTTAACCTTAAAAATATAGTAAGCAAAACCAAACCTAATGGATGAATCAATAGCAAATACAGGAGACAGAGGAAAGAATCAGTAAACTTGATACTAGAACAGTAGAAATGATACAGTCTGAAACACAGAGAAAGTAGACTAGAAAAAAAAATGAAGAGAGCCTCAGGGACATTTGGGAATAAAAGATCTGACATTCTTATCACTGAAGTCTTGGAAGGAGAGGATAAAAAGGGCATGGCTAATAAAGTAATTAAAATTTCTAAAATTTGGCAAAAGATTAAACATACAGATTCAAGGATCTTAGCAAACCCAAATAGTATAAACTTCAAGAAATACACATCAAGACACACTATATGCAGACTTGTGAAAACTAGAGACAAAGGAAAAATCATGAGAAAAAAGCAAACAAGAGGAAGGGGACAGCTTAACTGTCCTGGAGATACAGTCTAAATGATAGCAGATTTCTCCCCAGAAACTATGGAGGCCAGGAGGAATTAGCACCCATTTTCAAGTACTGAAAGAAATGTCAATCCAAAATTCTATATCCAGCAAAAATATCCTTTCTCCAAGAAAAAAGGGAAAGTCCAGTTATTCTCAGATGAAATAAAAGAATTTATTGCCAGCAAACTTACTCTAAAAGAATGGCAAAAGAAAGTTGTCTACACAGAAAGGGCATGATCAAAGAAGCACTCTTGGAACATCAGAAAGGAAGAACAAGGTAAGCCAAAAATATGGATATATACAATAAGTGTCTTTCTCAAGCTTTCTTCATTGTTTGGCAATAGAAGCAAAATTTATAATACTCTTTCATGTGGTTCTAAATGTATCTGAGAAAATATTTAAAACAATTATATATTTTTTAAATGCTATGAGCTGAACTGTGCCTCCCCCATTCATACATTGAAGACTTCCCCCAATGTGATGTTATTTGGAGATAGGGCTTTTGGGAGATAGGTTTAAATGAGGTCGTGAGGGTGGTTCCCTCATGATGAAATTAGTACCCTTATAAGAAGAGACACCAGAGTGTGTGCTTTCTTTCTCTTCCTGTCTCCCTGTGCCCCTCTCCTACTCCCTCACTGCACCATGAGAGAACACAGTGTGAAGGTGGCCTTTTGCAAGTCAGGAATAGAGTCTTTACCAGAACCAGATAATGTTGACACTGTGATCTTGGATTCACAGGCTCAAGAACTGTGAGAAATAAATTTCTGTTTTCTAAGTCTTAAGTTTATGCTATGTTGTTACGATAGCCTGAGCTAAGTGACAAATGGATGAAGGGAAAGGGACATAAAAGAAGGCAAAGTTTATATCCTTCACTCAAACTAGTAAGAGATGACATAAGTAGACTATTAAGTTATGCATATACAGAGAAACCACTATAAAAGCTATACAAAAAAATATACTACAAAGCACTGGAGATAAAAATCCAACTAGAATTCTAAAAATATTCAAGTCATCTACAGAAAGGCAGAAAAAAAGCAAAACAAAAAAAACAGGAAGAACAAACATAAATTTAAAAATACAATGGCAGACTTAAGCCCTATTATATCAATAATTGCATTAAATGAAAATGGTCTAAACTTACCAATTAAAAGACAGAGGTGGACTCAGTGGATTAGAAAACATCTCATCAATATGCTGTCTATAAGAAAGTCATTTCAAGTATGATATAGGCAGATTGAAAGTAAAAGATCTAGCATTCAAATAGTAATCAGAAAGAAGTGCCTATATCAATATGTGATAAAGTAGATTTCACCACAGAGAAAATTACCAAGGATAGAATGGGATATTATACATTATAAAAGTGTCAATTCACCAAGAAGACATAGCAATCTAAATAATAAAACTACAAAATACACAAAGCTAAACCAGATAGAACTGAAAGGAGAAATAGACAAATCTGCACTTACGAAGGTATGGTTACCAAGGGGTAAGGGAGAGGGATAAATTGGGAGATTGGAATTGACATATACACACTACTATATATATAATAAGGACCTACTGTATAGCACAGGGAACTCTATTCAATACTGTGTAATGGCCTATATGGGAAAAGAATCTAAAACAGAGTGGATGTATGTATAACTGATTCACTTTGCTGTACACCTGAAACTAACACAGCATTGTAAATCAACTATACTCCAATAAAAATTTTTAAAAATCCACACTTACAGCTGACAACTTTAACATACCTCTGTCAACAATTGATAATAACTAGACAGAAAATCAGGATGGATACAGAAGAATCCACCAACACCATCAGTCAACAGAATCTACTCAATATCTATAGAATGCTCCACCCAACAAAAGTAAAATATACATACTTTTCAAGTACCCATAGAACATATACCAAGACAGACCGTATACTGAGCCATGAAATAAACCTCAACAAATTTAAATGAATTGAAATAACCACAGTGGAATCAAACTAGAAATCATTAACAGAAAGGTAACTGCAACATCTTCAAACACTTGGAAACCAACGTGAGTATGTCTAAATAACTCAAAAAAGTTTCAAGAGAAATAAAAAAAATTGATATGAGTGAAAATACAATATATAAAAATTTGTGAGACATAGTAGCTAAAGCAAGGCTGTGAGGAGCAGCTAAAGCACTAAATACATACATTAGAAACAAAGAAAACTCTCACATCTATAATCTAAGATCCCACCTCAGAAACCCAGGAGAAGAACAGCAAATTAAAGGCAAAGCAAGCAGAAAAGTGGAAATAATAAATAGAAGAGCAAAAATCAATGAAATTGAAAACAAAGTACCTACTTCATAATTATCATTCAAAAATAGTAATTGTTATCATCATTATCTATTCAATGGTTTTCAAACTCTTTTGATCTTATCTTTCTTAGAATATTTTTAAGGAAGTACTGAAAGATAAAATATTTATTTTTTGTAGATTATATACAGATATTAGTCTACACATGTGGTCTGTACATGCTAAGCATAACCAAAATTAAATAAATAGGAAGAGATAAATTTAATTAAAAATATAATATTCACATTGTTTGCCAGTGTGTTGTCTTGGTTACCTTAATTTGGGGACCGCTGGTTGAACATCATCATCAACTAAGGGCTCTCCATTCTTTAAACTTAGCTGAAGTATCATCATATCCAGGAGGCCTCTGCTAATCCTATCAGTCCCCATGAAAACGTTCCTCTCTGAATTCATATGGTAATTTTGACTGTGCCTCTTATTTTATACATATAATATACCATCTTAATTATCATAACCATTTGCCTAATAAATTTCCTGATATAAATATGATTCTCAAAAGCACATAAAAAACCTGAGGAGTTGAGCACTTGACAAAATTATGGGAAGGAAAATGTCAAACATTCTCACAAAGCTACACAAAATATTAAAAATCTAGAGGTTGATGGAATTGGAACTGTGTAATCATTTTTTTGAAGATGTTGAAGTAAGGATCATAACCTGGAAATCCAAATACCAAGCTGTCTGTACATGTGGTATGTTTGGCACAGTGTTTTGTATTAGGTTTTTGTTACTGCCTTTACACTGGGCGTGCACTCTTCCTGTCAGCTATAGTTCTATTATTCCCAACTTTCAATACCTGAGTACTTCAAATATTTTTATTTTACAGTGCCCTGATGTTGACTTTGACAACCCTCTGAGGGTATTCACACTTTATAGACCAACACACTAAAGTACAAAGAGCAGTGATCTAAGAATCGGAAGAGTTGCATTCCTGGCTCATGTGTCACTTGCTAGCTGTGTCACCTTGAGAAAGTCATGTTACTTTTCTAAAACACAGTTCCTTCAGCAACAGAATGGTTATGGTAATTCCTGCCCAGTGTGTCTCATGGGGCAAATGAGAAGATTGGTTAAATCTGTGAAACTGTTGAACAAATATTACAGTTATTATCAGGTGACCTCTTAGTTCCCTTCCTACTGTGAAATATTTTGTTCCTATTATTTCAGGAAAATTGCTGGTAATTACCACTTCATTTCCTAACAAAGCCATCAGCCCCATAGCTATGAATATAAGTGGATATGCTACTTAGTGTTATGAGAATAAAAATTTTGGAAATCCTTGGCTGGTTTTCTGATAGAATTATAATTACAATACATGAAAGAAATGCATTGTGTGTTATATGTTGACATCTCAGGAAATTGTGTGATAGAGTTTGATAAGAGCCTGCCTGTAAGATTAATTGTAAATTGGCTTTGATATGAACACTGTCATCAGGATTGAAAATTGTCAAAGAATGTAAAGACAAAACTGACAAAGTGTGACAATGGGTAGCATCACAAGCTTTAAGGAGGTCAAGGGGGAGTTTCTGGGATCAGAGTTCAACCAAATCTCATTACCATCTTCATTAACTACTCCAGAAAGGGGCTGCATGTCTCCTTAGAGTAGTTTGCAAAGGGTGCTTAGTTGCCAGAGGCTGAAAACAAAGAGATGCAAAATCATACCAAGAAATCAGACAGGTTACAATGGAATTTTAGGCACACATCAAAATCAGTTTCTTCTGGGGATGTGGGCATTTGAGATCATGATCTCTGAAAATGCTTTTCCCCAACTCTGTCTACTGAATTAAAACTGTGTCTGTTTGTTTTTTTAACATCTTTATTGGAGTATAATTGCTTTACAATGGTGTGTTAGTTTCTGCTTTATAACAAAGTGAATCAGCTATACATATACATATATCCCCATATCTCCTCCCTCTTGCGGCTGCCTCCCACCCTCCCTATCCCACCCCTCTAGGTGGTCACAAAGCACTGAGCTGTTCTCCCTGTGCTATGCGGCTGCTTCCCACTAGCTATCGATTTTACATTTGGTAGTATATATAAGTCCATGTCACTCTCTCACTTTGTCCCAGCTTACTCTTCCCCCTCCCTGCGTCCTCAAGTTCATTCTCTACGTCTGCATCTTTATTCCTGTCCTGCCCCTAGGTTCTTCAGAACCATTTTTTTTTTTTTTTAGATTCCGTATATATGTGTCAGCATACAGTGAGGTATCACCTCACACCAGTCAGAATGGCCATCATCAAAAAATCTACAAACAATAAATGCTAGAGAGGGTGTGGAGAAAAGGGAACCCTCTTGCACTGTTGGTGGGAATGTAGATTGATACAGCCACTATGGAGAACAGTATGGAGGTTCCTTAAAAAACTAAAAATAGAACTACCATACGACCCAGCAATCCCACTCCTGGGCGTATACCCTGAGAAAGCCATAATTCAAAAATAGTCATGTACCACAATGTT
>NC_041221.1:147097651-147130226 GCF_002837175.3 Physeter macrocephalus | reverse complement strand
TTAGCCATAAAAAGAAATGAAATTGAGTTATTTGTAGTGATGTGGATGGACCTAGAGACTGTCATACAGAGTGAAGTAAGTCAGAAAGAGAAAACTGTGTTTTATAATAAATTTTTCCAGTCTCCTTCTGAGGTCTTCCTTGATCCCTTCAAAGAGAACTACCCCTCTGTCTTATGAAATTCTTTAGCTTTTCCTATCTTATATTACTTATTTGGGCTTATAGAAATGAAACCAAATTTTCCTTCTATCTAAGTCATAAATAAATACCCTGAGGCAGAGGATCACCCTATTAATTCTTCATGAATCTCATAGTATCCAGCATGGCGATACATTCACATCACTTTAGAATATGGATCTGCTTTTCTGTCTTATCTCCCCTATCCTGTTTCCAACTTTCTCTATCTTTCTCTGAATATGTGGCATTGTCTCCTTATTGCTCCCCCCCACCTTCAGCCTTCTCTACTCTTTCACTCTGCCCCTCCATACTTCTTTTATAGGCGGCCATGAGAATCTTCCGGACATGCTTACTTAGTCATGCAGTTCCTCTTCTCTGAAGCTTTGTGTGGCTCCCCCTTGCTACTGGATTATGTATAAACACCTTAGCCTGGTTCCTGAGATGCTGATTAATTTATTTCCAGCCTGTTTCCCTACCTTGTTTCCTACTATTTATCCTCTCCAAGTGGCTCCTGCAAACTTTCTGCTCACCAAAACCACCCCCCATTGGCCTACCTCTTTCCTTTTGATTATACACTTGCCTCGTGTCTAATCCTATTTGCATCCCCCAATTCTCCTACTGAGGCATTTACCCTACTTTTCTGTCTTCCTATGTACCTTTGGTTTGTCTTGAGATAACTGTGCAAACTTGGGCTTGATCTTCCCTCTCACCCCACCCTCCCACGTCAAATCCAAAACCACCTGTCAGGACTAAGTACCTCTGATTTTACCCCCTGATAATCTCTTGAATAAGTCATTTTCTCAACCTCTAGATCATTTTCTCAACCTCTATTACTAACAGCACAGCAAACTCTTTACTGGACTATACCAAGCATTCCTAGCTGGTCTCCCCACTAGCATCTTTCTTACTCTGCAATGCAGTCTAATCAAGTCAGTCCTATGCTCAAAATCCTAAAAGTGTTTTGGTTACTCTAAAATCAAAATACATGCCATAGCCTACCAAAGCCCCATAAGTTTGGCCACTATCTCCACAGTTTGATTCCATGCCAGCCTATCAAAGAACAGGCTGTTTCTCAGTATCCTAGCCACTCGGTCCTTCTTCCAGATCCTCAAATATACAATGTTTCCTTACCCCTCAGAACATTTGACCATGCTGTGTTCTCTGTATGGAATATTGCTCCTTTCTCCATCTTCTTAAACTGAGATCCATCCCCAGAGTCTTAATTCGAACATAACTTTTCCAGAAGAACCTTTCTTGATGACCCAGAGATGCCCTGCTATAGATTATCATGACACCCTGTGCTTCTTCACTGTAAGACATTCACTATGTAATGTGATCCTTATGTGAATGATTATTTGAATAATGTCTTTCTATCCTACTGAGGCTGTATGTCTCTATAAGGGCAATGCATTTTGGGGTTTTGTATGCAATTGTATTGTCATCTCTTGGCATATTGGATTCATATTTTAATATAGTCATATACTTGCTGACAGCTTCAAGTCTCTCTTCTCCTATCTGTACATTATTATATTGTCATGCAGTTTAAGTGCAAAATGTTAGTAAAGTCCTCATCAAAGTATCTGCCACATAATAAAGGTGCTTTAATGATATTTTAATTATAGTTGTGTTTGACAACTCTACCATCCAGTTTCTTGGGTGTCGACTATATCTCCTCTTTTAAAGTATGATTTTGTGTGTTCCTTGTGATGCTTTCGTCTGGAAAAAGCCACCAACTATATATATGTATGTATACATATATATGTATATATATATGTGTGTGTGTATATATATATGTATATATTTATATAAACAGATTTACAAGTAAGTCTCTTACAGATTCTGTCATCCTCATCACCATGCCTTTATCACTTTCTCTATCTCATCTGCCACAGTAAATTTCCAAGTGTATAGAAGATACAGTTTTATAAATATATCTGGAGCTAAAGGAAATTGGGACTACATGGTAGGAATGAAGAGGTACTCAAATACCCACAGGTCAATGACACTATCATGTGATTAGCCATACCTAATCAGAGCCCTACATTCCCCTGAAAGTACTCATGGGTTCAAGGATGGTCATGAGATGCAATCCAGGCCAAAGAGAAACAACAAACCCTTTCCCTGAGATTTATGGGAATGTACTCTTGTTTTTCCCATAAGGTATGAAACCAACGGATCATAGGGTCTGTTTATAGGGTCTGGAGTTTATGTAGAAGAAGAACAAAAATATGAAAGAAAGAGACCTGGCTCTTGGTGATACTGTCTTGAAACTAGCTATTCTTGAAGCCAGATTTCCTTTAGGATTGTTCAGTTACGTAAGACTAGAGATGTCCTTTTAAAATATAAACCAGTTAGAATTGGGTTTTCTGTCAGTTACAATCAAAATAATCCAGAGCGATTCATGGCTTCAAAGAAAACATGAAATTTAAGCCAAATCTTAAAGATGGCCATGTCTATAAAAAAGGAAGAAAACCTAGGCAAAGGGATTAACAGGCCCAACACATGAAGACCTGGAATAACATCGTGTGCTTGGGGAACTGAAAATAGAGGTTGATTCTTGTCCACAGCGTGAAGGAAAAGAGATTGCTTAGTCTGTGAGCATGCCTGGTTCCTGAGAGCCACTTCCTCCATAGTTTCTGCCATGGACTCTGCTCATAGTAATTTAAACAAATATTAAATCAATACGCAAGCTAATTAATGGGAATGTGAAAAAATACATAGCAATCCCCAGAGGAAAGAAACATTTTAGGGGGAAGGAGGGGGAAAAAACTAATTTCTTCCCATACTGCATTTAAAGATTGGAGACAAAGACTGACTTTAAAAGCTATCTACTGGCTACTGTACAAATGTTAGTGTCATAAAGCATGCAAATTAAAATTCTGCTGAAGACAGATAAAATTGCATTAGACATTCAGTGTTTATTCTGAGACTAATAATAATTCTAGCTCAAAGAATGGTAATTAATTGGTACCACTGATGCTGTCAGACCAGTTTTTCCTCATATGTCCAGGAACGCTGCTTGAATGATGGTGTCCCAGAATGGCAGGGGCATTTAAGCTTCCTGGAAACCACCATCATCACTTAACACTATTCCCTTATTCTTACAATCATTGCATTATGAGGTAGAAAAGACAAGAAGTCTAATCATGTTAAAGAAAAGGAAACTGAGGCTTACTGCTGTCAAATCATTCACCCATGATCACTCTCCAAGGAAGTATCAAGATGAAATTACACCCCAGATCTTCTGTTTCTAGTGATTTTTCCTTCTACATAAAATGATGTAGACATTTATTTTTGATGTGTTTCTGAAGTTGATTAGTTAGATAAATTCTTTGCAGTATCTTTTGATAAGGAAGGGAATATTGAAGGTCTAAGGGATACAGGAAAGATAGGTGATGGAAAAGAGACAGGAGCAACAAAAAGGATCAGAGAAATACAGTAAAAGACTCAAATGGTACAGCCCAATGCTAGCCTGAGGTGCCAGATAACATACTAGCATCTTACGATTAGTAAGACAGGAACTGTGTTGTAGATTGCTTCAAATATACTAAGTCTACTATTGTAGAACTCATTTACTTTTCTCTAAAAGTATACCACTCTCTCCCCTCCATACTACTAAATTTTTAATTAAACTTTTTATTCTGAGACAATCATAGCTTGATAAGCAATTTCAAGAAATAATACAGAAAGATTCTACTTACTATTTATTCAGTTGACCCTAATGGTAACATCCTGTGGAACTATAGTACAGTATCACAACCTGGATGGTGACACTGATACAGTCAAGATACAGAACATTTCTACCGCCTCAAAAATTGTGCTGCTCTTTTGTAGCCCTCCTTGCAATTGATTCCGATCCTCAGCCCACCCTTCAATCATGGACCCACTAATTTATTGTCCATTTCTGTTATGTCATTAGGAGAATGTTAAATAAATGAAATTGCACAGTATATAATGTATTGGGACTGGCTTTTTTCACTCAGGATAAATCTCTAAAGATTCAACTAGATTGTCCTATGGACCAATAGTTCCTTTTACTTTTTTTTTTTGCTGAGTAGCATTCCAAGGTATGAATGTACCATTTGTTTTTATTTTTGTTTTTTTTAAATAATTCACATGTTGAATGGTATCTAGGTTGTTTTTAGTTTGGGGAAATTATAAATAAAGCTGCTATAAACATTTGTGTACAGGTCTTTGTATGATCATAAATTTTCATTTCTCTGGGGCAAAGCCCAGGATTGTAATTTTTGGGTTGCATGGTAGTCATACTTTCTATTTTTTAAGACACTGCCAAACTGTTTTCCTGAGTGGCTATATCATTTTACAATTCCACCAGTAATGTGATCAAGTGATCAAATTTTTCTGTATCCTTACAAATCTTTGATGGTTTTAATTTTTTTTTTTAATTTTAGCTATTCTGCTAGGTGTGTAGTGATATTTCATTGTGGTTTTAACCTGCACTTCCCAAATGGCTGATGATACTGAACCATTTTTTCATGTGCTTGTGATCAGTATATCCTCTTTTGTGAAATATTTGTTCATATCTTTTGCCCATTTTCTAATTTGAATGTTTGACTTTTAGTGTTACATTTTGAGAGTCATATTTTATAAATACTACTCATCTGTCAGATATGTTTTATAAATATATTCTCCCACTCTATAATTTATCTTTTCATCTCTCAACAGTCTTTCATAGGGTAAAATTTTTAATGTTAATGAAATCCAGTTTCTCATTTTTTTCTTTTATGGATTATGCTTTTGAAATCAAGACTAAAGACTACCTAGAACAAGAGTCTAAAGATTTTATCTTATTTTTCCTAAAATGTTTATAGATTTTTATTTCATATTTAAGTCTATGATTTGTTTTGAGTTAATTTTTACAAGGTGTGAGATTTAGGGTTTTTTTTTGTTTTGTTTTGCCTATTGATGTCCAATGGTTCCAGCACCATTCATTAAAAGGGTCTCTTACCTCCATTAAATTGCTTTTGTACCTTTATCCAAAATGAGTTGGGCATATTTGTGTGCATCTATTTTTGAGTTCTCTATCCTGTTCCATTGATCTCTATGTCTACACCTCTGCCAGTACTTCAGTCTTGCTTACTAAGGCTATATATTAAAGCTTGAAATCAAGTAGACTGATTTTTCCCACATTATTCTTCTTTTCAAAATGGTAGTACCTATTCAGGATCCTTTGTATTTCCATATACATATTTTAGAAAAATTTGCCTATATTTACAAAAAAAAAAGTCTTGCCATAATTTTGATGGCAATTGTATTAAACCTATATGTCAATGTGAGGAGAATTGATTTCTTTACCATATTGAGTTTTCTAATCCGTGAGCACAGTATGTCTATTCATGTATAATCTGATTTCTTTCATAAGCAGTTTTTAGTTTTCAGAATGCAAGTCTTGTAAATATTTTGTTAGATATACATTTAAGTATTTGTTTTGCATCATTATAAATCTATTTGTAATTTTTATGTGCACATGCTTATTGGTATTATATAGAGGTGGAACTGATGATTTTAGTATGTTTATCTTATATCTTTTGAACTTGCTGAACCCACTTATGTGATTTTTAAAAAATTTTTAGGGGGTCGATTCTCTGGAATTTTCTTTTTAGGCAGTCATGGCAGTTGCAAATATGTATAGTTTTATTTCTTCCTTTCTGATCTGTATGCCCTTGGTTTCCTTTTCTTACCTGGTATAGTGGTTAGAGCTTCCAGCACTATGTTGAATTAAAGTGGGGAGAACAAATTACCCTTGCTTATTTTTGATCTTAGGGGAAAGCATTCAGTCTTTTATCACTGAGAACTCTGTTAGCTGTAGGGTTTTATATATTTTTAAAATATATATATATATAGATATACTTTATCTGGTTGAAGAAATTCCCCTTTATTCCTATGATTATGAAAGCTATTTTTTAATCTTGAATTGATAGCGAATTTTGTCAAATGCTTTTCCTGTATTTGTTAATATGATCATGTATTTTTTTCACTAATCTATTAATATGGTGGAATATACTGAAAGATTTTTATCATATAAGTTTCAGATGTACAGCATTATAATTCAACATCTGTATATATTACAAAGTGATCACCAACTCAAGTCTAGTTGCCATTCGTCACCATATAGTTGACCCCCTTCACCCATTTTACCCACCTCCCTTCTCCTCTGGTAACCACTAATGTGTTCTCTGTATCTGTGAGTTTGTTTTTGTCTTTATTTATTTATTTAAATTAGATGCCACATATGAGTGAAATTTGTTTTTTTTCTGTCTCACTTGTTTTTCTTAGAATAATACCTTTAGTCTCCATACATGGTGTCGAAAATGGCAAGACTTCAATTATTTTTTAGGGCTGAATAGTATTGTATTGTATACACACACACACTATATATATGTATTCTTTTTTTGTTTTGTTTTGTTTTTGTGGTACGCAGGCCTCTCACTGCTGTGGCCTCTACCATTGAGGAGCACAGGCTCCAGACGCACAGGGTCAGCGGCCATGGCTCACGGGCCCAGCCACTTCGCGGCATGTGGGATCCTCCCGGACCGGGACACGAACCCGTGTCACCTGCATCAGCAGGCAGACCCTCAACCACTGTGCCACCAGGGAAGCCCTATATATGTATTCTTTATCTGTTCATCCATCACTGGATACTTAGGTTGTTACAATATCTTAGCTATTGTAAATGATGCTGCAATGAATATAAGGGTGCACATGTCTTTACAAATTAGTATTTTTTTGGATAAATACCTATAAGTAGAATACCTGGGTTATATGATAGTTCTATTCTTAATTTTTTGAGGAATCTCCATACTGTTTTCCATGGTGGCTGCACCAATTTAGAGTCTTACCAACTGTGTACAAGGGTTTGCTTTAATCCACATCCTCTCCAACATTGGTTATTTCTTACCTTTTTGATAAAAACCATTCTAACAGATGTGGTTTCCTTGTAGTTTTGATTTGCATTTCCCTAATAATTAGTGATATTGAACATCTTTTCATGTTCCTTTCAGCCATCTGTATGTCTTCTTTGGGGAAATGTCTCTTCAGCTCCTCTGCCCATTTTTCAATTGGGTCATTTGGTTTTTTTTATTGTTAAGTTGTATGGATTTTTAGTATATTTTGGATATTAACTCTTTATTGGATACATGATTTGCAAATATCTTCTTCCATTCAGTAGGTTGCCTTTTCATTTGGATGATGGTTTCCTTCACTGTGCAGAGGCTTTTTACTGATGTAGTTCCATTTGTTTATTTTTGCTTTTGCTTCCTTTGCCTTTGGAGTCAGATCTACTAAAACATTGCTAAGACCAATGTCAATGAGATTACCACCTTTGTTTACTTCTAGTAGTTTTATGGTTTCAGTCTTACATTCAATTATTTAGTACGTTTTGAGTTAATTTGTATGTATGGTATAATGTAGTGTTCTAGTTTAATTCTTTTCCATGTGCCTGAGTAGTTTTCCCAACACTGTTTATTGAAGAGACTATACTGCCTCCATTTTATGATCCTTGCTGCTTTGTCATAAATTGATTGTCCACATATATGTGGGTTTATTTCTGAGCTCTGAATTCTGTTTCATTGTTCTGTGTGTCTATTTTTGTGCCACTACCATACTATTTTGATTACTATAGCCTTGTAGCATAGTTTGAAACCAGGGAGCACAGTACTTCCATATTTTTTCTTCTTTTTCAAGATTATTTGGCTATTTAGGATCCTTTGTGAATCTATTTAAATTTTAGAATTATTTGTTCTAGTTCTGTGATCTGTCTTTGAAATTTCGAGAGGGATTGCATTAAATCTGTAAACTTCTCTGTGTAGTATGAACATATTTTAACAATATTTTTCCAATTTATGAAAAAGAATATCTTAAAATTTATTTGTGTCTTACTCAGTTTTGTTCATCCGTGCCTTACAGTTTTCAGTGTACATGTCTTTGGCCTCCTTGATTGAATTTATTTCCAGATATTTTATTCTTTTTGAGAAAATTGTAAATGAGATAGTTTTCTTAATTTCTCTTCTGATAGTTCATTATCAATGTATAGAAATACCACATATATCCACATATTGATTTTGTATTCTCCGACTTTACTGAATTAATTTATTAGTTCTAACAATTTTTTGGTGGACTCTTTATGGGTTTTTACATATAGTATCTTATTATTGGCAAATAGTGACAGTTTTCCTTCTTTCTAATTTGGATGTACTCAATACTCTATTGAGTATTTTTTTCACCTATGTTCATGAAAGATATTAGCCTGTAAGGGTGTGTGCGTAGTGTAGTGTGCTTGTCTGGTTTTGTTATGAGGGTGATGCTGAGTCATAAAATGTGTTTGAAAGTTTTCCCATCTCTTCATGTTTTAGAAGAGTTTAAGAAGCATAGATATTAAATCTTCCTTTAATATTTTGTAGAATTCACTAGTGAAGCCATCTGGTGCTGGGCTTTTGTTTGTTGGGAGATTTTTGATCACTGTTTCAGTCTTTTTAATAGTAATCAATCTATTCAAGTTTTCTATTTTTTCATGTTTGAGTCTTGGAAGATAGTGTGTTTCTAAGAACTTATTTATTTCTTCTAGGCTGTCCAAATTTTTTGGTATATAATTGTTCATAGTAGTATATTATGATCTGTTGTATTTCTGTGGTATCAGTTGTAACTTCTCCTCTTTTATTTCTGATTTTATTTATTTGGGTCCTCTCTTTTTTTTTTTTTTTTGCTTAGTCTAGCTAAAGGCTTGTCAATTTTGTTTATCTTTTCAAAGAACCAGTTGTTTGTTTCATTGATCTTTTCTATTTTTTTAGTCTTTATTGCATTATTTCTGTTCTGATCTTTATGATTTCCTTCTATTAATTTTGGGCTTTGTACTTTTTTTCTAGTTCCTTTAGAGACAAAGTTAGATTGGTCATTTAAGATTTTTCTTGTTTCCTGAGGTAGTCCTGTACTGCTCTGAACTTCTTTCTTAAAACCACTTTTGCTGAATCCTATTTATATTAGTGTATTATATTTCTGTTTTCATTTGTCTCTAGATCTTTTTTGATTTCTTCAGTGACCCATTGGTTGTTCAGTAATATGTTGTTTAATCGCCAAGTTTTTGTGGTTTTTCCTTTTTTTTTTCCTTGTGATTGATCTTCAGTTTCCTACCATTGTGGTTGGAGAAGATGCCTGATAGGATTTTAATCTTCTTAAATTTATTGAGACTTGTTTTGTGACCTAAGATGTGATCTGTCCTACAGCATGTTTCATGTGCATTTAAGAAGAATATGTATTCTGCTGCTTTCAGATGGAATGTTCTATATATATATCTATTAAGTCCATCTAGTATAATGTATCATTTAAATCTAATGTTTCCTTATTGATTTTCTGCCTGGACGAGCTATCCTGATATAAGCAGGGTGTTAAAGTCCCCTGCTATTATTGTGTTATGTCAGTATCTCCCTTTATGCCCGTTAATATTTGCTTTATATATCTTGTTGATCCTCTGGGTGCATAAACATTTATCGCGCAGGCCCAGCGGCCATGGCTCACGGGCCCAGCCGCTCCGCGGCATGTGGGATCCTCCCAGACCGGGGCGCGAACCCGGTTCCCCTGCAACGGCAGGCGGACGCGCAACCACTGCGCCACCAGGGAAGCCCCTAAATTTGGTAATTTTTGCTGGATTAATCTCCATATTATTATGTAATTCCATTCTTTATCTTTTATTACAGTGTTTGTTTTAAAGTCTGTTTTATCTGTTGTGAGTATAGTTACTCCAGATTTCTCTTCACTTCCATTTGCAGGACATATATTTTTCCATCCCTTCACTTTCAGTCTATGTGGTTTTGAAATTTCTTCTGAAGTTAGTCTCTTATAGGCAGCATACAGATGGGTCTTGTTTGCTTTTTTGAGCTACTCTGTATCTCTTAATTGGAGATTATAGTCCATTTACATTTAAAGTAATTATTGATAGGTATGTACTTATTGTCACTTTGTTAATTGTTTTCTGGCTGTTTTTGTAGTTCCTCTCTGTTTCTTTTTTTTTTTTCTCTTTCTCTCTTCCCATGTATTTTGGTGGTTTTCTGTAGTGTAATATTTAGATTCCATTCTCATTTTCTTTTGTGTTTTTACTATAAGTTTTTCCATTGTCATTACCATGATTTTCACATACATATGACATCCTATTTTGAGTTGGTAGCAACTTGTGTGAACACATTCCAAAGCTTTACATTTTATCCACCTCTCCCAACATTTTATACTTTGCATGGTACATTTAACATTTTATGTATTCTTTGACTAATTATTTAATTTTTGTTATTTTTAATACTTTTGTCTTTTAACCTTCATGTTTGTTTTATAAGTGATTGATATACTACCTTTATTATTTATTTACCTTTTCCAGTGAGATTTTTACTTTGGTATGTTGTCTTATTATTAATTAGTGACATTTCTTTTCAGCTTAAAGAAGTCTCATTAATGTATCCTGTAGAGCCAGTTTAGTGGTGATGAACTCCTTTACCTTTTGCTTATCTAGGAAACTCTTGATTTCTCCTTCAATTTTGAATGATAACCTTGCTGTGTAGAGATATCTTGATTGGAAGTTGTTTTTTTTTTCTTTTTTTTTTCCCTTTCAGCACTTTGAATATGTCATACTACTACCTTCTGGCCTGTAAAGTTTCTGGGGAAAATCTGCTCATAATTTTACAGTGTTTCCCTTGTATGTGACAAGTTATTTTTCTTTTGCTGCTTTTAGGATTCTCTCTTTATCCTTAATTATTACCAGTTTAATTATAATGTGTCTTACTGTTTATCTCTTTGAGTTCATCTTATTTGGAATTCTCTGCACTTCTTGGACTTCAGTGTTTGTTTCCTTCCCCGTATTAGGGAAGTTTTCAGCTACTATTTTTTTCAAATAATTTTTCCATCTATTTCTCTCTCTCTTCTCCTTCTGGGATCATTATAATGTGAATGTTTGTATGCTTAAAGTTGCCCCACATATCCCTTAAGGTATCTTCCCTCTTTATTTTTTCATTTTACTGTTCTGTTTGGGTGAATTCTGTTGTTTTGTTTTATAGCTCACTGATTCATTCTTCTACCTCATTCAGTGTTCTGTTGAACCTCTCTTGTATTTTTCAGTGCTCTTATACCTTCTGTTTGGTACTTTCTTATATTTTCTGTCTTGTGGTTGAAGTTCTCATATGTTCACCCATTCTTCTTCAAATTTCAGCAATCATCTTTATGACCATTATTTTGAACTCTTTGTCAGGTAGGTTTCTTATCTCTGTTTTGTTTAGTTCTTTTTCTGGGGTTTTGTCTTGTTCTTTCATTTAGAACAAATTCCTTTATCTCCTCATTTTGCCTCATTTTATGTGTTTATTTATATGTATTAGGTATATCAGCTTTCCCTTCCAATCTTGAAGAAGTGGCCTTATTTAAGAGATGTCCTATGGGGCTCAGAAGCACAATCACACCTGACCACCAGATTTAGGCACTCACTGATTGTCCCCTGTGTCAGCTGTGTTAGCCATCCTGTTTTGGTGGGGCCACAGATGTCACAGTGGTGATGGATGGTATTAATGCTCAAACAGCTGTGAGTCTGGGCAGAGGTACAGCAGTGGATAGGGCTCTCAGTGTGTGTGCCAACTGGCATGAACAGTTTAGATGAAGAATTCCAAAATGGCATCCACCAGCATTGGTATTAGCAAGTTAAACTGAGATCACTAAGTGACTCCTGCCAGTGACTCAGTCCCCAGGGAGTGTCCCAACTGATTCCTGCCTATCCTGCAGATGCTTTAATATTAGTGTGTGAGTCCTCTACACCTGTGATCCGTGCACTTTTCAGTCTGGTGTTTTTGCACAGGTTTTCAAGTCAAGTGAGTCTGTACACAAGCCCTTTAAGAGTGAAATTTCCATTCACTGTAGTTATATAGTTTTTCTGGGCATATTCCCCATTGATTTTCAAAGCCAGGTGTTTTGGGGGTCTTGAATCTACTGTGTAGATTCAAGGATCTAGGGGTTAGGGTGATTGAAGCAGAGCACAAATCACTCATTTCTCAGGGAAAATATTTGTACCTTTGTGATTCCTCTCAGTTGTGGATTGCTGTAGCTATGGTGTGGATTTTTCCTAGGCCAGCCCATATCACTGCCTCTTCTACCTGTGCTGATGCTGTCCTTTTATCTGTTTTTGTGGAGGCTCTGTTCATGCAGTTTTTGGGTCCCTTTCTGAGGGAATTATTCCATATTTAGTTGTAGATTTGTTATGTTTATGGGAGGAAGTGAGTTCGGGATCTTCCTACACCACCACCAAGAGATTTTTGAATATTGAACCAGCCTTGCATCTCTGGAAAAAGGCTCCTTGGTCATGGTATATATATTTTTATTATGTATTGTTGAATTATTTTGCTAATATTTTGTTAAGGATTTTTGTGATCATATTCATAAAAGATAGTGGTCTATAGTTTTCTTTCTTTGTACTGTCTTTGTGTGACAGGGTGATACTAGCTTCATAAAGGAATAGAAGCTGTTTCCTCCTCTTCTGTATTCTAGAAGAGATTGTGTAGAATTGGTGTTACTTCTTTTTAATAATTTGATAGAATTTTTCAGTGAAACCATCTGGGCCTGGAGATTACTTTATTGGGAGTTTTAAAATTATAAACCTCATTTCCTTAATAGTTATAAGACTATTCATAATATTTCATGTTAAGTATATTATGGTAGCTTCCAGGAATTGGTCCATTTCATCTGTTTTCAAATTTATGTGTGTAGAAATTTTCGTAATATTCCTTTATTATCTCTTTTATGTCTGCAGGGTTTGTAATAATAATGCATGTCATTACTCATAATAATAATTTATGTCTTCTCCCTTTTTGTGCTTGTCAATCTTGTTAGAGGTTTGTCAATTTTATTGATCTTTTCAAAGAGCCACTTGTTCATCTCATTGAGTTTACTCTATTTTTGTTTCCATTTTTATCTATTTCTGTCCTTACGTTTATTGATGTGAGAGTTTTTTCTTTTCTAATGTATGTGTTTAGTGCTGTAAGTTTTCCTCACAGCAGTGTGTTAGCTGTGCCACATGAATTTTGATATGTTGTATGTTTGTTTATTTATTTATGACTATTTTTAAGTAGTTTAAGATTCACAGCAAAGTTAAGGAGAAGGTAGAGATTTCCCACATACTCCCTGCCACCATAAAGGCATAGCCTTTGTCATTATCAACATCCCCACCAGAGTAGTAAATTTATTCAAATTGATGACCCTTCATTGACATACCATAATCACCCAAAATCCATGGTTTGTATTACAGTTCACTCTAGGTGTTGCACATTCTATGGGTTTTGACAAATGTATAATGACATATATCCACCATTATAGTATCATATATAACATTTTTGCTGCCCTAGAAATCCTCTGTGCTTTACCTATTCATCCTTCCCTCCCCCTTAACCCCTGGCAGTCACTGATCCTTTTACTGTCTCCATGGTTTGCCTTTTTCCAGTATGTCATATAGTTGAAATTATTTTATAGTATGTAGCCTTTTCAGATTGGTTTCCTTCACTCATTAATATGCATTTAAGATTCTTCCATGTCTTTTCAAGTTGTAATCATTTATTTCCTTTTGGTGCTAAATAGTATTCCATTGTCTGCATGAACTACAGTTTATTTATTCACATACTGAAGGGTATCTTGGCTGCTTTCAACTTCTGACGGTTATGACTATAAGGCTGCTTGTAAACATATGTGTATAGGTTTTTGTGTGGACACAAGTTTTCAACACCTTTGGGTAAACACCAAGGAGTGTGATTACTGGATTGTAAGGTAAGAGTATGTTTAGTTGTGTAAGAAATCACAAAACTGTCTTCCAAAGTGGCTGTACCATTTTGCATTCCTTCCATCAATGAATGAGAGTTCCTATTGTTCCACATCCTAACCAGCATTTGATGTATTCAGTGTTTTGGATTTTGACCATTCTAATAATTGTTGTTGTAAATTGCATTTTCCTGATGACATACATATGGTGTGGAGTATCTCTTCATATACTTATTTGTTATCTGTGTATCTTCTTTGATATGTCATATTTTTATTTTCACTCATTTCAATATATTTTTAATTTCTTTTGAGACTTCCCCTTTGACCTGTGGATTATTTGGAATTATGTTGTTTAGTTTTCACGTTTGGAGATGCCTCTGTTATCTTTTTGTTATTGATTTATGGTTTGATTCCATTGTAGTCAGAGAAAACACTGTAATTTCAATTCTTCCTGAGACTCGGATGACAAGAATATTAAATCTTTTTTTTTAATAGATGTACAAGTCCCTGAGGTTCTTTTTATTTTTTGTCTATTTTCTCTCTGTTCACATTGTTCTCTGTTCATAATGCGTAATTTCTTTTTTTTTTTTCCAACTCACTGGTTCTTCCTACTTTCCCCTACGTTTTCTTTTGAACCTATTCATTGACTTTTTTCTTTTGGTCACTATATTTGACGTTGTACACTTTCTGTTTGGTTCTTCTTTACGCCTATTTCTTTGTTGAGACTTTATTCTTTATTTGTTTCAAACAAATTCTTAATTACTTGGTGACGCATTTTTATGATGGTTGCTATAAAACCTTTGTCAGAAAAGCCTAGCCTCTCTTTCATCTCAATGTTGGCATCTATTAACTGTTTCTTTCAGTTTGAGGTCTTCCTGGTTCTTGGTATGTTGAGTGATTTTTTTTTTTTTTTTTTTTTTGCGGTACGCGGGCCTCTCACTGCTGTGGCCTCTCCCGTTGCGGAGCACAGGCTCTGGACGTGCAGGCTCAGCGGCCATGGCTCACGGACCCAGCCGCTCCACGGCATGTGGGATCCTCCCGGACCGGGGCACGAACCCGTGTCCCCTGCACCGGCAGGCAGACTCTCAACCACTGCACCACCAGGGAAGCCCCTGTTGAGTGATTTTTAATTGAAACCTAGACATTTGGGATATTGTGTTGGGTCATTGTGGTTCTTATTTATGTCTTATGTTTTAACTGGCATTTTCTGACATCATCTGGCAGTGGAAGTGTGGGAGGGTTCTACCTCATTATGTTTCCCCCTTGGCTTCCATTTACATTTTAGGGTGAGGAGTTCCTCATTACTGGGCATTGTTGGGACTTACTGTTTCCCATTAGGCTTACACTGAGATCTCCCTGGAAGTATCATAAGATCCTTCCTTACTTCTCTGTGGCCCCCACCAACACTAAGGTGGAGTAGTGGTGTGTGAAGACCTGATTCTGCATTAGGCCTCTTGTTATACCCCCCAGAGGGAAGGAGAGGTGTTCCCCTTTTGTTTTCCTGTGGTAGACTTTGTTGTGTCTTTTGTTGTGGTGGTGGTGCCCATCAGCACTTCCCAGTTACTAGCTTCTACAGCACGTAGTCTGGGATATGTGAGGCAAAAAGAAAACCAAGGTAACTCATTGTTCAGGGCACAGTTCCCTACCTAGGCTGCCACCTCCTCTTAACCTTTCCGAGTTTCTTATGTTTGTTTTATAAACAATATAAGAAGTTTCCTTTGTAGTTAACAGGAGAAGTAGGGGAAAGTGTATCTATTCTGTCCTCCCACCATCAGAAGTCTGCTGTCCTTTTAATGACAGGTATGTTCTTAGAAGCATGCCTAGCGTGAAATGGTTTACAAATATAGACATTTTAATATGTATGTAAAACATGAGGAGGATTCAGAGAAATAAACAAAGGATCAGAAAAGAAAAAGGTGATCAAGTTTTCAGTGACTGGCAAGTAATCAAATGTAGCTGTGATGTGATGGGTGCATGGTAAGGCCAAAGGAGAGTGGCTGGAGACAAGGACCTTGAAGAATTTGGATTTCTTTTCCATGGGAAGTCATGGAAGCCTATTTCTCAGAGCAGAGCAAAGCTCAAGGGCACTTTCAAAGTAACGCCCCACCTCCTCCCTGCCAGTAACATCCTCATGTGAGCTCATGAACTAGAGACAGGTAGAGATTTCCTGGAGATGGAGGTGGGGACAGAAATATCACACTTAATGGATTACGTAGGTCATTGAAACACTTAGCATGGCATTTGGAATATAGTTGTACATGGTCAAAAAGGAGACTGTTTTGTGTATTGAACACAAAATGCCAACTGTGATTTACACAAAAGCTAGTAACACCATCCTGCTGATTACCACATATACCTGTAATCTCTACAGTTTATTTCATAATGATAAATTATGCAATTAGGCTTCTGTCAGTATAGATATAAACACTACAGAAAAACTGATTACAGTTTTGTATTCTCTTGGTGCCTTTGTTGAATCAATTATGCCGTATTTTCAATATGACAAACTGCTGGAGAGTTTGCATATGATTTTTTTCTTCCTCATTTTTATATTGTAATTCAACAATAATTATCACTCCAGGCAAGACTTACTGTTACTGAGAGTAAGAAACTTTTTTTTTCAAGTCTGCTTTTACTCTCCTGTCCTTTAGGACTGTGTGTTCTCAGTTACCTCCTGCTGGCTTGGAGCAAATGTGTGGACATTTTGTTTTGGAGAAAGGCTGTGGGTGGAGTCAAAGAACTTCGGACTGAGGTATGTCTTCTAAATCTTAAATGCATTTTTATAACTATTTAATTTTTTCCAGTGAATCATTTGTAAGTGAAATCTCATTTGAACCTCAGTGCAGGAAAGAAGTAGGTAAGGAAGTGCTCTGGCTGAAGGAGGAGAGGTGTGCCTGCCTCTGACACCTTCTTCTTCTATTAAGATAACCCCAGAGATACGTCTTGAGAAATTTAGGCATGGTTTGAAACATCAGAGTTTTATGTGACTTGGTTTCATTCTTTGATTTTAGCAATGGGAAAGTCCATTCATTCATTTATTCCACAAATATTTACTGAGTACCCACAGCATCAAGCACAGTGCTTAGAACTAAGAATATAATAGTATACAAAATATAGAATGAGGCTCACAAAGACTATTGATCCTTAGTCTTCAACACTCTCTAGGACACTATGCTCCCTTTAGTACCCATACAAGTATCAGGCTGCCCTTTTCTTCTCGCATTCAGGTGGGCAGTAACCTCATGTTCTCTGCCTTCCTATTAAGTCCCCCAAATAAAATATATGCTTCACACTCCTTCTAAGTATACTTAATTGTCCCATAATAATACTGAAAACAGGAAGGAGCTTCTAGCAGAGCACAAGTAGAGTCATGTTTATAAAAGCCACGACTGTGTTCCTTATATAATTGTAGTGGTATGCCTTTCCTTTCTGAGACCAATGTTGATGAAGTTTCTGCTACCTCTAGACGGTTCTTATTCTAGATGTTTTCTTCCTTTGAAGAAAGGCAAAATTCTCTAACCCACAAACTATAGTTCTTGTCTCATTTATCTAGTTTGGGGAGGCAATAAAACTAGGCTTGCCACATTTAGTGAACAATATAGAATATCCAGTTAAATTTTTTTTTAATTGACATATCATTGACATATAACATTATATTAGTTTTAGGTGGACAACATAATGATTCAATATTTGTATACATTGCAAAATGATCACCACAATAATTCTAGTTAATACTTGTCATCGTACATAGTTATAAATGTTTTTTCTCATGGTGAGAATCTGTAAGTTCTACTCTCTTAGCAGCTTTCAGTTGTGCAGTACAGTATTATTAGTCACCATGCTTTACATTACATCCCCATGACTTATGTATTTTATGACTGGTTAAACTTTAAATTTGAATTACAGATAAACAACAAATACTTTTTAATGTAAGCATATGCCAAATATTGCATGGCACATGCTTATACGAAAAAATTTTTTTAAATACTATTTTGCTATAAATGTGATCCCAAATATTGCATGGGTTATACTTATACTAAAATGTTGTTTGTTGTTAATCTGAAATTTAGACTTAACTGAATGCCATGTATGTATTTTCTCTCTCTCCATATATATATGTGCCTGTGTGTCTGGATATATCGTGTGTGTGTGTGCGTGTGTGTGTGTGTGTGTGTGTGTGTGTGTGTGTGTGTGTGTTCTGTCCCACAGAACCATCCTGCTATAAGTACAGAGGGGAAAAATGGATACACTGTTCATAGCATTTCAGGATTGTTGACGGGGCGGGGGGAAGAACAGAGCTATGGAAATGCAAGCTATTATTATGCACTTAGGTTTCCTGGCCCACTGGGGGGGAAAAATCTGTGTTTAATTTAAGAGTTATTTGCATTGCTTATAGGGCAGCACAGATATATTTTCAGTCTGTCAAATCCCTTTTCAAGTGCTATAGGTTCTGTACAGCTTACATGAATTTTGCCAGCCATGTTGAGAAAGCCAAGACATATGTTTCTGATTCATTTACATTGAACGAATCAAATTAATCTTTTTTTTCTTTCCCAACTCATAGATGCTTGCAAGGTTTTCAGTAAACATTTTATTTTGATGTTCTAGAGTTAGCTGTTATTAACTGAGATACTGGTGATAATTCCTCCACCTCCTTCTTTTGTATAGTTTAATTACTGATCAAGCAGAAGGTGGAATTATAAAGCAGCAGCCCTCTGTGCTGGATTGTCTGCATCTGGAAAATTGAATAAATGTTAACAACATCAGTCTTTTAGAAAAGAAGAATTTCAAAGAACACTAGCAATCAAGTTCGTATCTGAAACTGCTAGGAGTAAGATATCCAACACATTCGGCTCCCTAATAACTAACACTGATTTATAGCAAAGATAGCTGAAGCTTTTACTGTTTAGTTTTGTGCCAAGAGAAAAAACAGAGATTCAATTCATCTGAGGTATAAGTGTGGTAAGGAGCACTCCATCTGTCCATTTGTTGATTTTAAATGACCACGAACACCAAAAGAGAAAATGAATTTCATTTCATTGTGGTAGATTCAAACCAAGGTTATAAAAGACCCAGAATAATGACTAGTAAATTCTGTGAAAAGATTTTGTTACTGCTTGACAATGACCTGCGAGACAGGCAGCAGAATTACTTTTGTTTTTTCGAAAATATCAAAACAACGATGACTGAGTAGAAAATTTTCATGCAATTCACATGGATGAATATTCCCAGAATATGATATAAAGTTGACCAAAAAATCCAACCTTAAAGATAGACCATCTCATTTACCCACTTAATCTCAACAATTTTTATACCTTATAACCTACATTCACAAATGGCTGACAGAAGCTAGGACTTTGCGGCTGAGTTCAAGGTTGCTGTCCATTCATGAGTAAATGATCATTCTGTGGTTGGATTTAGGGTCTCAAAGGATGATTGAGGCTATAGGATTAATGCCATACCTAATTTACTTTAGTGACACGGTATCAGGGATCTTAAGGGAGTGAAGGTAAAAGTAGGTAGGCTGTGCTTTATGATAGCTGATCTTTCCTTTACTAAGCCCTCAAAGGCTGTTATCTGTCAATTTCTCCAAGTAATTACTCTATCCTGTATTTTAATTACTTAGGCACATCGCTTTTACTCACTAGACTGTGAGCTGAATCAGGGCAATATCTCTCCACAGTATCTGATTCAACTTTGTTTCCTTAATCCTTAGTGCAATGCTTTTACTACATTAAATTCTTAGTAAATATTATCCTTAATCCATGTTTAAGGATTGGGGATCTTTCTATGGACATGGATAAAAAGCAGTGTTGGCTGGCTTTGCGTTGTCAGTTTATAGTCAGGCCTATCAGGCCCATCTATAGCTGGAGTTAATAAATCTATTAAGGTTTTTAATATGAAAATCTCTTCAGGCTACAGAGATTATCATACACACCACCCCAATCTTTACCCAACTATATGTCATCCAAAAGAGAGAGTGCTGGGTTTGGAATCAGAAGACCTGAGCATTGGCCTCATCTCCATTATGTGCTATAAGTACTATCCATGAAAAGTTAGGGAAATTCCTAAACTTCTGGAATTTACCTCTTTTGTGGATAATGGCACTCACCCTGTTTCCCCTTAGAGTTTTTGCAAAGCTACAACCGAGAGGATCTTGTACTTCTCAGAATCTGTCCTGTACAGAAACTCTTAGGAATGTGCAAAGATTAAATGACAAGGAAGTTTACTGCAACACCATTAGTAATGGGAGAAAGTCAGAAGCAGCTCAAATGCCCGTCAATTGAAGAATCACTAAATATGTGCTAGCCCATCCATGTTAAAGACTGTGCAATTATTAACGATGCAGATCTAGATATTGATAAGAATCTCCATGATGCATTTTTTAATTTAAAAAAAATTTTTTATATCTGTTTTAGCTTGTAGTCTTATTTTAATAAAAGAAAATAGAGATAAAATGTTCATGAGTAGATAACTGTTTAAATTGAGAACTGTAGGACACACACCAGGTGTGGTTGGCTTTGGAGTGGAGGAGTAATGAAATGGATAAAAAGAATAGATGATATTGATGGAGCTCTTATACATACCAGGCACTATTCTAAATTGTACATTCATAAGGCAATCTCTATCACACCTCTGTTTACAAAGATACTACTATTATTTCCATTATACAGATGAGAAAACTGAGGTACAGAGAATTGAAATAACATGTCTGGAGTTAGAACAGAAAATTATCTAAGAGGTGGAAACAGGATCTGAATTCATGTAGTCTGAATTTATAGAGTCTCACCTCAGCCACTACATCATATGGTGTGAGCTGGGTCTGTACTTCAGAAATATTTTCTTTCAATATTATATGCTTCTGTGTGGTTTGAATATTATCATCAAACACATATTACTTAATAATGCTAATATAATGCATTTGCAAAATGAGATCGTATATGTGAAAGCATTTTGTTTTATAGCCTGTCACTTGCTGTACTTATATAAATTCAAAGCTCTAAGAGATGCTTATTATATTAAAAAAATAAAAAGTTCGTTCACACATCAATATCTCTTTACACAGTCTTTGCTAGGGTAAGGGAAGTCGAAAATAAGACAGTTACATCCCCAGTTTTACTGGCATTTTCTTCATAATGTGACTCGTGATTGCTTTGCAGATGGAGTCAGATTATCAAATTGTGCCTCCTTCTAAACCCACTCATGTCAATTGCACATCAGACAATAACTAGCAAGTGGTGTCAGCGCCCCATCGTCAGAGCTACTGTTGGCACAAAGCATCTGGGCCAAGAATAAGAATGACAAGTGTATACATTTCCAGCTTTGCAATCAACATGGAAATTAGTCAGCTTATAGATGCTGAGTGGTCTTATAGAAGAGCCCCAGCTGCAGACAAAATGCCAAACCAAGGATGATAAACGGAGGAGAGGGATTCAGCAGCTTTTCTTTTCAGCTGCTTGAAGCGTGAAAGCCTTGGCAGTAGGGCAGGGCAGGCAGGAGTTACTGAATTATTTCAGAAGTGGAGGGGCATAGTGTTCTCCTGTGAGGATCTTGAGGCTCAGGAAGGGACTAATGGGAGGTCACACAGCAAAAGAGAAGAGGGAGGAGGTGAGGTGTGAGCCCAGCACATGGGTGCAGCCCTTGGCTTTTTTTGCATCATTGAATTCATACATCGATTCATTCATTCACGTGTGGATCTATGTATTTGGGCACTTACTTATTAAACAAGTATCTATGGAATGCCAGTAGTTCATTCTCCTTATTGCAGCCAGAATCATCTTTTAAAATTCTCATTTCTCTTCTTCCCAAAGGCACTCCAGTAGCCTCACATTGCTCTTAGAATATAATCCCAATGCTTTACCAAGACCTATGAGGCCAAGTAGGATTTGGTCCTTGCTTGCCTCTGTCAACTCGTCTTGTACTATTCTCATCCCCCATCATCTCCATCACCCCTGTAGGGGAGGAAAAATAATTTCTCCTCTCCCCTTTTAGGTTCTTGGCTGAGACCCCACTTGTTATAAAGGACATTAACAAGAGAAAAGCAAGTTTGATAACCTGTATACCTCCTGTATACATGGGAGATACCTAGAAAAACTGAAGTGGCCCAAGCCATCACCTTAAATACCATCTCCAGCTAAAGACAATAGATGTTGGGGGAAGGGGAGGCAGTTGTGGGAGGCTTTCAGGCAAAGCACAGTGAACAAGGGTGTGGTGCGACGCAGATTTAAGTCTCTGTCTTCTCTGTTGATAAGAGGTAAGAATTTCTAGAGTTTAGTCTTTTCCTTCTTCCTGGTACATAGAGGGAGACATCCTTACAAATGGAGATTTTCCTTATAAATGTAAATTTCTCTTACAAAAGGGTAACTTCTGCTTGATTGTCAGAGCTTCTCCTATGTCTGATGTTTGTTAAAAATAATCAGCCTAAAATCCTCTTATGCCAAAAAGGTATATTTCGGGGTGACAAATTCTGCTTCCTTTCACCAACATCCAGCCACATATCAGGTGTTCTGTCCTGAGGTAGCACTAAGCCCTACCAAGCCTCAGGTCTTTGTATTTGCAGTTTCCTCTGCCTAGAATGTTCTTGCTGGCTCTTACATGGCTGGCTCCTTCTCATATTTCAGCCTTAGAATAAAAAGTTAACTTCTCAGAGAAGTCTCCCTTTAGCGAGCTATATAAATTACCCCCACTATGGTTCATCTTCTGGCACCTGCATTTTCCTCTTGGTGCTTCACTGTCATCTGTGTGTATCTTATTCTGTTGGTTGCTTGTTTGTTGCTTGTCTTGTCCATGGTCATAGTCCCAGTTGTGTCTGACCCATAGCAGCCCTTAGAACATGTTTGTGGAGGGAGTGGATGGTCCACTAGAGCTGAGATGTTCTGTCCTAGGCATCAGGGCTGCAAAGGTGAACATAACAGATCACTGGCCTGTTGATAATCAAGTGAAGACTGACAGAGAAAATAGTACACAAACATTAAAATATTACCGTTTGTTGATCCATATTTCAACCTTACTAGACCTAGAGCCCCCTTTTTAAAAAACTATTTGTAATTTTCTCCTTTCATATCCTCATATGAAGTTTATAGATAATATAACCAACTTTGATGGATACTTTTATAAAATCAAAGTAATGCTCTAAATAAAATATGAAAGGAAATTGAGAGAAAACCAGCTTATAATAAATCAATATTATTCAGTGCCTGGATACAATTATACTAGAACACATATCTACTTGTAATGAATGTGTTTGGATTTGAGGGAAGCAAGACAATATCTAAATGAGTAAAATCAAGACTTTTCTTACAGCTACTGTTTTGAAATTGGGACTTACACACACACAGACACACACATTTAGAATCATAATGACTGTCACAGCTACAAATGCAAACTGATCCAAGTGTGTCGTAGCAACAACCCAAATACTAGGAAGAGCAACGCTGTTGATTGCATGGTTTACCATAAAGTGATGAATGATTCCTGGTAAAGTTCTGAACAAAATAAAATATAATCTTCCCTTGACTTGACTGACTTTATAGTTACATTCCTAGAAAATTCACTTCTAAAAACCATGCTACAAATATGATTTTTTTTCATAGATAAAACGTAGTTAGGTTCCAGGCTCAAGTGAATTAGAAACTGGTTTTTTACTTCCTAAGAATCTGTCAGGATATTCAAGAGTTTCGGGGGAAAAGGACAGTTTTTCTTAGTGTGGAGGATCATTCGCTTAAAACATAATATTGTTGTGAAGAGTTCAGGCTTCAGAACAAGATGAGCATAGATTTGAACACTAGCTACACAACCTATAAACTATACCTTCTTGGGCCATCATCTGATCTTTCAGAGCCTCGATCTCTTTTCATTTAATGAGATTATGGAAATAATAATCCCCATTTCACCAGTTGTGAGGATAAAAGTAAATAATGAGGGGCTTCCCTGGTGGCGCAGTGGTTGAGAGTCTGCCTGCTGATGCAGGGGACACGGGTTCGTGCCCAGGTCCGGGAGGATCCCACATGCCGTGGAGCGGCTGGGCCCGTGAGCCATGGCCGCTGAGCCTGCGCATCCGGAGCCTGTGCTCCGCAACGGGAGAGGCCACAACAGTGAGAGGCCCGCGTACCGCAAAAAAAAAAAAAAAAAAAAAAAAAAAAAAAAAGTAAATAATGAAAAGAAAGCACTATGTAACTAGCACACAATACATGCTCAGCAGATATGTTATTTTTATGAAACTTTCTCCACTAAGAAAAGACAAGAGGTTACTTGCAGAAGATGTTAATGTGAAATGTATATGATGATAAGTATTGTAATAGGGAGATTTTAGGAAACATTTCAACTTTGGGTTTTCAGCTTTTGATCTTCCTCTAGATTTATCTGAATTAGGGAGGTCATTCAGAGGATTTTGATGTGGAGGGAAAAAAAAAAACAACCCAGTCAAGTACCCATTAGAGTTGGTAGTTAAAACATTGTCGAAGCATTGGCTGTATTTATATGAAAACAGCTCAATTTGCCTACAGCAGAAAGTAGCTGTCTGGGAAGAAATGTAATATTCAAACAGCTTGTAATCAAAACAGCTACCCCACACCTGGGAAGAGCATCTTAATGATTTTTTGGAGTAAGACAAGAGTGGAAATCAAATGCTTTTCTTTGCAGCAGCAGTAATAACAGTAATGTTAAAACACTTTTTGTTTTGTTTTTCTATTTTTCTCCCATGTGATGACTGAGCACAGGAAGTTGCAAGGTTTGAGAGTATAGCTTATGTCCTCATCAAGGTAAAGAAATCAGGCACTTCAGAGAATAGCCTATACTTTTGAGTAAGATACTCTTCAGTGAATTATCCAGGCAGCCCTGGGACGAACCATCTGAATTATAGTTTCATGGCACCAGAGAAGAACTTAATGGCGATCTGGTCTCCCCACCACTGCCTTTTGAAGTTTGAATACCTGCTAATGATTCCTTTCCAAGCTTTCAAGTGAATTCTTCAACACCTTTAGTGACATGGGACACATCTCCAAAGGAAGTGTGCTCTGACCTTGATTAGCATTTACTGTAAGAAATGTCTTCTTTACTTTACGTGGAGCTGAAAGCCCATCATCTTTTCACATATATGACAGCAGCAACTGGGGTCTACCTGAGTCTTCTGTTCTCTTGGAAAATGTTTCCATGTCCAAGGGACCTATAAGAAACAATTATTCTAAGAACTCGGATATAGGAAAACTTGAGGCTTTAGTCCTAGAATAAATTACTCAACATTAACAACAAAAAATAAAAAATTGAAATCCACAGATGTTCAGAACTCAGATGTGAGCCAGGCGTGACTAAGACTTCTCTCCCACCTAGGTCTACATTTTTCTCTGACTTTTCAATTTAAGTTTCCACTGGGCTCTGGGATGTGGGCTGTGGCATTCATGGAGGCATCCACATTAGATAGATGCATTCATCTATCTGTTTACCAAAGAAGTAGTTATTCCTGAGCAGTCTGTCTCTCGAGCTTCTTCATTGTTCAGTAGGACTGAGGTGACTGACTATTGATATCTGTCATGGATAGAGTAGTGGAGAAGGCCTCCATCCTCAGTTTGGTGCAATGTGTTTGTGGGTCCTATTCCAGGCCTATCAGGAGTGCATAAATACATCCCAAATGAGTACTAGAGATAGGAAATGCTGTGGAAGATGTCATTGTGGGATGGAAACACTTACTGAAAGAAACGTGCCTTGAATTTGGACGGATAGAAAGGAGGATAACATTCCAGGCAAGAAGAGGAGCAGATGTAAAAATAGAGAATGGAATAGCCATATTGTATTTGGGGACACAGATGAAATCAGTAGACACTTGTCCCAGAAAAATGGACAAGGAGAGGTTTAATAAATATAAGTGATGCCAAAGTTAAGTCTGGAAGTCCAGAAAGACTTCTGTGTAGTTCCATTAACTGTGAGAACTAGCAACAGGACATAACAGGTGCTTCTCATTCTGGCAATGACTTTCAGCAAGAGAGACAAGCTTAGATCAGATTATTTGTCTAAACAATAAGCCAGTATATTCAAGTTCAAGTTCACATTTGTAAGTACAGAAAATAGTTTATTCTGCACAAAGGAAATGGATATAATTTCATAATCGTTCTCACAGTATCAATCTAAGAGTACGCTTTAAAATAATTGGGCAGATAAATGAAAGCATATGGGAATTTTTGAAAGATCTGCTGTATAACATTGATGTTTCATTGCAAGACAGAGAGCAAGTTTAGAGTATCCCAAGACCATGTATTCTCATTTGGGGCATTATTGACTCCAAGGGGGCAAAAGTTGATCCTTGGAAGGAGGAGCAAAAGATTTTACTCCTTATGCATAAATTGCAGATATATAGTATATAAATACATATACCATATATCTGTGACATTAAAATTTCGTGGGGCAGCAATTAGTTTTAAAAAATTTTAAAAACCTCCAAAATTAGATTAAAAGACTCCTTAAAGGAGTAATGATGAAGAAAAGGTTGACAAATAGTTCTCTAATGGAAGGTTGGTCGGTCAATCAGAAGAAGATCCAGGATTGCAAGTTTAGAAACCTTATTTTTGTTAGTAACAGAGTATAGACCCAGCTTTCAGGAGTATTGTCATCATTAATCAAGATCATAGAAACTCGTAAAGACTCCAGAATGCCTACAGGGTTTCTCATTGTAAATGCATAAAGTGTTACATAAGCTACAATATCTATGTAGAACTTGTGTAGCATCACCATCTTTCTATACAGAAAGCTACATAAGAAACCAAAAACAATCAAAATTTCTCTTGGATAGCAGGAAACAGAAAAAGGAATTTACTTGTTTGATTTCAAATGCATGATGACATAGTTTAGCAGACCCTTTCACAGCCAATTCCCTCATTAAGAATAAACCTGCCCTGGGAACTGGGAGCTCCCAAGAGTGAGTCAGACCTAATTTCCCTGGATGGTTGCTGCTACTCTTTGCTACTGGGGCACCATTTTCTTATGTTTTTGTAGCTGACCTCTTCTGGTTAACACATTACTTTATACTGATTGGCTGATAAAAAGGAACGAAATTGGGTCATTTGTAGAGATGCAGATGGACCTAGAGACTGTCATACAGAGTGAAGTAAGTCAGAAAGAGAAAAACAAATATCGTATATTAATACATATATGTGGAATCTAGAAAAATGGTACAGATGAACCGGTTTGCAAGGCAGAAATAGAGACACAGATGTAGAGAACAAACGTATGGGCACCAAAAGGGGGAAAGCGGGGTGGGGTGGTGGTGGTGGTGTGATGAATTGGGAAATTGGGATTGACATATATACACTAATATGTATAAAATAGATAACTAATAAGAACCTGCCATATTAAAAATAAAATAAAATTCAAAATAAACAAATGAATAAATTGATTGGCTATTGTATCACATCTGGTTGCCAGTAAGGGCTCTCTAAGGTGACTTTCCATATCTCTAATCTAATCAGTTTTCATTGTTGCGCTCTGAGCAGATATTAGTATTGATATTTATATCTTGGTTGGAACAGCCCCTCACATTGTTCCTATAGAAATCTCGCTGTGGTGACATCACTTCAGATTTGCCTGAAGAATATGGTCAGGGGTCCTTTGTGTTCTCAAGGTGTGATTTTAGGCATTATAGACAGATTCAGGGCTCCACCCACACCCACTGATTCAGTATTTCTGAAGGTTTGCCTGAGGAATCTGTATTTATTTTTTCACATCTTTATTGGAGTATAATTGCTTTACAATGGTGTGTTAGTTTCTGCTTTATAACAAAGTGAATCAGCTATACATATACATATATCCCCATATCTCCTTCCTCTTGCGTCTCCCTCCCACCCCCACCATCCCACCACTCTAGGTGGTCACAAAGCACAGAGCTGATCTCCCGGTGTTATGCGGCTGCTTCGCACTAGCTATCTATTTTATATTTGGTAGTATATATTAGTCCATGCCACTCTCTCACTTTGTCCCAGCTTTCCTGTCCCTCCACCCCTTGTCCTCAAGTCCATTCTTTACATCTGTGTCATTATTCCTGTCCTACCCCTAGGTTCTTCAGAAGCATTTTTTAAAATAGAGTCCATATATATGTGTTAGCATACGGTATTTGTTTTTCTCTTTCTGACTTACTTCACTCTGTATGACAGACTCTAGGTCCATCCACCTCACTACAAATAACTCAATTTCATTTCTTTTTATGGCTGAGTAATATTCCATTGTATATATGTGCCACATCTTCTTTATCCATTCATCTGTAGATGGACACTTAGGTTGCCTCCATATCCTGGCTATTGTAAATAGGTCTGCAATGAACATTGTGGTACATGACTCCTTTAGAATTATGGTTTTCTCAGGGTATATGCCCAGGAATGGGACTGCTGGGTCGTATGGTAGTTCTATTTTTTGTTTTTTAAGGAACCTCCATACTGTTCTCCATAGTGGCTGTATCAATTTACATTCCCACCAACAGTACAAGAGGGTTCCCTTCTCTCCATACCCTATCCAGCATTTATTGTTTGTAGATTTTTTGATGATGGCCATTCTGACTGGTATGAGACAATATCTCATTGTATAGTTTTGATGTGCATTTCTCTAATGATTAATGATGTTGAGCATTCTTTCATGTATTTGTTGGCAATCTGCAGATCTTGTTTGGAGAAATGTTTATCTAGATCTTCTGCCCGTTTTTGGATTGGGTGGTTTGTTTTTTTGATATTGAGCTGCATGAACTGCTTGTAAATTTTGGAGCTTAAACTTTTGTCAGTTGTTTGATTTGCAAATATTTTCTCCCACTCTGAGGGTTGTCTTTTCGTCTTGTTTATGGTTTCCTTTGCCGTGCCAAAGCTTTTAAGTTTCATTAGGTCCCATTTGTTTATTTGTGTTTTTATTTCCATTTCTCTAGGAGGTGGGTCAAAAAGGATCTTGCTGTGATTTGTGTCATAGAGTCATCTGCCTCCATTTTCCTCTAAGAGTTTTATATCGTCTGGCCTTACACTTAGGTCTTTAATCCATTTTGAGTTCATTTTTGTGTATGGTGTTAGGGAGTATTCTAATTTCATTCCTTTACATGTAGGTGTCGAGTTTTCCCAGCACCAATTATAGAAGAGGCTGTCTCTTCTCCATTGTATATCATTGCCTCCTTTGTCATAGTTTAGTTGACCATAGTTGTGTGGGTTTATCTCTTGGCTTTCTATCCTGTTCCATTGATCTATATTTCTGTTTTTGTGCCAGTACCATACTGTCTTGATTACTGGGGCTTTGTAGTATAGTCTGAAGTCAGGGAGCCTAATTCCTACAGCTTCGTTTTTCTTTTTCAAGGTTGCTTCGGCTATTCGGGGTCTTTTGTGTTTCCATACAAATTTTGAACTTTTTTGTTCTAGTTCTGTGGAAAATGCCAGTGGTAGTTTGACAGGGATTGCACTGAACCTGCAGATTGCTTTGGGTAGTATAATCATTTTCACAATGTTGATTCTTCCAATCCAAGAACATGGTATATCTCTCCATCTATTTCTATCATATTTAATTTCTTTCATCAGTGTCTTATAGTTTTCCACATACAGGTCTTCTGTCTCCTTAGGTAGGTTTCTTCCTAGGTATTTTATTCCTTTTGTTGCAGTGGTAAATGGGAGTGTTTTCTTAATTTCACTTTCAGATTTTTCATCATTAGTGTATAGGAATGCAAGAGATTTCTGTGCCTTAATTTTGTATCCTGCTACTTTACCAAATTCATTGATTAGCTCTAGTAGTTTTCTGGTAGCATCTTTAGGTTTCTCTATGTATAGAATCATGTCATCTGCAAACAGTGATAGCTTTACTTCTTCATTCCAATTTGGATTCCTTTTATTTCTTTTTCTTCTCTGATTGCTGTGGCTAAAACTTGCAAAACTATGTTGAAAAATAGTGGTGAGAGTGGGCAACCTTGTCTTGTTCCTGATCTTAGAGGAAATGGTTTCAGTTTTTCACCATTGAGAAGGATGTTGGCTGTGGTTTTGTCATATATGGCCTTTATTATGCTGAGGTAAGTTCAGTCTATGCCTACTTCCTGGAGGGTTTTTATCCTAAATGGGTGTTGAATTTTGTCAAAACCTTTTTGTGCATCTATTTAGATGATCATATAGTTTTTCTCCTTCAACTTTTTAATAAGGTGTATCACATTGATTGATTTGCATATTTTGAAGAATCCTTGCATTCCTAGGATAAACACCACTTGATCATGTTGTATGATCCTTTTAATGGGCTCCTGGATTCTGTTTGCTAGTATTTTGTTGAGGAATTTTGCATCTATGTTCATCAGTGATATTTGCCTGTCATTTTGTGTGTGTGTGTGTGTGTGTGTGTGACATCTTTGTATGGTTTTAGTATCAGGGTGATGTTGGCCTACTAGAATGAGTTTTGGAGTGTTCCTCCCTCTGGTATATTTTGGAAGAATCTGAGAAGGATAGGTGTTAGCTCTTCTCTAAGTGTTTGATAGAATTCGCCTGTGAAGCCATCTGGTCCTGGGCTTTTGTTTGTTGGAAAAATTTTAGTCACAGTCTCAGTTTCAGTACTTGTGATTGTTCTGTTTATATTGTGTATTTAATCCTGGTCCAGTCTCAGAAGGTTGTGCATTTCTAAGAATTTGTCCATTTCTTCCAGATTGTTTTATTGTCATATAGTTGCTTGAAGTAATCTCTCATGAATGATCCTTTGCATTTCTGCAGTGTCAGTTGTTACTTCTTTTTCATTTCTAATTCTATTGATTTTTCATTTCTTTTTCACTTATTTCTGATCTGATCTTTATGATTCCTTTCCTTCTGCTAATTTTGGGTTTTTTTTTGTTCTTCTTTCTCTAATTGCTTTAGGTGTAAGGTTGGGTTGTTTATTTGAGATGTTCCTTGTTTCTTGAGGTAGGATTGTATTTTTATATACTTCCCTCTTAGAACTGTTTTTGCTGCATCCCATAGGTTTTGGGTCATCGTTTCCATTGTCATTTGTTTCTAGGAATTCTTTGATTTCCTCTTTGATTTCTTCAGTTATCTCTTGGTTATTAAGTAGTGTATTGTTTAGCATCTATGTGTTTTATTTTTTACAGATTTTTTTCCAGTAATTGATATCTAGTCTCATAGTGTTGTGGTCAGAAAAGATACTTGATACAATTTCAGTTTTTTTAAATTTATCAAAGCTTGATTTGTGACCCAAGATATGATCTGTCCTGGAGAATGTTCCATGAGCACTTGAGAAGAAAGTGTATTCTGTTGTTTTTGGATGGAATGTCCTATAAATATCAATTAAGTCCATTTAGTTTAATGTATCATTTAAAGCTTGTGTTTTCTTATTTATTTTTATTTTGGATGATCTGTCCGTTGTTGAAAGTCGGGTGTTAACGTCCCCTAGTATGATTGTACTACTGTCAATTTGCCCTTTTATGGCTGTTAGCATTTGCATTATGTATTCAGCTGCTCGTATGTTGGGTGCATAAATATTTACAATTGTTATATCTTCTTCTTGGGTTGATCCCTTGATCATTATGTAGTGTCCTTCTTTGTCTCTTGTAATAGTCTTTATTTTAAAGTCATTTTGACTGAAATGAGAATTGTTACTCCAGCTTTCTTTTGTTTTCCATTTGCATGGAATGTCTTTTTCCATCTCCTCACTTTCAGTCTGTTTATGTCCCTAGGTCTGAAGTGGGTCTCTTGTAGACAGCATGTATACAGGTCTTGTTTTTGTATCTGTTCAGTCAGTGTATGTCTCTTGGTTGGAACATTTAATCCATTTACATTTAAGGTAATTATCGATATGTATATTCCTATTACCCTTTTCTTAATTGTTTTGTGTTTGTTATTGTAGGTCTTTTCCTTCTCTTGTGTTTCCTGCCTAGAGAAGTTCCTTTAGCATTTGTTGTAAAGCTGGTTTGGTGGTGCTGAATTCTCTTAGCTTTTGCTTGTCTGTAAAGGTTTTAATTTCTCCATTGAATCTGAATGAGATCCTTGCTGGGTAGAGTAATCTTGGTTGTACATTTTTCCCTTTCATTACTTTAATTTGTCCTGACATTCCATTCTGGCTTGCAGAGCTTCTGCTGACAGATCAACTGTTAACCTTATGGGAATTCTCTTGTATGTTATTTGTTGTTTTTTCCTCGCTGCTTTTAATATTTTTACTTTGTATTTCATTTTTGATAGTTTGATTAATATGTGTCTTGGCATGTTTCTCCTTGGATTTATCCTGTATGGGACTCTCTTTGCCTCCTGGACTTGATTGACTATTTCCTTTTCCATATTAGGAAAGTTTTCAACTATAATCTCTTCAAATATTTTCTGAGTCCCTTTCGTTTTCTCTTCTTCTTCTGGGACACCTATAATTCGAATGTTGGTGCATTTAATGTTCCAGAGGCCTCTGAGACTGTCCTCAATTCTTTTCATTCTTTTTTCTTTATTCTGCTCTGCAGTAGTTCTTTCTACTATTTTATCTTCCAGGTCACTTATCCATTCTTCTGCCTTAGTTATTCTGTATTGATTCCTTCTAGAGAATATTTAATTTCATTTATTGTGTTGTTCATCATTGTTTGTTTGCTCTTTAGTTCTTCTAGGTCCTTGTTAAACGTTTCTTGTATTTTCTCCATTCTATTTCCAAGATTTTGGATCATCT
>NC_041221.1:146980771-147092926 GCF_002837175.3 Physeter macrocephalus | reverse complement strand
ATTGTAGGTCTTTTCCTTCTCTTGTGTTTCCTGCCTAGAGAAGTTCCTTTAGCATTTGTTGTAAAGCTGGTTTGGTGGTGCTGAATTCTCTTAGCTTTTGCTTGTCTGTAAAGGTTTTAATTTCTCCATTGAATCTGAATGAGATCCTTGCTGGGTAGAGTAATCTTGGTTGTACATTTTTCCCTTTCATTACTTTAATTTGTCCTGACATTCCATTCTGGCTTGCAGAGCTTCTGCTGACAGATCAACTGTTAACCTTATGGGAATTCTCTTGTATGTTATTTGTTGTTTTTTCCTCGCTGCTTTTAATATTTTTACTTTGTATTTCATTTTTGATAGTTTGATTAATATGTGTCTTGGCATGTTTCTCCTTGGATTTATCCTGTATGGGACTCTCTTTGCCTCCTGGACTTGATTGACTATTTCCTTTTCCATATTAGGAAAGTTTTCAACTATAATCTCTTCAAATATTTTCTGAGTCCCTTTCGTTTTCTCTTCTTCTTCTGGGACACCTATAATTCGAATGTTGGTGCATTTAATGTTCCAGAGGCCTCTGAGACTGTCCTCAATTCTTTTCATTCTTTTTTCTTTATTCTGCTCTGCAGTAGTTCTTTCTACTATTTTATCTTCCAGGTCACTTATCCATTCTTCTGCCTTAGTTATTCTGTATTGATTCCTTCTAGAGAATATTTAATTTCATTTATTGTGTTGTTCATCATTGTTTGTTTGCTCTTTAGTTCTTCTAGGTCCTTGTTAAACGATTCTTTTATTTTCTCCATTCTATTTCCAAGATTTTGGATCATTTCTACTATCATTACTCTTAATTCTTTTTCTGGTAGACTTCTTATTTCCTCTTCATTTGTTTGGGCTAGTGGGTTTTTACCTTGCTCCTTCATCTGCTGTGTGTTTGTCTGTCTTCTCATTTGGCTTAACTTACTGTGTTTGGGGCCTTCTTTAACCAGGCTGCAGGTTCGTAGTTCCTTTTGTTTTTGGTGTCTGCCCTCAGTGGCTAAGGTTCAGTGGGTTGTGTAGGCTTCCTGATGGAGGGGACTAGTGCCTGTGTTCTGGTGGATGAGGCTGGATCTTGTCTTTCTGGTGGGCAGTACTGTATCTAGTGGCGTGTTTTGGGGTGTCTGTGACATTTTTATGATTTTAGCCAGCCTCTCTGCTAATGGGTGGAGTTGTGTTCCTGTTTTGCAAGTTGTTTGGCATAGGGTGTCTCGCACTGTAGCTTGCTGGTCGTTGAGTGGAGGTGGGTTTTAGCATTGAGATGGAGATCTCTGGGAGAGCTTTTGCCGTTTTATATTATGTGGATCCGGGAGGTCTCTGGTGGACCCGTGTCCTGGACTCGGCTTTCCCACCTCAGAGGCACAGGCCTGTCACCTGGCCAGAGCTTCAAGACCCTGTCAGCCACATGGCTGAGAAGAAAAGGATGAAAGAAAGAAAGAATGAATGGATAAAATTAAAATTAAATAAAGCTATTAAAATAAAAAGTAAAAAATAATTATTAAAAATAAAGAAAATCAAAAAGTAATAAAGAAAAAAGAAGAAAAAAAGAAGGAAAGAAGAGAGCAACCAAACCAAAAAACCAAACCCATTAATGATAACAAGTGCTAAAACTATAGAAAAAACAAAAATCAAAACGGACAGATAGAACCCTAGGACTAATGGTAAAAGCAAAGCTATACAGGCAACATCACACAAAGAATCATACAGATACACACTCACAAAAAGCAAAAAAGGAAAAAAATATATATACTGTTGCTCCCAAAGTCCAGCACCTGAATTTTGGGTTGATTCGTTGTCTATTCAGGTATTCTACAGATGCAGGGTACATCAAGTTGATTGTGGAGATTTAATCTGCTGCTCCTGAGGCTGCTGGGAGAGATTTCCCTTTCTCTTCTTGGTTCGCACAGCTCCTGGTGTTCAGCTTCGGATTTGGCCCAGACTCTGCGTATAGGTCGCCTGAGTGCATGTGTTCCCCGCCCAGACGGGACGGGATTAAAGGAGCAGCTGATTCGGGGGCTCTGGCTCACTCAGGCCGGAGGGATGGAGGGGGATGGAATGTGGGGTGAGCCTGCGGTGGCAGAGGCCAGCATGACGTGGCACCAGCCTGAGGTGTGCCGTGTGTTCTGGGGATGTTGTTCCTGGATCATGGGACCCTGGTAATGGCGGGCTGCACAGGCTCCTGTGCAGGGGAGGTATGGATAGTGACCTTTGCTTGCACACAGGTTTCTTGGTGGCTGCAGCGGCAGGCTTAGCATTTCTTGCCTGTCTCTGTGTTCTGCACTGATAGCCGCGGCTCACGCCGGTCTCTGAAGCTCATTTAGGCAGCGTTCTGAATCCCCTCTCCTCACGTACCCCGAAACAATGGTCGCTTGCCTCTTAGGCAGTTCCATACCTTTTCCTGGACACATTCCTGGCTATCTGTGGCACACTAGCCCCCTTCAGGCTGTGTTCATGCAGCCAACCCCAGTCCTCTCCCTGGAATCTGACCTCCGGAGCCTGAGCCTCAGCTCCCAGCTCCCACCTGTCCCGGCGGGTGAGCAGAGAAGCCTCTCGGGCTGGTGAGTGCTGGTCGGCACCAATCCTCTGTGCGGGAATCTCTCCACTTTGCCCTCCGCACCCCTATTGCTGTGCTCTCCTCCATGGCTCTGAAGCTTCCCTGCCACCACCCCTGTCTCCACCAGTGAAGAGTCTTCCTAGTGTGTGGAAACTTTTCCTCCTTCACAGCTCCCTCCCAGAGGTGCAGGTCCCATCCGTAATCTTTTGTCTCTGTTTTTTCTTTCTTCTTTTGCCCTACCCAGGTACGTGGGGAGTTTCTTGCCTTGTGGGAAGTCTGAGGTCTTCTGCCAGCATTCAGTAGGTGTTCTGTAGGAGTTGTTCCACATGTAGTTGTATTTCTGATGTATTTGCAGGGAGGAACGTGATTTCCCTGTCTTACTCTTCTGCCATCTTGAAGGTCTCCCCACGGAATCTGCATTTTTAATAAGCACTCTGCATAATTCCAACATCTGCTGAAGCGTGAACAGAACTGTTTTCGGTACTCTGAGGCAAGATTTTCCTGTTGCAGGAAGGTTGATCAGACCTTCTTTCCTAGGACATTGTCAAACTTGTGACTCTAGTATGAGCTGACTTTCTATATTTAATATAAATGCTTGGTTATGTCAATCTTAACCCTCAAGGAACACTGGTGAAGTTATAGAACAAAAGGTTTACTGTCACAGAATTTATCATCACATTTCATCCCAAAGCATATAAATGTCCCTAAGTGAATGTATTCTTCACCTAGATGGAGCAATCCTCTTTCAACTCCATAATGCCTTAGAAATATTAGGTTGGAGTCATGGAAAGACTTCTGGGGCAGGGTCTGAAATTTGGAGTTAAAAGCCTGGCCCCCTAATTATCTTTTCTTTGTAAGTAATTAGCTTAGCTTCTTTGGGCTGTAGTCATCTAATTGGTAAAAACACGATCAAAAATTTCCTGGTTATTTAACAAGTTATTTGGATTACTTAAGGAGGGAATAGTTGTTAAGGCAGCATGAAAAAATTTAAAGGAAGTCATAAGAATGTAAGGTATTATTATTGAAAACTTATTCCCAAGTGTAGCCATGCTTGTGATGGGTATAATTATTTTTCTCATATTATGCTAAGTTAATGGTGATGGGATTGAGGAATGTTGAGTTGAAGACAATTTCAAGAAGGAGAGATTAGATGTTATAAATAATCACTGGAAGTGAATGTAGGTGTCTGAATGTGAAATGGCACGCCCAGAATTTCCCAGGAACCAAGAGTGACATTTAAGCAATTGAAAATATCAGCGGAACGAATAGACTCACAGAACACGAATTTATGTCAAAAGAAAATAGAAGTATAGTGTTGCTTCTGAAAAAGAAGAGAGACTTTACAAGAACATTAATAACATGTCTAACACACAGTCTTCTCTACACAAGAGAGAAAATCCTTTCCCTATAAATCTACCTTAGATACAATGTCCTGCTTACTCTTTCTAAAGCACAGCTCTGCTTATGCCAAAAACTTCTTTAAAGTCTTTGGTGTCTCCTATTTCCTCTCCAAGCTCAACCCTTTGGTGTAGGATTGAAGACTTTCCAAAATCTAATCTTATCCCACATTTCCAAACTCATTCTCTCATTGTGTCTCTTCACTCATTATAGTTTCAACCAATAGTATTCTTTGTATTTCCCAGATTAATCTATATTTTTCATATCTCTACCTTCTATTTACAGCTCCACATTCTAACTCTTTTTCGTGCACACATGTCTAATATTTTCCAATCCATCAAGGCAAAGTTAATATATTACTGCTCTCATTTGTAAATTAAAATCCCACATTAAACTGGGTTAACTTATATCACTATAAAATTGAGAAGACCAGACATTGCATTCACTTAAGGTATACCTGGATCTAGCTGATAAAATGATATCATCAGGAAATCTGTATGTTTCTATCTCTTGGCTCTGATTTCTCTTGTATTGAATAGATTTTTCATCAAGATCTCCTTTTGAGGTACAAAAATGGCTTCCAATAGCTTCAAGAATATGTTCTACTACCATACCAACCCTACAAAAGTGAGAAAATCTATTTGTTCCTATGTTCAACAAAAGTTCTGGGTAGGCGTCTCACGGCTGCCATTGGATCATGTGCCCATCTCTAAGGTAACTGCCATGGCTGGGGAATGTGGTACTCTTATTGACAAGGTCATATGCTGACCCTGGTCTTGGGGGTGAGGTTAGTTCCACCTATACTATAGAAATGGAGAGTGATGGAGGATGAGTTCTGAAAGGAAAATATTAATTCTACTAACAGAAGAAAGGGGAATGGATGCTGAGATGACAGAGACATGAGATTCTACTTCAACCATTTCTTCTAGCTGGAAGTAACATCTTATCCTATTAAAATCCCCATAGCAGTTGTTAGCTTTCTATCTTGCATTACAGTTATCTATGTACCTTTCTCATTTCCTCATTTGCCTTTAAGATCCTGGAGACTAAATGGAAGCTCCTAATTGTCATTTTCTTTCCCACACTGCCTTTCAGGATGCTTTGTTCTGCTTTGTTTATTTTCTACTCACTCTGGAATTACAAACAGGGCACTTAACCTCCTTGGACCTATTTCTTGAAAAAGAGGTATTATAATAGATCATTTCTAAGCTCCTTTCTAATGTCAAAATTCTCTGAGTCTACTATATAATCAAATAGTTTTTGAGTGAATGAATATAGCACGGGGGAAACGCAAATACTGTCATACCTTGGATTTGTTTGGATATGCTTCAAGAATGTCAGTTGCCAACTGAATTAAACACCCAAATCCAGGAACCCAGAGTGTTCAATATAAAGATTATCTGATAGAGTATTTTCCCTCACTCTGGTTTTCTACACATGTAATGCATAGAATTAGGAATTGTTTTCCCATTTGCTACTTTAATGTAGGAAGATGTGAAGGCTCAGTGTTCCATGGAAGGGAAGTGAATCAGAGCTTGTTTTGTTAGCTCATGTGAGACGAAGAGCCTGAACAATATTGGGTTATTAAACCCAGAGAACCTGAGTAAAAATAAAGATGGGAGAGGTAAATAATTGGAAGTGAATAGATTATATGATAATAAATGTAACCTTGAGTGAGTCCTTGCTAAATGTGAGGCACTATACTGATTATGTTTTATCTTACATAATTTTACAATGATCCTATGAACTAGGTCTGTTATCCCCATTTACAAAAGGGAAAACAAGAATTAAGACTTATTAAAGTGGCTTGCAAGAGCTGACTCAGCAGCAGAGATCTTAATCCCAAGTGGTTCTCTTCTGAATCCAGAACCCAAACATTCAAATCACCATATTCTATTGTGTTCAGGGTCATTCTGCATCAGTGTGTTTTATTTCTTCCTACAGGTTCTCAAACTTAAGGTTCCTCTCCCACTTTTTGCTGAGCTCAGAAAAAGATAATCTTTTTCCATTTAAGTATTTTATAGAGATTAAGGTGCAGATTGACCCTGATCATTCACGTGACTTGTTGAGGAGTCCATAGTAACCACACTGGCCAGGGAGCTTGTCTCCACATGACAAGTTCTGGGAGATTTTATAGAATCCTAGAATCTCATGGTTGCAAGAAATGTTATCACTTATTTAGTACAAACCCCCATCTCAATCTGATGCTTTGCTCTGATTTAGAACACATAGTTATGGAAGTTAAAAGTAGTACATGGCACAACTTGACCCAGACATCCCATAGGCAAGGGGATTGTCTGCCCAGAGGGAACAGGGTATGTTACTGTCGGATCTCTGTGCTGCTGAGCAAATAAAATCCAGTTTGGAAATCCGGCGTATCTGGTTTTACAGAGGCTCTTTCACAGAGCAGAGGACCAGGTTATGGCCCTATTCTAGTATCTGCTACCAGCTATCTCTTTGCTCAGGTTATTTCACTGATTACTGTTAAACCAAACAAGGGACTAGGTACATGCATGTGTGTGAGATGTACAATGAAGTAAGACTGTCAATCAGGCCACAATAGCCAAAGCATGGGGAAAACTCACATTGCATGCAGGAATAAAGGAACATACACTCGTGATGAGATATTCAGTATATTTTCAGATATTCAGTGTAATTTTGCTAAGCCATGAACCTACCATAGCCGGTAATTTAAAATGATTTCTTCAGTCTTGCTATGGCTTTCTTAAAGAGGCAAATCTGTAGGTTTTTCTGTGATAACAGCAAAATGAATGGAATATGGCATACATAATTAGGGTCTAACTTGAAAACAGAGCTCACCTCTGTTCCCTGTTCTCAGATTTGTCTCTCTGACCAGATTTCTCAGACATATAGTAGTGACCCAACATTTTCCACATCCACTCCTAAGTGTGTGCTAGATGAAGGGAAAGTCCACTGATAACCACTTTTTCTTATGGCCTCAGTAGCCAAATGTGTAGCCAAGCGGCCTCTGTGCATGTCTGGATATGTCAAATGTGTTGCACCTGATCTCTTAGCTTTCCAGTCAGCTTATTCCCTGGGGCCCCCCGATAGCTGTGCTTCTTCAAAGCAGAGAACACAGAAGGAAGCCCTTGACCTTTTTCTAATTATAATTCCACAGAAAGTGGTAGACAAAATAAACATAATGGAACAAAGCACGTCGTCATGTAGATTCCCCTTATGTGTGCCCCAAATTCATTGATGGTGGGTCTTATTAAAGATGACAGGAGAAAAATCTGAAGAGTCAGTTTCTGTTTGAACCAGGCTCAGCAGGCCTGGTCAAGTCAGCTGTCACATCATTAGTCAGGAATTGGACAGTCTTTACGAAGTGGTTCTTAATTCATTAGTGCTAAGTGGCACGATTGATTTACAAGTATTCATGATTTGACTCTTTTATCACAGGGTCACTGGAGAGGGGCATTGCATGGAGAATATCTTAAGTTCTCCAGATCTCAGTGGCCAGTTTGTTTAATGAGCATTTAACTCCAGCTTGGTTACCTTATTTTCTTGATTCTAGGGTACTATCATTTTAATAATAGCTTTTCAAGGAAAACTCTTTTGCTTGAAATGAGGTTGATATATTCAATATATAGGTAATGTAGGTAATATACCTATTTATTAATTATATTACATATTATATATTATTTTTCTAGATACTATAGTACATATTATGTATGTAGTAGATAAGTGGAAAGATGTTATCCTAGTTTAAATAAAATAATATACAGGAAGTAGGTTTAGATCATTTTATGTGTGTGTGTACATACATATCCATAGATATGGTACTTATGTTTCCTTTCTACTCTTCTGACTAAGATGTTGTAAGTACATGGAGCTAGCAGAAAGCCACCCACTAAAGATACTTCTGAATTCTCTGAGTAGCCCAGATCCAGCCCTGGTGGCCTACGTTTAACTTCAGACTTTCAATGAGATATAATGGTATTTATGATTTTAGTGAAGAGGAATTATGTCCAAATAAGGACATCATACTGTCTGAAAAATAAATGAGCTGTCCCAAGCAAGATTAATCCATATTTCTGTAAAAGTGTAGAGCAGAGAAGTAAAGTTTGATAACATCTCTCAAAAATATGCAGGAAAGAAGATGCTGTATCCCATGAGGAGTTTCTAGTATGTGTGCTAAGATATTTATTGATTTACTCATCAGTCCTTTGGCAAATACTGACAGAGCAGTATATATTGTGCCATGCACTGTGCTGAGCTCTCAAGACATGACAATAACCAAAAAAGACATTTTTATACATTTACCAAGCAGACAAAAGGGAAGGTAATCAATAATGAATGTACAACTAAGTCATGGATTACAGACTGTGACAAGTGCAAAGAAGGAAATAAACGAGCATATACTAAGTACATCAATGCTGGGACTAAATTCCAGGGAGCCTGTCATGAATAGAGACTGGGAAAAAACATTCTAGAAAAAGGGGGAAAACAGATAAAGACCCTAAATAAAAATCTAACAATAGGCAAATGTAGCCAGAGGACAAAGCAGGAGGGAGAGTGTAATGAAAGGAACTTGAAGAGGTACATAGGTCAGGTCAAATAGTGCCTTGTAGACTACTGTATGAAGTTTATTTATTAATTGAAGTTCAAAGATCTCTTCCTATGCAATGCCTGTATCACTTCTGTTTTTTTGTTTGTTTTTTTCATGTGGCTGAATCCTCTGGTACATGTTAAGAAGTAGAGATAGAGACTACCCCTATCTTTTTATTAATTTTCCAGATTGTTTCTAAAATGTAGTCACTATATATATTTGCTCTAGTCTTCTCATTGATATCCTTTGTCAGGTTAAGAAAATCACCTTTTAGATTTAAATGATAATAATTTTCTTCACAAAAAAATAATGTTGGACTCTATTGAATGCTTATTCTGCCTCTATTGAAATGATCACATTTTGCTCTCTTTATCTGTTAAAGTGGTATATTTTTATAGACTTTCTCATTTTAAATAATCTTACAATCATTAGAAACCCTACTTATTCTATATACCTCTATATATTTGTGTATTTATTTATTTTAATATGCTGATAAATTGTCTTCATTTATTTTCTTTAGTCTTTTTGATCTGTGTTCCTAGAAGATATTGTGATTCTTTTCTATACTGTCCTTTTCTTGTTTGGAATTAAGATTATATGTGCCTCATACAATGAGTTGAGTAGCTTACCTACTTTTTCTACTTTCTGAAATGTTTTTAAAATTTGACAGAATAACTGTATGGATTTTGAATCTCCTGTGAAGGGACACTTTTACATGTATTCAGTTTTTCAATGTTTATTTGTTCATATTGGTTTTGGTCATTTATAGTTTTCTAGAAAATAATCCTGTTTTGTTTTCAAAATTATTGACATAAAGTTATTCATTAATAATGTTTAAAGATTCTCCTATAGCTAGGGAATAGTATGCTGGTAAATTGTATCCCCCAAAATAACATTGATTTGTAGTATTTGTCAATTTCCATGGTATAAATACTTTGGCATGGTAGATTTCAAGCTATCAACATGGCATCAGTGAACATGGAATTGACCCATAATCAGCTCTCTACTATCTTCTAGCTCCTGAATACTAGTGAGTTATACTTTTCCTTTTTTCCTTTCTGATTTTATTTATTTGTGCCTTTTCTCTGCCCCCTCCCGACCAATTTGTAAATCGGTCGTCTTAGAGGTTTTTATATTCTATCAGACTATCTTAAAAGTATGAATTTCCAGTTTTGTCAATTCCCTCTTTTGTTTTTCTCTCCTATAAACTTCAACTGTCTTTATTGTAATCTTTATTCTATGTTCTTCGGGTTGTCTTTACTTTTTAAAAAAAAAAAACTTCTAGCGATTCAAAGGCATTTATTTTCCATTTGTTTGGTAACAAATTTAAAGGTATAGATTTGTAAGTACTTTTTAGCTGCATGTCACAAATTTTCATTTGGTATTCTCATTATCTCAATCCTGCAGATTTAGTAATGTATACAGTGTTTTACTTCAGGTGTCTAAAATGTATTCCTTTGCTTTTTGAGACAGAGGGCTTCCTTTTCATGAATGATTCCTAAGTAATGCATGAAGGTCAAAGAAGATTGCATGATAGCACTTCTTTGAAAACTGAAACCAACTTTGTGTCTTTGCCCCACAGTTTAGGCATGCCTGAATGAGTGTATAGTCTTTAAAGTCATTTCTTACCTTATAAAATATTTAATTCCAGTCTTTGTAACACAGATATGTATTTCCTATTTATTTTGCTGAAAAGAAATTTAAAACATCCCTGAGGCACTCCTCCCCAAAACAACCACCACTAATACTATCTCAACAAACACAATCCTTAAAGAGTTAAATGTAATTATCAAAAAGCTGTAGAACAGTGTCTTCAAATAAATTACTCCATAATGTCTATCTTCCATAGTACTCCATTTAGCATTCTTTTAACTTTTAAATACTGCTCACTTAGAACTTTGCTAGCCAAGCCTACATATGCTACTCATGGTTTATGTCATTGAACTTTAACCCAAAAAAGTTTAAACTGATAAAATCTACTAAAGACAATGAAAGCAATGCAAATGATGCATTATATTATCACTGCCCGCTAACTAAAAAACCAGGAATGCAAGTGCAAAGATAATTGTTAGCTCCATTTTTTGTTGCTCAGAAGATACTCAAAATTTAAATTCATCTCAGTAGGAATAGGGCATTACAATGAATTCCTTTTAAAAGTTGAATTCTTCTAATCTTAAGAGAATAATTTAGAGTATTTCTTTATCAGATATAGAGATAAATGTGTAGATTCACAGACATATGTGTCTATTTTTACTGGTTTAAGATTCTTACAGTCTTGCTAATTTTTTCTTGTCTACTTCATCTGTCACTTTCTCAGAGATGTTTTAAAATATCCCAATATGATTTGTGGATTTGTCAATTCCTTTTTATGCTGTCAGTTTTTACTTCACGTACTTTAATGCCAGGATGATGTGAACATCCAAAGTTAACAGGTTTTATATCTTCTCAGTGAATTATCCTTTTTATTACTATGTAGTGTTCCTCTTTATTCCTGTTAATGAGATTTGCCTTGTAATATGTTATTTCCATTTTTAATATTGCTATCTAGCTCATTTTTATTTCAACTTCATTTCAGGAGTGTTTTAGATGTGTTTCTTCTATATAGGTCATAGCTACATATTGCTATTTTTATGTAACATAATAATATTTGTCTTTTAGACAGTGAGTTCAATTTCATTATATTCATTATAATTATTGATATGTTTGGACTTATTTCTATCATATGGTTACCTTTTTTTTTCTGTGTTTCTTTCTTGTTCTCTCCTCTGACTTTTGTTGCATTGACAGAAAAGTTAATAGTTAATTATATAAAAATTCTATAGCTATTCAAGATTTCTATCCTTTTCCAAACCAAGAAAGGACCTTTGGCATATTTTAACTAACCCTTTCACCTTGTTATTTTTATTTTACTAAACAAATAAAAATAGTTATCATATTAATTAGGTTATTAATACAACTTGACAAAAAAGAAAATAAATCTAAAATTTCAGGGGCATAACAAAACATTTTTTAAAAATTTCTTTTCATGAAAAATCATGTTAGGCATCTCCCTTTCAAGCAGCGACTTGGAGACCCTCTTAGCTTCCATCTTGCAAGACATCACCAGTGTAGGTCAGAATTATTGCCTGTTCCATGATGTCAGGGCTATGTCAGATCCAAGCAAAGCTAGTGTACAGCTTGTCCCAGCTCCTGGAAGGGAGTCTACATCTTTATTCCCTGCTTCCCTTGGCCCATAGCTTTCCCAGTTAAAAACTGATGGCCTTTATTGAAATATTGGTGGGGGATTACCCCTCCAGGATTAGAGGTGATTTATCTCAGGCTCTGGCTAGAAGCCATGAGCTTTTCTCTAGACCACTAACATTAAGGAGGTGAGCTCCCTGTTCCCACTGCCTGTTTCAATGCCTGCCCCAGAGAACCTTTGCCATCAGCCTTGGTCTTGTGTATTCTGAATCTTGTCCACAGAGCCAAAGGAGTATTGTAATCAGCAACGCACCATCACATAGATTTCCACTTGCTTCTCTTTTATACCTACCTTTTCTTGTTTGATTTCTTCCATTCTATGGTTTGTGATTCATTTTAATATATAAGGAAAGGTGACCTATATACATTTTGTATATCATAAATATATACCAGTATACACTTTAACCTCTATTACAGATCATCCCATAAGATTAATTTTCTGTGTTCCTTCTTGCAAAGAGACATTTTAGCCCCTGTTAACTTTCACTCAAGAGCTGAACTACAGTCACTGTCTGTGATGGGCCCAGAGCAGCTCATGGCTTTGATTCTTCTCTTGTTATATATTTGTTCATTTATATTTCACATATCATTGCCATGTATCTGGAGTGGAGTGAGCAAATCAAAGCATGAAATTACTGTATTACCTAGATCAGAAGTATCAGTCTAATATATTTCTATTATTCTAAGCAAATGGATTAAAATAAACTGTTGTCACAGATCCATAAATGCACACTACAGTGTGCAACACATACTAACACGGTCTACTTCAGTTCAGGTGGGAGGACTGTTAAAGAAACCCTTTGGCTTCAGTGGAGAATAGAGAAAACCTCAGATTGAGAGCTCTTAAAGACTGTTGCCATGACTCAAAGAGCCTTACATGGATGGTAGTTGTGTGCCTCATTCTCAGATATATTTGGTTCCTCCCCTATCACTGCAGATGAGGTAAAAATGGTCTATATGCTGCTCACCAGAAATTTAATGTTGAAATGATTCATTTTTGCTTCATGTGAACTAAGCAACACAGGAAACATCACTAAAAACCACAAAGGCTTAAGTTGTCTATCAGTCATTTTGTCACCAAACATTTGTTGAGTCACCACTCTGTTCTAGGTACTGGAAGTATAGAAGTACACAAAACACAATTTTAAAATGCCTGCCTGTATAGATATAGAAACAAATAAGTAATATATGTAATATGTTGGACAGATGATAAAGATTATATTATAAAACAAAGCAGGGAAAGCATGTTTAAAATTGCCATCTTAAACAGAGTGGTAACTGAGAAGGTGATGCCTCTACAAAACACAAAAATGGTGTGTGAGCAAGTCACAAGGACCATGTGAGTGACAGCATTGAGGTAGGGGTGACTGAAGCAGCTAAGCAGGAGTGAGAGTACTCAGAGGAGGGATCAGACAGCACTTGGAAGTAGGATTGCAGGATCATATAGGAGTTCTATTTTTAACTTTTTGAGGAAACTCCATACTGTTTTCTTTAGTGGCCATACCAATTGACATTCCCACTAACATTGCACCAGTGTTCCCTTTTCTCCATATCCTCACAAACACTTGGTATCTCTTGTCTTTTTGATAATAACCATATTCTAACAGGTATGTGGTGGTATCTCACTGTGGTTTTGATTTGCATTTCCCTGATGATTAGCTTTGTTGAACACCTTTTAATGTACTTGTTAGTACATTTGTACGTTGACTTTGGAAAAATGTCTCCAAGTCCTTTGCCCATTTTTTAATCACCTCTTTTTTTCTTTTTTAATGCTTTTGAGTTGTATGAGTTCCTTATATATTTTGGATATTGATCCCTTATCAGATATATGATATGCAATATTTTCTCCCATTCTGCATTGATTATTTCTTTTGCTGTGTAGAAGATTTTTAGTTTGATGTAATTCCACTTATTTATTTTTGCTTTTATTGCTAATGCTTTTGGTGCCATATCCAAAATAATTGTTGCCAACACCCATGTCAAAAAGCTTCTCCCCTATGTTTTCGTCTAAGAGCTTTACAGTTTTAAGTCTTATGTATATGTCTTTCATTTATTGTAAGTTAATTTATGTGAGTGGTGTAAGACAGGGATCCAATTTTATTTTTCTGCTTGAGGTTACCCAGTTTTCCCAACACAATTTATTAAAGAGACTATGCTTTCCCCATTGAATATTCTTGGCTCCACTTTCAAATATTAGTTGACTGTATATGTGTAAGTTTATTTCTGGAATCTTGATTCTGTTCCATTTGTATATGTGTCTATTTTTATGCTAGCACCATACTGTTTTGATTACTATAGCTTTGTAGTATGTTTGAAATCAGGAAGTTTGATGCCTCCAGTCTTCTTCTTCCTCAGAATTGCTTTGGCTATTTGGGGTCTTTTATGGTTCCTTACAAATTTTAAGATTGGTTTTTTTCTGTCTGTGAAAAATGACATTGGAATTATGATAGGGATTGCATTGAATCTATAGGTGACTTCAGGTAGTATGGACATTTTAACAATGTTAACTCTTCTGATCCATGAACATGAGATATTTTTCTATTTATTTGTGTCTTCTTTAATTTCATATTGGTGTATAGATCTTGCACTTCCTTGGTTTAATTTATTCTTGTGTATTTTATTATTTTTGATGCTATTATAAATAGAATTTCCTTTATTTTTTCAGATATTATTAGCATATAGAAATACAAATGATTTTTGTATATTGATTTTGTGCCCTGCAACTTTACTTAGTTTATTTGTTCTAACAATTTTTTGCTAGAATCTTTAAGATTTTCTATATAAAAGATCATGCCATCAACATACAGAGACAATTTTATTTCTTCCTTTCCAATGTGGAGACCTTTTATTTCTTTTTCTTGCCTAATTACTCTGGCTAGGATTTCCAGAACTATGTGGAATAGAAGTGATGGGAGTCAACACTCTTGTTTTGTTCCTGATCCTAAAGGAAAAGCTTTTAAACTTTCATTCTTGAGTATAATGTTAACTTTGGATTTGTCATATATGACCTTGATTACATTGAGGTATGTTACTTTTATATCCAATTTGTTGAGTTTAAAAAAAAATTAGTGGAGTATAGTTGATTTACAATATTGTGTTAGCTTCAGGTGTACATCAAAGTGAATCAGTTATACATATACATATATCCATTCTTTTTTAGATTCTTCTCCCATATAGGTTATTACAGAATATTGAGTAGAGTTCCCTGTGCTATACATTAGGTCCTTATTAGTTATCTATTTTATTTATAGTAGTGCGTGTATTTTTTTTTATCATGAATGGAACTTGAATTTTGTCAAATGCTTTTGCTTCATCTATTAAGATAATGATAAAATTTTTGTCTTTAATTCTATTGATGTCTTCTATCACACTGAATATGTTGCACCATTCTTACATCCCAGGGATAAATTCCTCTTGATCATGGTGTATGATCCTTTAATGTGCTATTGAATTCAGTTCATTAGTATTTTCTTGAGAATTTTTGTATCTATATTTATCAGGTACACTGCTCTGTAGTTATATTTTCTTATAGTATTTTTGTCTGGCCTTGATATCAGGGTAATTCTGGCATTATAAAATGAGTTTGGGAGCATTATCTCCTCTTCAGTTTTTTAGAACAGTTTAAAAGAATTGGCATTAAATATTTGGTAGAATTCACCTGTGAAATCAAATTGTCCTAGGCCTTTCTTTGTTGGGAGGTTTTTGGTTATTGTTTTAATTTCCTTCTTTTTGGTCTGTTCAGATTTTCTTTTTCTTTATGACTCAAACCTCTTAGGTTGTATATTTCTAGGAATTTATCTATTTCTCTAAGGTTGTCCAATTTGTTGGCATATAATTTTTCATAGCTGTCCCTTATGTTCCTTTGTATTTGTGTGATGTCAGTTGTAATGTCTTCTTTTTCATTTATAATTTTCATGTATTTGAGTTTTCTTTAATATTTCAAAAAGTATATCTTAGTTTTATTGATCTATTGTATCAAAACAAAACAATATTGTTTTCCTATTCTCTACTTCATTTATTTCTGCTGTGTTCTTTGTTATCTCCTTCCTTCTGCTAACTTCAGACTCAATTTTTTCTACTTTTATAGTTCTTTGATATGTAAAGTTAAGCTGAGATTTTGTTTTTTTAACATAGGCACTTATTAGTGTAAATTTCCCTCTTAGCACTACTTTTGCTATATTCCATATGTTTTTGGTATGTTGTATTTCCATTTTTGTTTGTTTCAAAAATATTTTTATTTCCCTTTTGGGTTTATCATGGACCCTCTGAATGTTTAGAAGCATGTAGTTTAATTTCCACAATTTGTTAATTTTCCAGTTTTCCTCCTGTTACTGATTTCTAGTTTTAAACCATTGTGGTCAGAAATATTTGGTAAAATATTGATTTCAATTTTGAAAAAAAATTTTAGACTGTCTTATGACCTAACATATAATCTATTCTAAAGAATGTTCCATGTGCACTTGAGAAGACTGCATTCTACTGCTGTTGGATGGAATGTTCTGTATATTTCTCTTAGATCCATTGTCTAAAGTGTAGTTCAAGACCAAGGTTTTCTTTTTCATTTTTGTCTGGATGATATATCTATTGTTGAAAATGGGGTATTGAAGTCTTCTACTCTTATTGAAAGTTGTCTACTACTCCCTTCAAATCTCTTAATATTTGCTTACTATATTTAGATGTTCCAGTGTTGTGTGTGTATATATTTACAATTGTTATATCCTCTTGAGTTGATCCCTTTATCATTATATAACAACTTTTTGTCTCTTATTACAGTTTTTAACTTAAAGTCTATTTTGTCTGATATAAGTATAGCTACTCCTGCTTTCTTTTGCTTTCCATTTGTGTGGAATATCTTTTTCTCTCTTCATTTTGAGTCTATATGTGTTCTTGAAACTGCAGTGACTCTCTTATTGTCTGCATATAGTTGGGGCTTGTCTCTCTCTTTTTAAATTCAGTCATCCACTCTGTGACTTTCAATTAGAGAATTTGATCCATTTATATTTAAGGTAATTACTTAGAGATAAGGACTTACTGTTGCCATCTTGTTCATCATTTTTTGGCTGTTTTGTAGTGCCTTTCTTCCTTTCCTCCTGCCTGCCTTTGTGAATGGATGATTTTCTGTAATATTCTAGCTTCCCCTTCTCTTTATTTTGTGTGTGTCAACTATTGGTTTTTGTTTTGTACTTACTTTGAGGCTTACTTGAAATATCTTATCAATATAACAGTCTATTTTAAGCTGATAACGTTCCACTATCCTTTGTATAACCTGAAAACTTGGAGGTAGATCCAGAGATATATATGTTTTCAGGATATACAAAGGACACTGGAACATTATCAGCTTGATTAGACTCAGGTTTGACCCCTTATGAATGATTATTTGTGGTTTTAAATTCTTTTGCTGGGAGATACCTAATACCTAGTTTTTGTTCTTTTTTATGTTAGCATCTATTGATGCATAATACTGCCATACATTAATTCACTTGCACTTGTAAAATATAATATCTTAATTATGTTATGTTTTGTGATATACTTGGAGAATAATTTTATAACAGAATGTTTCCCCTCATCCACTATTTAGTTACTAATAAAAGAATTCATATAGGAAAGACAAGATACATGCATGTTACTTTTCTTTTACATATCTAGATTTTAAAATATTACAAAATGTTGTCTGTCACTCTCATAGAGTGAACATTACTATTACAGATGGTCCCTGAGTTTTGCTGGTTTGACTTAGGATTTTTTGAGTTTACGATGGTGCAAAAGAGGTATACTTTCAGTAGAAACTGCACCTCGAATTCTGAATTTTGACCTTTTCCTGGGCTAGCAATATGAGGTACTATCCTCTCTCATGATGCTGGGCAATAGCAGTGAGCCACAGCTCCCAGTCAGCCATGCAATCACAACCAAAACAGTTGGAACCATTCTGTGCTCAACCATTCTGTTTTTCACTTTTAGTACAGTAGCCAATAAACTGCATGAGATATTCAACAACTTTATTATAAAATAGGATTCTTGTTAGGTGATTTTACCCAACAGTAGGCTAACATAAGTGTTCTGAGCACATTTAAGGGAGGTGAGGCTAAGACATGACGTTCTGTGGTTTATTAAGTGCATTTTTTATTTGTATTTTCAATTTGTGTTGAGTTTATCAGGACATAACTCCACCATAAGTTAAGGAAGATCTGTATAAAATTGTGAACACAACACATTTGAAAACCTACAAGAAATGTCTAATTTCCTAGAAACATAACTTGCCCAAACAGGTTCTTTTGAAGATAGAAAGGTTTAGCAGATAATTTTCCATGGCGGGGGGTGGGGGAAGTAACAGTGAGATCCTTATAGAAAACAAAACAACATAAAACATTGAGCACAAAGGATTTTACAGAATTTTAATAACCATTTAGAATACTAAAGCCTAAACTATTTCTGACCATAATAAAGAAATACAAATGAACAAAGTTTATCAGTGATAGTAAAGCCTGTTTTTTTCAAGTTCACAAGATACTACAAACCTCGTGCTTAACATAACAATGCAAAAAACCTAAATAAAAACATTATTAAGCAAAATTTAATTAGAAATCATATATCATGACCTGGTAAGGTTTATTTTAGGAATGCAGTAATAGTGTGATGTTAGGAAACCCTGCCCATTTAATCCATCATTGTAATAGAAATAAGGATAAAAAATTATATGATCATCTCCATAGATGCCAAAAACACCTTTTTACAAAATTTAACATCAATTCCTGATAAATTACTTGTTGAAAAGATGTTAATTGGTTTCCTTAACGTGATAAAAATGTATACATTACATTCTCAAAGTCAGCTGTATTCACAGTTTATATCTCAATAAAAGTAAAAGACAGCATTTGAATTTATAATTTTGTCAAAAATAAAAAAAAACACCAAGGAATACATTTAGCAAGACACATGCAAGACTACTGTAGTGTAAACTGTAAAACCCTGTTGAGTGAAATAAAGGAAGCTCTAAATAAATGGAGAGTTATACAATATTCATGAATTTAAAATTTCAGTGTTATTAAAATATCAATTCTCCCCAAAATGACCTGTAGCCAGGTTTCTTAACATCAGCACTCTAGACATTTTGGACTAAATAATTTTTTATTGTCAGGGGAGTGGGTTGGTGTCCTGTGCATTGTGCAATATTTAGCAATATCCCTGGCCTCTGCTTACCAGATACTTCCCCCAGTTAGGACAACAAAAACTGTCCTTAGACATTGTTAAATGTCCCCTGGGGAGTGAAATCACCCCAGCTGAAAATCACTTATCTCTAGGTCAATGCAATTTCAAACATAATACCACCAGAATGTTTGTAGAAATTAACAGCATTAAAAAATTTATATGGATAAACAAAGGACCTAGACTACCAAAGCACTTATCCGCCAACCCCACAATAAAATTAGTTAACATACATCACCATACATGATTACAATTTTTTTTCTTGTGATGAGAACTTTTAAGAGCTACTCTTTTGGTTTTTTTTTTGTTTTTTTTTGTGGTATGCAGGCCTCTCACTGTTGTGGCCTCTCCCGTTGCGGAGCACAGGCTCCGGACCCGCAAGCTCAGTGGCCATGGCTCACGGGCCCAGCCGCTCCGCGGCTTGTGGGATGTTCCCGAACCGGGGCACGAACCTGCATCCCCTGCATCGGCAGGCAGACTCTCAACCACTGCGCCACCAGGGAAGCCCAAAAGCTACTCTTTTAACAACTTTCAAACATGCAATAGAGTATTATTAACTACAGTCACCATTTTGTATATTACATCCCTATAACTTATTTATTTTATAATTGGAAGTTTGTACCTTTTGACCCTCTTTACCCATTTTGCCCACCCCCTAACCCCAATCTCCACCTCTGACAACCACCAATCAGTTCTCTATATCCGTGACCTCTCTTGTCTCTTTTTTTTGATTCCACATATAAATGTGATAATACAGTATTTGTCTCTCACTGTCTGACTTATTTTACTTAGCATAATGCCCTCGAGGTCCACCCATGTTGTCACAAATGGCAAGATTTCTTTCTTTTTTTAATGGCTGAATAATATTTCAGCAAGTGTGTGTGTAACTAATATATATATGTAAATCACATTTTCTTTATCCCTTCTTCCATTGATGGCCACTTAGGTTGTTTCCATTATCTTGGCTATTGTAAATAATGCTGCAATGAACATTAGTGATTTTGTTCCTTAAGATAGATACCTAGAAGAAGAATTGCTGGATCATATGGTAGTTATGTTTTTAATTTTTTGAGACATCTCTGTACTGTTTTCCATAGTGGCGGCACCAACTTACATTCCCACCAACAGTGCACAAGGGTTCCCTTTTCTCTACATCCTCTCTGACATTTGTCATTTCTTGTTTTTTTGATAATAGTCATTCTAATAGGTGTGGGGTAATATCTTGCAGTGGTTATGACTTGTATTTCCCTGAAGATTAGTGATACTGAGCACCTTTTCATGTACCTGTTGACCACCAATATCTATTCTCATCCTCTGCCCATTTTTTTGGTATTTAATTGTAATCCAAAGCTCTCTTGAAAAAGAAGGACTACCTTACTACAAAACTTTCTATAAAACTATAGTAATCAAGATGATGTGGTAGTGGAGTAAGTATTGACAAATGGATTAGTAGAACAAGATCAAATCAACTCAGTCTTATATGGCCATTTGAGTTTTGACAAAGATGCCAAAGAATTCCAATGAGGAAAGAAGTGTCTTTTCAACAAACTTTCCTGATACAACTAGATATCCATAAAGCAAAAAGATAAACAAGATGAACCTTGACCCCATCTTACACCAAACAAACACAAAATGACCAAAATGTAAGAGTCAAATAGCATGTTGATTTTAGGGGAAAAAAAGAAAACTATTTTCAAACAGGAAAATATTTTCTTACTTAAAAATACTAAAATTTCTTGGATGGAACATAGAGGAAAATATCATAAAAGTAAAAATTGATACAACAGACATCTTTAAAATATTTTTCATCAAAAGATGTTATTAAAAAATGAGTAGGTACAACACAGGTTCTGAGAAAATATTCACAAAACATATATCTAACAAAAGACTAGTATCCAGGACACATAAAGAACTCCTACGAATTAATAAGACAATCTAATTTTTAAAAAGGGCAAAAAATATGAAGGAGATATAGCAAGTGGGAGTATAAAATAGTACAACCACTTTGAGAAATGTCTGGTTCTTTCCTATACAACTAACAATTTACTTAGACTAAGACCCCACAATTCCACTCCCAGATATTTACCCATTAAAAAGAAGAAAACTAGGGCTTCCCTGGTGGTGCAGTGGTTGAGAGTCCACCTGCCAATGCAGGGGACATGGGTTCATGCCCCAGTCCAGGAAGATCCCACCTGCCGCGGAGTGGCTAGGCCCATGAGCCATGGCCACTGAGCCTGCGCGTCCGGAGCCTGTGCTCCGCAACGGGAGAGGCCACAACAGTGAGAGGCCTGCATACTGCAAAAAAAAAAAAAAGAAAACTAATGTCAACAAAAAGATTTATGTATAAATTTTCATAGTACCTTCATTCATAATAACCAAAAAGGGCAAACAACCCAGGTGCCCATCAATAGAAGAATGGATAAACAAACTGTGATATATTCATGTAATGTAATACCATTTAGCAATGAAAAGGAGCACAATACAACTACATGAAACAACATGAGTGAATATTATGTAAAATATATACAGTTTAATTCTATATAAATGATGTTCCAGAATAGTGAACACTAGGGAGGATTGGTGAAGATTTACTAGAAATAGATATAAGGAAAAATTCTGGGTGATAATAATATTCTACATCTTAACAGTTGTTTGGGTTACACACATATATGCATTTGTAGAAATTCAATAAACATACACTTAAAATGTGTTCATTTAGTTGTATGTTAATTTATATAAACAAAAAAATGAACATTAATGAAATGCATGCTTAAGTATTGAGACAGGTGTCTCTGTCTTCAATTTAACTTAAAATGCATCAAAAATATGTTGCTTTGATAGAGGAGGATAAGGGTAAATGTGGTAAAAAGTGTAGAAAATGTTAATAGTAGAATCTAGGTGGCAGCTATACTGAGGTTCATTATAAAATTCAACTTTTCTGTTTATCTGAACCTTTACTTGATAGCATGTTGAGGAAAAAATTAATGGAGTAACATATATAAAATATTCAAGGAAAGAAAACATGACCCTCAGGTTTTCTTTTCAACCAGTCTGAGCTTCAGTATAAAGACCGAGAGAAATCATGAATATGCCAGAATATGCGGAATATTTTTTCTATACTCATTTTATAAGAGTCTGTTGGAGAACAGGCTCAGACATCTAGAATAACTAGAGAAGTGAGAACATAAGGGTTAATGTAGAATTTTAGCTATGAATTTTAAGAGAAATGATAATTATATCATCACAATCTTACAACCTATAATAAATTAATTGACCTAAGTTAACCATTCTCAAAATGTAGTGTACCTAATAATCATGTGGGAAATCTGTTAAAACAAAAACTTCTTGGCCACACCTCCAGAGACCCTGATTTATATGTCTGCAGGAGAACCTATTAACTTGCATTTCTAATGAGCTCTCAGGTGGTACTGATGGCACTAATCTACAGAATACACATTAAGTAGCACTGATACAGGCCATGGCTGTTAACATCAGAAAAGGAAAGACAATCAAATATGGGCCTCCTAACTGAAATGCACTATGCCACCTGTGGAACTGTTGTGCAAAAGCAAATGGAGCTAGAATCGAAATAAGTCTCTATATCTTATTTCCATTATATTGAAAATATAAGAGCTATAGAAATGTATTAAACAGTGCCATGGAAATAATTTCAGCCAAGTCCAGACTATGGGAAACTCTACAGGACCAAGGACCTAGTTACTTTCACAAAAAATTGCAAGGAAATAAAAGAGATGAAGAGAGAAACACATAGTTTAAAAGAGAGTCAAAATTCATATCAACTTATTACAATATCTGGGCCTTATTTAGACCCTAATGCAGAAACAAATGATAAGGAAAAGTGATAATACAAGTGAGGGAATTTGAACACTGGCTTTGTGTGATGCTATTAAGAAAGAGCTGTTATTTTTTAGGCATACCACAGATTCATTATGATCTTAAAGATAACAGGTCCCATCTTTTCTAGATATATTAAAAATATTTACATATGAAATTATATACTGTCTGAAAACTTCTTTAACTTTGCTGAGGTAGCAAGTGTGGGGTAGATTAAACAGAGTTAAGTATGAGTTACTGAAGTTGGGTGATGGATGCATGGAAACTCATTATACTACTCTCCCTACTCTGGTAAACATTTGATCTTTCCACAATAAATGTTTTAAATATTTTTAAAAATTATAATAACAAAAGAACAATTCATTACTTTGGAAATAATTGGGCAGTGTTGTTAAGAGATTCAGTCATTAAATAACAAATATAGAGTGAACCATTGCATGATGGGCAGATTGAAAACAACTGTCTGAGTCTATTTCATGTTGTAAAAATTTCCTCACAGAATTCTTAGAACAAAGTTAATTTACCAGTCAGCAGGATATACCCAAGAAGCATAGACTGAAAGAAATTTGAAAAATAAAGTTACACCTAGATCAACAAGAAAATCATTGAAATTTCATTAAAACAAAACAAAACACTGCTGCTCCCCTCCATTCTTCCATTTAGGTCTGGAAAATGTTATAGCAAATTCCCTGTCTCCAGTTCAACATTGCAGTTATTTTTAAAATGTATTATCTACTATTATTTGCTCCTGGCTAGGTTAAGGGAATTAGTATGCACTGCAAATTTTGATTTTTTTTTAGGGTAAAGATAGCTAAGTAAAATGAAATAATTCTGTTTACCTAACTTAGTATTAGAAGTTAAAATAACGTGTTTTCTTTTTCATATTTAGGTAAGGCTGCTTTTCACTTGATGATAGACACATACATTCTTTTTTATTTTTCACTTGCAAGAGGATTTATTTTATTTTTTACCCTCTTTATTGGAATAAAATTGCTTTACATTGTTCTGTTAGTTTCTGCTGTATAACAAAGTGCATCAGCTATACGTATACATATATCCCCATATCCCCTCCCTCTTCTGTCAACCACCTATCCCACCCCTCCAGGTGGTCAAAAAGCACAAAGCTGATCTCCCTATGCTATGCGGCTGCTTCCCACTAGCTATCTATTTTACATTTGATAGTACATATAAGACCATTCCACTCTCTCACTTTGTCCCAGCTTACCCTTCCCCCTCCCCATGACCTCAAGTCCATTCTCTACATCTGAGTCTTTACTCCTGATCTGCCCCTAGGTTATTCAGAACCAATTTTTTTTTCTTTTTCTTTAGATTCTATATATATGTTCTAGTATAAGGTATTTGTTTTTCTCTTTCTGACTTACTTCACTTTGTATGATAGACTCTATTTCCATCCACTTCAAAACAAATAACTCAATTTCGTTTCTTTGTATGGCTGAGTAACATTCCATTGTATATATGTGCCACAACTTCTTTATCCTTTCATCTCTCAATGGACATTTAGGTTGCTTCCATGTCCTGGCTATTGTAAATAGAGCTGCAGTGAACATTGCGCTACATTACTCTTTTTGAATTATGGTTTTCTCAGGGTATATGCCCAACTGATTGCTGAGTCATACGGTAGTTCTAGTTTAGTTTAGTTTTTCTTTTTTAACAACTTTATTGGAGTATCATTGCTTTACAATGGTGTGTTAGTTTCTGCTTTATAACAAAGTGAATCAGCCAAACATACACATATATCGCCATATCTCCTCCCTCTTGCATATCCCTCCCACCCTCCCTATCCCACCCCTCTAGGTGGTCACAAAGCACCGAGCTGTTAACATCAGAAAAGGAAAGACAATCAAATATGGGCCTCCTAACTGAAATGCACTATGCCACCTGTGGAACTGTTGTGCAAAAGCAAATGGAGCTAGAATCGAAATAAGTCTCTATATCTTATTTCCATTATATTGAAAATATAAGAGCTATAGAAATGTATTAAACAGTGCCATGGAAATAATTTCAGCCAAGTCCAGACTATGGGAAACTCTACAGGACCAAGGACCTAGTTACTTTCACAAAAAATTGCAAGGAAATAAAAGAGATGAAGAGAGAAACACATAGTTTAAAAGAGAGTCAAAATTCATATCAACTTATTACAATATCTGGGCCTTATTTAGACCCTAATGCAGAAACAAATGATAAGGAAAAGTGATAATACAAGTGAGGGAATTTGAACACTGGCTTTGTGTGATGCTATTAAGAAAGAGCTGTTATTTTTTAGGCATACCACAGATTCATTATGATCTTAAAGATAACAGGTCCCATCTTTTCTAGATATATTAAAAATATTTACATATGAAATTATATACTGTCTGAAAACTTCTTTAACTTTGCTGAGGTAGCAAGTGTGGGGTAGATTAAACAGAGTTAAGTATGAGTTACTGAAGTTGGGTGATGGATGCATGGAAACTCATTATACTACTCTCCCTACTCTGGTAAACATTTGATCTTTCCACAATAAATGTTTTAAATATTTTTAAAAATTATAATAACAAAAGAACAATTCATTACTTTGGAAATAATTGGGCAGTGTTGTTAAGAGATTCAGTCATTAAATAACAAATATAGAGTGAACCATTGCATGATGGGCAGATTGAAAACAACTGTCTGAGTCTATTTCATGTTGTAAAAATTTCCTCACAGAATTCTTAGAACAAAGTTAATTTACCAGTCAGCAGGATATACCCAAGAAGCATAGACTGAAAGAAATTTGAAAAATAAAGTTACACCTAGATCAACAAGAAAATCATTGAAATTTCATTAAAACAAAACAAAACACTGCTGCTCCCCTCCATTCTTCCATTTAGGTCTGGAAAATGTTATAGCAAATTCCCTGTCTCCAGTTCAACATTGCAGTTATTTTTAAAATGTATTATCTACTATTATTTGCTCCTGGCTAGGTTAAGGGAATTAGTATGCACTGCAAATTTTGATTTTTTTTTAGGGTAAAGATAGCTAAGTAAAATGAAATAATTCTGTTTACCTAACTTAGTATTAGAAGTTAAAATAACGTGTTTTCTTTTTCATATTTAGGTAAGGCTGCTTTTCACTTGATGATAGACACATACATTCTTTTTTATTTTTCACTTGCAAGAGGATTTATTTTATTTTTTACCCTCTTTATTGGAATAAAATTGCTTTACATTGTTCTGTTAGTTTCTGCTGTATAACAAAGTGCATCAGCTATACGTATACATATATCCCCATATCCCCTCCCTCTTCTGTCAACCACCTATCCCACCCCTCCAGGTGGTCAAAAAGCACAAAGCTGATCTCCCTATGCTATGCAGCTGCTTCCCACTAGCTATCTATTTTACATTTGATAGTACATATAAGACCATTCCACTCTCTCACTTTGTCCCAGCTTACCCTTCCCCCTCCCCATGACCTCAAGTCCATTCTCTACATCTGAGTCTTTACTCCTGATCTGCCCCTAGGTTATTCAGAACCATTTTTTTTTCTTTTTCTTTAGATTCTATATATATGTTCTAGTATAAGGTATTTGTTTTTCTCTTTCTGACTTACTTCACTTTGTATGATAGACTCTATTTCCATCCACTTCAAAACAAATAACTCAATTTCGTTTCTTTGTATGGCTGAGTAACATTCCATTGTATATATGTGCCACAACTTCTTTATCCTTTCATCTCTCAATGGACATTTAGGTTGCTTCCATGTCCTGGCTATTGTAAATAGAGCTGCAGTGAACATTGCGGTACATTACTCTTTTTGAATTATGGTTTTCTCAGGGTATATGCCCAACTGATTGCTGAGTCATACGGTAGTTCTAGTTTAGTTTAGTTTTTCTTTTTTAACAACTTTATTGGAGTATCATTGCTTTACAATGGTGTGTTAGTTTCTGCTTTATAACAAAGTGAATCAGCCAAACATACACATATATCGCCATATCTCCTCCCTCTTGCATATCCCTCCCACCCTCCCTATCCCACCCCTCTAGGTGGTCACAAAGCACCGAGCTGATCTCCCTGTGTTACGTGGCTGCTTCCCACTAGCTATCGATTTTATATTTGGTAGTACATATAAGTCCATGCCACTCTCTCACTTCGTCCCAGCTTACCCTTCCCACTCCCCATGTCCTCAAGTCCATTCTCTAAGTCTGCGTCTTTATTCCTGTCCTGCCCCTATGTTCTTCAGAACCTTTTTTAAGATTCAGTATATATGTGTTAGCATACGGTATTTGTTTTTCTCTTTCTGACTTACTACACTCTTTATGACAGACTCTAGGTCCATCCACCTCACTACAAATAACTCAATTTCGTTTCTTTTTATGGCTGAGAAATATTCCATTGTATATATGTGCCACATCTTCTTTATAGATTCATTTGTCAGTGGACACTTAGGTTGCCTCCATGTCCGGGCTATTGTAAACAGAGTTGCAATGAACGTTGTAGTACATGACTCTTTTTGAATATGGTTTTCTCAGGGTATATGCCCAGTAGTGGGATTGCTGGGCCGTAGTTTAATTCTATTTTTAGTTTTCTAAGGAACCTCCATACCGTTCTCCATAGTGACTGTATCAATTTACATTCGCACCAACAGTGCAAGTGGGTTCCCTTTTCTCCACACCCTCTCCAGCATTTATTGTTTCTAGATTTTTTGATGATGGCCATCTGACCGGTGTGAGGTGATACCTCATTGTAGTTTTGATTTGCATTTCTCTAATGATTAATGATGTTGAGCATTCTTTCATGTCTTTGTTGGCAATCTGTATATCTTCTTTGGAGAAATGTCTATTTAGGTCTTCTGCCCATTTTTGGATTGGGTTGTTTGTTTTTTGATATTGAGCTGCATGAGCTGCTTGTAAATTTTGGATATTAATCCTTTGTCAGTTGCTTCATTTGCAAACATTTTCTCCCATTCTGAGGGTTGTCTTTTCATGTTATTTATGGTTTCCTTTGCTGTGCAAAAGATTTTAAGTTTCATTCGGTCCCATTTATTTATTTTTCTTTTTATTTCCATTTCTTTAGAAGGTGGGTCAAAAATAGGATCTTGCTGTGATTTATGTCATAGAGTGTTCTGCCTACGTTTTCCTCTAAGAGATTCATAGTGTCCGGCCTTACGTTTAGGTCTTTAATCCATTTTGAGTTATTTTTGTGTATGGTGTTAGGGAGTGTTTTAATTTCATTCTTTACATGTAGCTGTCCAGTTTTCCCAGCACCACTTACTGAAGAGGCTGTCTTTTCTCCATTGTATATCCTTGCCTTGTTTATCAAAGAAAAAGTGACCATATGTGTGTGGGTTTATCTCTGGGCTTTCTATCCTGTTCCATTGATCTATATTTCTGTTTATGTGCCATTGTGTGTCTGGATTACTGTAGCTTTCTAGTATAGTCTGAAATCCAGGAGCCTGATTCCTCCAGCTCCGATTTTCTTTCTCAAGATTGTTTTGGCTATTCGGGGAATTTTGTGTTTCCATACAAATTGTGGAATTTTTTGTTCTAGTTCTGTGAAAAATGCCATTGGTAGTTTGATAGGAATTGCATTGAGTCTGTTTACTGCTTTGGGTAGTATAGTCATTTTCACAATGTTGATTCTTCCAATCCAAGAACATGGTATACCTCTCCATCTGTGTGTATCATCTTTAATTTCTTTCATCAGTGTCTTATAGTTTTCTGCATACAGGTCTTTTGTCTCCTTAGGTAGGTTTATTCTAGGTATTTTATTCTTTTTGTTGCAGTGGTAAATGGGAGTGTTTCCTTAATTTCTCTTTCAGATTTTTCATTATTAGTGTATAGGAATGCCAGAGATTTCTGTGCATTAATTTTGTATCCTTCTACTTTACCAAATTCATTGATTAGCTGCAGTAGTTTTCTGGTTGCATCTTTAGGATTCTCTATGTATAGTATCATCTCATCTGCAAATAGTGACAATTTTACTTCTTCTTTTCCAATTTGGATTCTTTTGTTTCTTTTTCTTCTCTGATTGCTGTGGCTAAAACTTGCAAAACTATGTTGAAAAATAGTGGTGAGAGTGGGCAACCTTGTCTTGTTCCTGACCTTCGTGGAAATTGTTTCAGTTTTTCACCATTGAGAGTGATATTGGCTGTGAGTTTGTTATATATGGTCCTTATTATGTTGCGGTAATTTCGCTCTAAGCCTACTTCTGGACAGTTTTTATTATAAATGGGTGTCGAATTTTGTCTGCATCTCAATAGATTCAGAATTTTTCTGTATCTATTGAGTTTATCATATGGTTTTTATCCTTCAGTTTAATATGGCATATCACATTGATTGATTTGCATATTTTGAAGAATCCTTGTATTCCTGGGATAAACCCCACTTTATCATGGTGTATAGTCCTTTTAATGTCCTGCTGAATTCTGTTTGCTAGTATTTTGTTGAGGAATTTTGCATCTATGTTCATCAGTGATATTGGCCTGTTGTTTTCCTTTTTGTGATATCTTTGTATGGTTTTGGTATCAGGGTGATGGTGACCTTGTAGAATGACTTTGGGAGTGTTCCTCCCTCTGCTATATTTTGGAAGAGTTTGAGAAGGATAGGTGTTAGCTCTTCTCTAAATGTTTGATAGAATTCGCCTGTGAAGCCATCTGGTCCTGGGCTTTTGTTTGTTGGAAGATTTTTAGTCAGAGTCTCAATTTCAGTGCTTGTGATTGGTCTGTTTATATTTTCTATTTCTTCCTGGTTCAATCTTGTAAATTTGTGCTTTTCTAAGAATTTGTCCATTTCTTCTAGTTTGTCCATTTTATTGGCATATAGTTGCTTGTAGTAATCTCTCATGATCCTTGTATTTCTGCAGTGTCAGTTGTTACTTCTCCCTTTTCATTTCTAATTCTGTTGATTTGAGTTTCTCCCTTTTTTTCTTGATGAGTCTTGCTATTTTTTTATCAATTTTGTTTATCTTCTCAAAGAACCAGCTTTCAGTTTTATTGACCTTTGCTGTCGTTTCATTTCATTTATTTCTGATCTGATCTTTATGACTTCCTTTTGCTAACTTTGGGGTTTTCTGTTCTTTCGCTAATTGCTTTAGGTGTAAGGTTTGGTTGTTTATTTGAGGTGTTTCTTGTTTCTTGAGGTAGGATTGTATTGCTATAAACTTCCCTCTTAGAACTGCTTTTGCTGTATCCAGTAGGCTTTGTGTCATCATGTTTTCATTGTCATTTGTTTTTAGGTATCTTTTGATTTCCTTTTTGATTTCTTCAGTGATCTCTTGGTTATTTAGTACTGTATTGTTTAGTCTCCATGTGTTTGTATTTTTTACAGTTTTTTTCCTGTAATTCATATCTAGTCTCATAGCATTGTGGTCAGAAAACATACTTGATACAATTTCAATTTTCTTAAATTTACCAGTGCTTGATTTGTTACCCAAGATATGATCTATCCTGGAGAATGTTCCATGAGCTTTTGAGAAGAAAGTGTATTCTGTTGTTTTGGATGGAATGTCCTGTAAATATCAGTTAAGTCCATCTTGTCTAATGTGTCATTTAAAGCTTGTGCTTCCTTATTTATTTTCTGTTTGCATGATCTGTTCATTCGTGAAAGTGGGGTGTTCAGTCCCTTACTATGATTGTGTTACTGTAGATTTCCCCTTTTATGGCTGTTAGCATTTGCCTTAGTGTTCAGGTGCTCTGATATTGGGTGCATAAATATTTACAATTGTTATATCTTCTTCTTGGATTGATCCCTTGATCATTATGTAGTGTCCTTCTTTGTCTCTTGTAATAGTCTTTGTTTTAAAGTCTATTTTTTCTGATATGGGAATTGCTACTCAAGTTTCTTTTGATTTCCATTTGTATGAAATATCTTTTCCCTTCACCTCACTTTCAGTCCGTATGTGTCCCTAGGTCTAAATTGGGTCTCTTGTAGACAGCATATATACGGGTCTTGTTTTTGTATCCATTCAGCCAGTCTATGTCTTTTGGTTGCAACATTTAATCCATTTACATTTAAGGTAATTATCAATATGTTTGTTCATATTACCATTTTCTTAATCATTTGGAGTTTGTTATTGTAGGTCTTTTTCTTCTCTTGTGTCTCTTGCCTAGAGAAGTTCCTTTACCATTTGTTGTAAAGCTGGTTTGGTGGTGCTGAATTTATTTAGCTTTTGCTTGTCTGTAAAGGTTTTAATATCTCCATTGAATCTGAATGAGATTCTTGCTGGGTAGAGTAATCTTGGTTGTAAGTTTTTCCCTTTCATCACTTTAAATATGTCCTGCCACTCCCTTCTGGCTTGCAGAGTTTATGCTGAAATATCAGCTGGTAACCTCATGGGGATTCCCTTGTATGTTATTTGTTGCTTTTCCCTTGTGCTTTTAATATTTTTTCTTTCTATTTAATTTTTTTATTCTGCTATTGATTCCTTCTAGAGAATTTTTCATTTCATTTATTGTGTTGTTCATAATTGTTTATTTGCTCTTTAGTTCTTCTAGGTCCTCGTTAAACATTTCTTGTATTTTCTCCATTTTATTTCCAAGATTTTGGATCATCTTTACTATCATTATTCTGAATTCTTTTTCAGGTAGACTGCCTATTTCCTCTTCGTTTGTTTGGTCTGCTGGGTTATTTCTTTGCTCCTTCATCTGCTGTGTGTTTTTCTGTCTTTTCATTTTGCTTAACTTACTGTATTTGGGGTTTCCTTTTCGCAAGCTGAAGGTTCGTAGTTCCCTTTGATTTTATTCTGCCCCCAGTGGGTAAGGTTGGTTCAGTGGCTTGTGTAGGCTTCCTGGTGGAGGGGACTGGTGCCTGTGTTCTGGTGGATGAGGCTAGCTCTTGTCTTTCTGTTGGGCAGTGGTGTGTTTTCAGGTGTCTGTGGACTTAGTATGATTTTAGGTGGCCTTTTTGCCAATGGGTGGGGTTGTGTTCCTGTCTTGCTAGTTGTTTTGCATGGGGTGTCCACACTGGAGCTTGCTGGTCGTTGAGTGGAGCTGGGTCTTAGTATTGAGACGGAGATCTCTGGGAGAGCTCTCGCCAATTAATATTACGTGGGGCCAGGAGGTCTCTGCTGGTCCAATGTCCTGATCTCAGCTCTGCAACTTCAGCGTCTCAAGCCTGACACCCTGCCAGAGCACCAAGACCCTGTCAGCCACACAGCTCACCAGAAAAGTGAGGGAAAAAAAAGAAAGAGAAAAATAAAATAAAGTTATTAAAATAAAATATTTTTAAAAATTATTAAAAATAAAGAAAAAGAAGAGAGCAGTGAAACCAATAAAAAATCCACTAATGATAACAAGTGCTAAAAACTAATCTAAGATAAACATATAAATTAGAAACTAGTCAGTTGCATACAGCAAACCCCAAGTCTACAGTTGCTCCCAAAGTCAGTTTTTAGATGCTTTATTGTCTATTCAGGTATTCCACAGATGCAGGGTACATCAATTTGATTTTGCACATTTAATGCACTGCTTCTGAAGCTGCATGGAGAAATTTCCCTTTCTCTTCTTTTTTTTTCACACAGCTCCTGGGGTTCAGCTTTGTATTTGGCTCTGCCTCCACCTTTAGGTCGCCTTCTGGCATCTGTTCTTCACCCAGACATGATGGAGTTAAAGCAACGGCTGTCTAGGGGGCCCTGGCTCACTCAGGCTAGGGGGAGGGAGGAGTACAGAACGCAGGGTGAGCCTGCAGCAGCAGAGACTGCCATGATGTTGCAACAGCCTGAGGCATACCTTGTGTTCTCCCGGGGAAGTTGTCCCTGGATCACAGGACCCTGGCAGTGGCAGACTGCACAGGCTTCTGGGAGGGGAGGTGTGGATAGTTACCTGTGCTTGCACACAGGCTTCTTGGTGGCTGCAGCAGCAGCATTAGAGTTTCATGCCCATTTCTGCTGTCTGTGCTGACAGCCGGAGCTCACACCCATCTCTGAAGCTCATTTAGACTGTGCTCTGAATCCCCTCTCCTTGTGCACACTGAAACAATGGTCTCTTGACTCTTAGGCAGTTCCAGACTTTTTCACAGATTCCCTCCCGGTTAACTGTGACCAACTAGCCCCCTTCAGGCTGTGTTCACGCAGCCAACCCCAGTCCTCTCCCTGGGATCTGACCTTCTATGCCAGAGCCTCAGCCCCCAGCCCCCAGCCCCCACCCACCCTGGCGGGTGAGCAGACAAGACTCTTAGGCTGGTGAGTGCTGGTTAGCACTGATCCTCTGTGTGGGAATCTCTCCGCTTTGCCCTCTGCACCCCTGTTGCTGTGCTCTCCTCCGTGTTTCTTAAGCTTCCCCCCCACCACCCTCCTGTCTCTGCCAGTGAAGGGGCTTCCTAGTGTGTGAAAACATTTCCTCCTTCACACCTCCCTCCCACTGGTGCAGGTCCCGTCCCTATTGTTTTGTCTCTGTTGTTTCTTTTTTCTTTTGCCCTACCCTCGTACGTGGGGAGTTTCTTGCCTTTTGGGAAGTCTGAGGTCTTCTGCCAGCGTTCAGTAGGTGTTCTGTAGGAATTGTTCCACATGTAGATGTATTTTTGATGCATTTGTGGGGAGGAAGGTGATATCCACGTCTTACTTCTCCACCATCTTGAAGGTCCTCTGCCAGTTATACATTCCTGAGTTGCTCTGCATAATAAAATGTATACTAAACAGTTGTTTTAAGATACACAATTGTATAATGTGTCAGTTGTTCTCCAGGGGGACAGTTTATAGCATCATGAGCCCTACATAAATAGACTTTTTCCAGGCCATCACAATTAACTGATATTATCAAAGTATTTCATATTGTCAGTTTACTGGGGGGGAAATGTTCTGCAACTGTATGTCTTTAATTCCCAATGATGCTGAGAATTATTTATTTTATTTTTTATCACATTTATTTATTTATTTATTTTTGTTTGTGTTGGGTCTTCATTGCGGTGCACAGGCTTCTCATTGTGGTGGCTTGTCTTGTTGCAGGCATATGGGCTTCAGTAGTTGTGGCATGTGGGCTCAGTAATTGTGGCTTGCAGGATCTAGAGCGCAGGCTCAGTAGTTGTGACACACGGGCTTGGTTGTTCCAGGGCATGTGGGATCTTCCTGGACCAGGGCTCAAACCTGTGTTCCCTGCATTGACAGGCAGATTCTTAACCACTATGCCACCTGGGAAGTCCATGCTGAGAATTATTTAGTGTGTACGTTTGCACTGGTCTTTAGTGAGTTGGTTTTTCATAGACTTTCTCTATTTTTTTTAATGGATCATTTGCCCATTTTTATGGATTTGCAGGTCTTACTGATGTATTCTAAATATAAGTTCTTAATTTGTTAGATAAATTGCAAATGTATTCTCCCAACTGGTTGCTCTCCTTTGAAATGTGTCTTTTTTTAAAGTTTTTTTTTTTTTTGAAGTACAGTTGATTTTTAATGTTGTGTTAGTTTCAGGTATACAGCAAAGTGACTTACTTATAAATATAAGTATATATCCATTTTTTCAGATTCTTTTTCTCATGTAGGTTATTACAGAATATTGTATAGAGTTCCCTGTACTATACAGTAGGACCTTATTAGTTATCTATTTTATATTTAGTAGTGTGGGTATGTTAATCCCCATCTCCTAATTTATCACTTCCCCTCACATTTCCCCTTTGGTAACCATAAGTTTGATTTCAACAGATCTGTGAGTCTGTTTCTGTTTTTTAAATAAGTTCATTTGTATCATTTTTTATTAGATTCCACATATAAGTGATATCATATGATATTTGTCTTTCTTTATCTGACTTACTTCACTTGGTATGATAATTTCTAGGTCCATTCATATTGCTACAAATGGCATTATTTCATTCTTTTTACAGCTGAGTAATATTCCATTTTATATATGTACCACATCTTCTTTATCCATTCATCTGTCAATGGACATTTAGGTTGCTTCCATGTCATGGCTATCATAAACAGTGTTTCAGTGAACATTGGGGTGTGTGTATCATTTCAAATTATATGCCCAGGAGTGGGATTTCTGGATCATATGGTCGTTCTATATTTAGTTTTATAAGAAACCTCCATACTGTTCTCCATAGTGGCTGTACCAATTTACATTCCCACCAACAGCATAGAGGGTTCCGTTTTCTCCATACCTTCTCCAACATTTATTGTTTGTAGACTTTTTGATGATGGCCTTTCTGACTGGTGTGAGGTGATACCTTGTTGTAGTTTTGATTTGCATTTCTCTAATAATTAGTGATGTTAAGCATCTTTTCATGTACTTTTTGGCAATCTGTATGTCTTCTTCGGAGAAATGTCTATTTATATCTTCTGCCGATTTTTTGATTGGGTTGTTTGTTTTTTCTAATACTGAGCTGCATGACCTATTTGTATATTTTGGAGATTAATCCCTGTCAGTCACTTTATTTGCAAATATTTTCTCCCATTCTGTGGATTGTCTTTTCATTTTGTTTATGGTTTCCTTTGCTGTGCAGAAACTTATAAGTTTAATTAGGTCCCATTTGTTTTTGTTTTTATTTTCATTACTCTAGGAGGTGGATCAAAAAGACATTGCTGCAATTTATGTCAGAGAGTCTTCTGCCTATGTTTTTCTCTAAAAGTTTTATAGTGTGCGGCCTTACATTTAGGTCTTTAATCCATTTTGGGTTTATTTTTGTGTATGGTGTTAAGAAGTGTTCCAATTTCATTCTTTTACATGTAGCTGTCCAGTTTTCCCAGCACTGTTTAACTGTCTTTTCTCCATTGTATCTTCTTGCCTCCTTTGTTGTAGATTAATTGACTGTAGGTGCATTTGTTCAGGCCTCCCCAAAAGAGGAGCTGTGTAGATATTCTTGCTTTCAGTTGAAGACCCTGAAGAACTAAGCCATAGGAGTGAGCAAACCAAAATAGAGCAGGGCTTACAAGACTAAAGCTCAGCCATGAAAAATTGCCATTCCTGTTTGGAGTCAGGTGCTTGTGCCTCTAGTCTAACTTCCTGCCAATAAGAGAACTAATTCATGTCTGGAAAAAGACATTGCCATCCTGAATCTCTGAAATTTTCAATATGAAATGTCTGGCATTCAATAAAAAGTTACTAGGTTCACAATGAGACAAAGGGATATCTTCAGGTGAAACAAAAATAAACTCAGAAGTACAGAAAGAGATGAAGAACACAAGAAAGTATAAATATGTAAACAAAACTAAATGAACACTGATAAGTTAAAACAACAATGATAATGTATTCTGGAGTTTTAGATATGTAAAATTTAAATATATGATAGCAACAGCACAAAAGGTATGAAGGGGATAAATGTATGAAGGGGTTAAATGATACCTAAATGTTTTAAGGTACTTTGGAAATTGGAAAAAAGCCTGAGTTTATGATAAATGCTAGTAAGTTAATAATGCATAGTAGCATATCTCGAGTAATTAAAATAATTTTAAATGTGTAACAAGTGAACAAAATGAAAAGGAAAAATGGAAACATCAGCGAGTAAAGCAATAATAGATTAATTTTTGAATAGCAAGAAAAGACAAAGTAACACGAGGAAAGTAATTTGAGATAGCTGACTTAAATATTTGGACTTAAATATATCATTCTACTCACTATTTAAGTGTTCATACTGAATCGTACTGGACTGCATGTTCCACTTAAAAGATTAAGCTTGTCAGACTGGACTTAAATTATGTTATATTGCTTACAAGAGACACAATTTAAATAATAGGAACACATAATTGAAATTAAAGGTACATAAGAAAGTGTACTATGTAAACCCTAAATAATGAGCACTAGTATGATTATACTAATATCAAAAAGTGTAAAATTTCAAAGAATTACTAGAGATTAAGTGAAACATATCATTATGATAAAATACTTAATCCACACACACACATACCCTCACAAAATAAACATAACTCCAAACTGTAAAACAAGTGAAAGAACCTGGCATATGTTTAAAATGGATAACCAACAAGGACCTACTGTATAGCACAGGGAACTCTGCTCAATATTCTGTACAAACCTAATTGGGAAAAGAATTTGAAAAAGAATAGATACATTTATATGTATAACTGAATCACTTTGTTGTACAGCTGAAACTCACACAACATTGTTAATCAACTATACTCCAATATAAAATAAAAAGGCAAAAAAAAAAGAACCTGGCATAAGGAAAAGAACTAGTCAAATCAATAATCATTACAAGAGATTTTTAGTATCTCTCAGTAACTGATAGAACAGAAAGGGCAATAATGATGCAAAGATTTTTAAAACTCAACTAACAAAACGGATCACACACAGACATATATATGTAAACAACAACTGCAAAATGTGTAAGTCTACATGTAATATTTATTAATATTGACCAATTGCTAAGCCATTTAATCAATTGTGAAATTTCAAGTTTTAAATCACACATAGTAGGTTTTTTTAACTAGGCAGAATTAGACAAAAATTAGTAAAAAAAATTAACTAATATTAAGTTAACTTTAAAATCCTTAAATGTTTAGAAATTAATCAGAACATCTGAATAACTGAAACTTCCAAGAAGATAGTACTTGTCAAATCTTGTGGGAAGCAGTTGAAAGAGTTCTTAACAGGAAAATTATAGTCTTAAATCCATAAATTAGAAAAGGACAGATCAACATATAAAAAAGCTCATAAACAGTGATCCAATGGGATTTATACCTGGAATGTAAGATTGGTTCAACATATGAAAATCAATCAATGTAATATACCACATTAATAAAGGAAAAAAATAATTTTACATGATCATCTCAATAGATGCAGAAAAACATTTGACAAAAGTCAACACCCTTTCATGATAAAAACACTCAACAATTTAGGAATAAAATGGAATTTCCTCAACTTGATGATGGACATCTATGAAAAACTATGGCTATCATCAGACTTAAGTGTGAATGTCTGAAACGTTTCCTTCTAACATCAGGAAGAGGACACAAATATTTATTCTCATTGCTTCTATTTAACATTGTACTGGAGGTTCTAACCAGGTCAGTTAGCAAGAAAAAAAGAATTCATTCAGATTGGAAAAGAAGTAAAAATCACTATTTGCAAATAACATGATTTTATATAGAGAGAACCCCAAAGACTTGATGAAAAAAAACTATTAGCGCTAATAAATGACTCAAAAGATGCAGATACAGATCAATAGACAAAAATTAGTTATATTTTTAAGAACTAACAATGAACAATCTGAAAAGGAAATTGAGGAAACAATTCTATTTAGAATAAAATGCGTGAAAATATCTTTTTAAAATAAGTGCAATACTCGTACACTAAAGCCCATAATACATTGTTGAAAAAAATTGAGGCAGATCTAATAAATGAAAATGGCTTCATGATCATGGATTGGAAGACTTGACATTGTTTAGATAGCAATTTTCCCCAAATTGATCTTCAGATTCAATGTGATCCCAGTCACATTCCCAACTTCCTTTTTTAGAGAAATAAATAAGCTCATCATAAAACTCATAAGAAAATACAAGGGGCCCTGAATAGCCAAAATAATATTGAGAAAGAAGAACAAAGTTGGAGGATTTACACTTTCTTATTTCAAAACTTACAATAAAGTTACAGTAATCAAGACAGTATGGTACTAGCATAAGGACAGACATAATAGACAAATGCATTAGAATTGAGAATCCAGAAATAACCCCATACATCCATGGTCAACTGACTTTTGACAAGAGTGCTCAGACCATTCAATGGGGAAAGAATAGTTTTTTCAACAAATGGTGCTGGGACAACTGCAAAAGAATGCAAAAAAAAAAAATGAATTTGGGCCCCTATCTCACACCATTACAAAAATTACATCAAAGTGGATCAAAAATCTACGAGCTAGAACAAAAAGCTCCTTAGAAATAAATATAGATATAAATCTATGTTACTGCAGACTAGGCAACAGTTTCTTAGTTATAATAGCAAAAAGCACAAGGAATAAAAGATAAAATAGATATGTGGAATTTCATCAAAATTAAAAACTTTTGAGCATCAAAGAATACTACCAAGAAAGCAAAAGTACAATCCACAGAATGGGAGAAAATACTTGGAAATCATGAATCTGAGACTTGTGTTTAAAATATATAAAGAACTCTTGCAAGTCAATAATAAAAAGACAACTAGCCTTGTTAAAAAATTGTCAAAGGATTTGAAAAGCTACTTCTTTATCCATTCATCTGTTGATGGACACTTAGAAGATGTGGCACACATATACAATGGAATATTACTCAGCCATAAAAAGAAATGAAATTGAGTTATTTGTAGTGAGGTGGATGGACCTAGAGTCTGTCATACAGAGTGAAGTAAGTCAGAAAGAGAAAAACAAATACCGTATGCTAACACATATATATGGAATCTAAGAAAAAAAAAAAGGTCATGAAGAACCTAGGGGTAAGATGGGAATAAACACACAGAACTACTAGAGCATGGACTTGAGGATATGGGGAGGGGTAAGCTGTGACAAAGTGAGAGAGTGGCATGGACATATATACACTACCAAACATAAAGTAGATAGCTAGTGGGAAGCAGCTTCATAGCACAGGGAGATCAGCTCAGTGGTTTGCGACCACCTAGAGGGGTGGGATAGGGAGTGTGGGAGGGAGGGAGATGCAAGAGGGAAGAGATATGGGAACATATATATATGTATAACTGATTCACTTTGTTATAAAGCAGAAACTAACACACCATTGTAAAGCAATTATACTCCAATAAAGATGTTAAAAAAAAAAAGCCACTTCTCTAGAAAAGGTACATAAAATGGCCAATCAGCACATAAAAAATTAAAAAGTAGAAGTATCAAACTGGAAGAAATAAAACTATTTATTCAGACAACATAATATAGTGTACATACAAAACCCTAATGAATCTATAGATAAAATATAAGAACTAATAACAATATAGCAACATTTCAAGATACAAGGTAAATGAAAATTTCATTTTTTTTAAAAGGATGCACTTTGCAATTGCTTAATAAAAATCAAATACCTAGGAATAAATTTAACAAAAGTTGTTAATGGCCTTTACACAGAGAATACAAAACAGTACTGAGGGAAATTAAAGAAAACACCTTCCTTCCCAAATTTGGGTGATACCATGCACATGCAATGGAAAAATTGATGTAACAAAAATGTCAGTTTTCCCTTAATGAATTTATCATTTCATTGCAATCTGAAACAGTATCAATTTGTCAAAATCAGTAAACTGATTTGAAAATTTATATGTAAAATCAAAGAACTGAGACAATCTTTAAGGAAAATGAAGTTGGAGGACCTAACCACTAAATAAACTTATGAAAAAGCACAGCAATTGACCCAATGTATTAACAAAAATGTACAAAGAGACTATCAGAACAGAAGAATAGTAAAAAGTGGTGAACTTATAACAAAGAGAGCAGTTCACTGCAGTAGCAAAATGACTGTAAATTGTATAGTGTAATAGACAGGATAATGCCTCCCCAAATATGTTCATGTCCTAATCTCCAGAATTTGTGAATATGTTATGTTACATGGCAAAGAGGAATTAAGGTTGCAGATAAAATCAATTTGCTAATCAGCTGATCTTAAAATAGGGAGATTATCCTGAATTTTGTGGATGGGCCCAAAGTAATTGGAACAGTTGTTAAAAGTAGAAGAAGGAGGAAGAGGAGGTCAGAGTCAGAGCAAGATGCAACTAATGAAGAATTTGATCTATTATTGCTGGCTTTGAAGATGGAGGAAGCGGGGGTATGAGCCAAGGAATATAAATGACCTCTAAAGATGAAAAAGGCAAGGAAATGGATTTTCCCCTAGAGTGTCTAGAGGGAAATACAGCCCTGCAACAACTTGATTTTAGCTGGGTGAGACTCATGTCAGACTTCGGACCTAGATAATTATAAGATAATAAATTTGTGTTGCTCTAAGCCATCAAGTTTGTGGTAATGTATTAAAGCAGAGATATAAAAGTAACACAAGTTCCAGTATGGGGAAGCGTGAACCCTAGCCCCTGACATCACACCATACACAAAAATCAATTCCAGATATTTGTCTACCTAAACGAAAAAAGGTAGATAAATGAAGAAATAAAGAAATATAGAAGGAAGTAAGAAAGCTTTAAAGGAAATATAGCAAAACATCTTTACGACCTTGGTATAGACCAAATTTCTCAAACGGGAAAAAAACTACACAAGGCATAGATAATAACATAATAAAAGTAAATGGTTCTACTTTTTAATGTAATAAAGTATTACATAAAATAAAAATGTAATAGGCATTCTACTTTCTTAATGATAATATATACCAGGAGCAAAGTGAAATGTAAGCCATGCAGTAAAAAAAAAAATTGCCTGGACTCATACCCAGATTATACAAAAAATATGCTGTAAATCAACAAGTAAAAGACAGACATACCAATTAAAAAAAATAAAGAGACTTGAGCAGACACTTCATCAAAGAGGCTACCTTTGTTCAGCAATAGAATGAACATATGGCAGCTACATACAAATCATGGATGACTGTCACACACAAAGTGGAAAAGAAGCCAGACACAAAAGAGTACATACTGTGTGCTTGCATTTATATAATATTCAAAAGCAAATCTAATTACCCTATGGTTTTAGAAGTCAGGACAGTGCTTACCCATGGCACGGGCAAACAAGGGAGGCTTCTCTGAGTAATTTTCTGTTTTTTTATCTAGGTGCTAGTTACACACTAGGTGTGTTCAAATTATGAAAATGCATCAAGATGAACAGTCATGATTCATGCATTTACAAAAATATGTTTACTATCCTTTGATAAGTTGAGCATAAACAAAAGCAAGCAAACAAATACCAGTATCTAGTATTAAAAAAAAAAAAAACACTTACCTGGCTCTTAGTAATCTCTTAATAACTGGTAGCTATTAAGTTATTCTTTTAAACCCTTTTTTTTCTCCTTTTTGCTAATATCTTAGGTAACAATCTCCCTTTCTCATTTTGTTACCTCACCTTTCATCCAGACAACGCGAAAAAGACTAGTGTTGATGATTATTTCTTGAATATTAGCAAGAAAGTTCTGAAATCAAATAATGCATAATTATGACTGTGTGCTGTAAAGTTCTAAAATGCATTTAAGTGTTCAGAAATCTCCTTCAGAATCTCTGCAAAAGGTATCTACTTCCTGCACTTCCTCTAATTAAATTCACTTTTCTTCAAGCACCAGTAATCAGTATTTTTCAAAAAATTATTCTGATTAAATTTCATTTTTATTAACTTTCACTTCTAGTACCTACTGGTATAACAATGTTTTCTACAATTTTGCCATATAGAGAATATATTGTACTATACATATATACACGTGCACATATACATTTATACTTATATGTATGTACATATACTATGTGTGTATATATATACATGGTATTTCTAATACAGTTCAGATTAAACAGGTTTTTATCAGAATGTGCCTTCTAAAATAGTATTGACTGGAAAACACATTCTATGTTTTAAAGTATAGACTATAAAAAATGAGCTTCATGAATGTATGAATGTAACTGTATATCCAAAAAAAAAACCAAGTTTAAGATAGGCAAGTAAAAATGTGGTTTAAAAATTCATCTCAATTATTTGCTACTTGTACTAGTTTACTATTTATCCATATATTTTTCTTTAAAAATTACTCCATGAAGAACCAGGGCAGGAATTATTTTTTATATTTTATACCTGAGGAAAGTGAAGCTCAGAAAAGTTACATGATTGTCTCAGGTTCACAAAGTTAAATAAGATTCAGATTCAAGGGAAAAAACAAAACCCCAAATGCCCAGGTCTTCTTTTTCTAATTAAACCCTTTTTTTTTGTCCCCTGGACTCCAGTCTCCCTCCCCCACTCAACCAGCTCCTCTCTACTGCTTTGCGTATGCCTTGTACTGAGAATAAGGAAGGCCCATGTGGGTGCTAAGACTATATAGAGAAGTTGCTAAGAATATAGGTAAATCTTAAGAATATGATCTTTGAAGTACAGTTAGGGTTTGGATTAGTGTTGAGTAGAGAGAAGTGCTATGTTAATGGGGGAAGGTACCACCAAACAGGGCATATGGAGCTGGTGATGAGCAAACTGAACTACTGAGAATGGACTGCCAGTGTTAAGATGGGGAGAGATGAGGTTAGAAACAATTACAAGTAATTCAACTCAAAGAATCAGTATTAGTTAATGAAACTCTCCAGCAGTCTATTGGACTTTAAGGGCATGTTTTTGTTTCCTGTTTAGCTCAGTTAGGAATAGAGAAGGTAAGACTTCCTAGATGGGAATTTGCCTCATGTAGCAAAACCTTAAGCACATTTCAAATGACAGATGCTTATTTTGACCCATTCAAATCTCTTTAGTGCAATTTGCCTTAGTAAATATATTTTCATATATTTTTAAAAAATTTCATTCAAAAGAGTTTCACAATTTTAAAAGTGCTCCATGTAGAGAGAGGGAAACATACAAAAAAAATGTTCTTTATTGGGCAGGAATGGGGGAGGAAAACTATAGGAAAAAGAACTCTTATTTTGTGATAGTTCTTTTAAGTCATTCTGGTGTTCCCTTCCTTCTGTCTCTGAATTTGATCCTACACCCAGTCCTGTCATTTTCCATCCTGAATATATTGTGACTTGTTTTGTTCCAGTTATCACCTGGACTTTACCTATATCTTTCTATTGGTCCAAGGTTTGCCCTCTTACCTCTCTCCCATCTGTCAAGAAAGCATTACTTACCTTTCAGATTGGCAAAGATCCAACAAGTCTGACAACATTCTCTTCAGAAAAAGAAAAAAGAAAAGTTACTCTTATATACTGTTAGTGGGAATGTAAACTGCTACAATCCCTATGGAGAGCTTATTGGCAATAGGAACATTACTTATACACGTACATTTTTACCCAGCAATGCACCTCTAGCATTCTGTCTTCAAGTTATTCAAGTCAAGAATATGAAAAGATATATGCATCAGCCTATGAATCATAGTACTTTGCAATTGCAAGACTGGAAACCAGTAGGGGACTGGTTGAATAAACAGTGATGCATTTGTCTTTTGGAATATTGTAAGAAGGATAAGACATGTCTCTGTATATTACCATAGCATGATCTTCACCACTTATCCAAGGGAAGAGGGAGACACGAATATAACAGCATATTTGCTGATAATTTTCCATTTAAAAATATATATATAAACAGAAATCATTAACTATAGGGGAAGAGAGGGAATACAGTGGAGGAAGTTGTTTGTTGATTTGACTTTGTATACATATAATTACATAAAAATAAAAGTAAGTAAAAAGTAATATGGAAAATCTAAAGCAAGATGAAACAACTGAACCTGTGTATCACAGTGGATGTATTAATAGTGGAGAGGAACTATTCCAAATTACATTAAAAACAAAGTGATTTGACCACATATTTCCAGTGGGATATACCCTATGGACAAAATGGGCTGTAAAGAGACTTAAATAGTTTTAAGCAATTATCTTTTTGGTGGTCATGTTGGTATTTTAATTCAGAGACTTAGGTGTGTGTTGTCTAATAGAACAGAGTGTGCTGGTGCCATGGAAACCAGGATTGTCATGAGAGAAAGGAGATACAGATGAAAGATTGTTTAAGTAAAAATCCTGAGATCTTACATTTGAATTTAAAGCATGAGCTCAAGATATACTACATCTTTAAAACAAAGCTCTGTCTTTGAAAAGTCCTAAAAACAGTGACAAACCCTGGGGCAGTGAGTACCATTATTACTTGTACTGTGGTCTCCAAACATTACTTACTGTAGAGGAGCTCGGATTTCTTGGTGAAAAGTTCAATTCCAAGTCTAGTGCAGTAAATGTACATACTGAACCTGGAGTACCTTCTCATACCTGAAAGAAAGGAAATTACCACAGATTACTACTTGGAGACCCTCTCCCTGGTCAAATATGGAAAAATTTGAGTATTAATCAGCTGATAACTTCAATAGGTTGAAATACATTGCCTTAGTAAATATATTTTCATATATTTTTAAAAAATTTCATTCAAAAGAGTTTCACAATTTTAAAAGTGCTCCATGTAGAGAGAGGGAAACATACAAAAAAAATGTTCTTTATTGGGCAGGAATGGGGGAGGAAAACTATAGGAAAAAGAACTCTTATTTTGTGATAGTTCTTTTAAGTCATTCTGGTGTTCCCTTCCTTCTGTCTCTGAATTTGATCCTACACCCAGTCCTGTCATTTTCCATCCTGAATATATTGTGACTTGTTTTGTTCCAGTTATCACCTGGACTTTACCTATATCTTTCTATTGGTCCAAGGTTTGCCCTCTTACCTCTCTCCCATCTGTCAAGAAAGCATTACTTACCTTTCAGATTGGCAAAGATCCAACAAGTCTGACAACATTCTCTTCAGAAAAAGAAAAAAGAAAAGTTACTCTTATATACTGTTAGTGGGAATGTAAACTGCTACAATCCCTATGGAGAGCTTATTGGCAATAGGAACATTACTTATACACGTACATTTTTACCCAGCAATGCACCTCTAGCATTCTGTCTTCAAGTTATTCAAGTCAAGAATATGAAAAGATATATGCATCAGCCTATGAATCATAGTACTTTGCAATTGCAAGACTGGAAACCAGTAGGGGACTGGTTGAATAAACAGTGATGCATTTGTCTTTTGGAATATTGTAAGAAGGATAAGACATGTCTCTGTATATTACCATAGCATGATCTTCACCACTTATCCAAGGGAAGAGGGAGACACGAATATAACAGCATATTTGCTGATAATTTTCCATTTAAAAATATATATATAAACAGAAATCATTAACTATAGGGGAAGAGAGGGAATACAGTGGAGGAAGTTGTTTGTAGATTTGACTTTGTATACATATAATTACATAAAAATAAAAGTAAGTAAAAAGTAATATGGAAAATCTAAAGCAAGATGAAACAACTGAACCTGTGTATCACAGTGGATGTATTAATAGTGGAGAGGAACTATTCCAAATTACATTAAAAACAAAGTGATTTGACCACATATTTCCAGTGGGATATACCCTATGGACAAAATGGGCTGTAAAGAGACTTAAATAGTTTTAAGCAATTATCTTTTTGGTGGTCATGTTGGTATTTTAATTCAGAGACTTAGGTGTGTGTTGTCTAATAGAACAGAGTGTGCTGGTGCCATGGAAACCAGGATTGTCATGAGAGAAAGGAGATACAGATGAAAGATTGTTTAAGTAAAAATCCTGAGATCTTACATTTGAATTTAAAGCATGAGCTCAAGATATACTACATCTTTAAAACAAAGCTCTGTCTTTGAAAAGTCCTAAAAACAGTGACAAACCCTGGGGCAGTGAGTACCATTATTACTTGTACTGTGGTCTCCAAACATTACTTACTGTAGAGGAGCTGGGATTTCTTGGTGAAAAGTTCAATTCCAAGTCTAGTGCAGTAAATGTACATACTGAACCTGGAGTACCTTCTCATACCTGAAAGAAAGGAAATTACCACAGATCACTACTTGGAGACCCTCTCCCTGGTCAAATATGGAAAAATTTGAGTATTAATCAGCTGATAACTTCAATAGGTTGAAATACAAATATGTTTATATCTGAGTTTTTAATGACATTTTAAAAGCACTCATTTATCATTATTTTGACAGTATCATTGTTTATAAATTAAAGAAATATCAGTCATGTATCCTCTCTCCTTTCATAAGCTGTACCCCAGGGACAAAATAGTTAATGGAGGAATATTTTTAATAGGAATATTTTAGCTAATAATTGAGTATAGAATGATTGAATTTGGCAATTATTTTGTAACTCCTGATGAACCAGTGGATCTAGGCCATGATCATCAATGGCTGCTAACACCACAAAGATAGAGACAATCCCCTGAAGTACACGATGTCACTAATGAGGACATCTTAACAAAGAGTCAATCCATAATCTAACTAATAATCTATCTACTGATTTACAGAAAATACAGGAGACAGAGGAACATATTAAATAACACCATGGATTTTCAATCAGCGAAGTTCAGGTCACAAGAAGTTCTCAGGAAAAAATATATAGTTTCACCAACAAATCAAGTTTAAGGAATGTAAAAAGGATATAGGTGGAAACCACAGAGATAAGAAGACTTAAGAGACCTATTAACCTGTTATAATGCATGGACTTTATTTAGATTCTAGTACAAATTTTATCCACACACATGCATATACATGTAATATATATTTAATGCATATACTTAAACTATATATATTTTATGTATATTTATATATTTCAGAGAAATTTTAAAACTGAACAGATGTGATATTAAGATGCTGCTTATTTTTTAAGTATGAACTTTTTTTTATTGTTAAGTATGCTAAAGGAGTCGTTATTTGAGAAATAAAAACTGAAATAGAGGAAAGAATATGATATCTTAGATTTGCTTCAAAATAAGTTGGATAGGGAGCAGGTGTAGGTGAGGACTGGATAAAACAAGATTGGACTCAAGTTGATAATTGTTGAAGCTAGGTGATAGATACACGGAAGTTCACTATAGTATTTTCTCTACTTTTTTGTATGTCTTAATTTCCCATAAGAATTAAAAAGATAGAAAAGGAAGCCCTGAGTGGATTGGCCTTGCAAGAGTGTATCCCACTTCTCCTTGGGTCCTTGTACTCATGCTTGAGCCACCCTATCCATGTTTATCTTCTACATCCTTTCTCAGCACCTCTCCTGCCCAAGACTTGTCTGTGCTGTTTCCTGTGTGTGCAGCACTCTTCCTTACCCCTTTGTGCCTTCCTAACTCCTACTCCATTCTTAAGACTTTGGCACAGTTTTTCACTTCCTCAAGGATACCTGTGACTTCTCTGATTTGGTCAGATCTCCATGATGTATGCTGTTGTGGTACCAGCTACCTCTCCTTTCTAGCAATCATCACACTGATAATTTTACACTCACTTACAGGCCCCTAAAGATAGAATCCACACCCATTTTATTTAACACAGTACACCAGTACCTGTCTCAGTTTACAGTACTCTTGTTAAAGAAAAACTTTGCATGGGACACTTTTTTAAAATGTCAAGACAGATTTTATTCAGTACTACTGCAGTAGGAGACAGTGTCTTCAGGTGAACTGAGCTCAACTCCAGTCTTTGTAGAGGTGACTCAGCATTTTAAGGGAACAAGTGAAGTCACATGGAAGGAGAATGAGCAAGGCTTTAGCAGAGAAAGGAAATTAGAAAATTGCAAAACGCAGGTGTGGGACTGTTCAATTTGAAAAGACTCTGTCTGCTAACCAGTGCTTATTGAAGTTAGGCTCTTACTCTCCTACAGAGACTGGGAGACAGGATTCCTACCTGTACTGATGATAACATTTCAAGGGGATGGCTCTCAGGTTCTTGAGAAAGACATGCCTGAGTTAAAGAAGATGTGACACATCTCAAAGACAGAGAAAAGAACTTATGATTTACAATTTCTAAAGTAAATGCTCTAATAAAAGGGGTCTGTAGTCAGGGTTTTGGCTGGAACAAACAGCAAATTGTTTTTGAGCTTTCTCAGGCAGGCATCAAAGGACACTGAGGTAATCACCCTAGGAACATGGCCTTGAGCTGATAGAAATGATGGTAGTGTTTGTTGACTTGTAGTGTGGGGGTGTGTGAAATCATTTGTGCTGAGGGTTGCAGTTCTTATAGATGTAGGCTGAAGCCTAGTTGAGAAGAGGGCCCAGAGGAGCTTACCTGGACTTTGGTCAATGAGAGAGTCTTTGTCACTCTATAAATATTTGCTGAATGTTTTACCATATAGGTGAGAAAAAAGTGTACAGGAAATAAGCCAGAGTTGTTCACACTGGGCATAAAAAGAGCTCAAGTTTCAGTAAGTGTGAAAGAGAAAAAGTGCTTACTCTAGGTGGAAAAAGCTGGAGCAAGGTTTTCTGATTTTATCCATTGATATAAAAATAAAAAATAATTAATAAACACTTCCTAGTGTTATGAGATTTGTCCATTTCCAGTCCTAAGGATAGACATGATTCTAAGTAGAGAAGATAAAGTGAGATATAGTTCTCTGTGTCCATCTCTGCTTTAGGATTTAAAACTAAGAGAACATTTTTATTGTAATATTACTGTGAGCTTCTACAAAGTTATCAATAACTGAATCCACATATGGCTATAATTTTCTATAGGGTGAAGTGACCACCTCTGTATAGAAAGCACTGGGTGGATTCCAAGGTGCTTTATGATTCTGACAGGTAAAAGAAACTGATAGGTGTGGTCAACAAGCTCTGAACCATTTACCTCAGTGGCTATTTTTATCTCTTTCTGGAAGGCTCTGCAGTGTGCCTGTATTAACTGGAGCATAAGGAATGTGGCCTTCTCAAAAATTCATAATTCAGAGCACAGAACGTTGCTAATTATAGAAATAATGAATACATGCGGTTTCCTATCTCCTTAATTATTTTATGTTTTCTTCTTTTGCAAAACACAAGCCAGTTGCCTGCCGAGATGCAATTCCTCATTCACAGAGGAAACCAAATTGTCAGCTACAGCTAGTTGGGATCAGTAAATCTTCCTGGGTTAATACTTGGAAAGGAAGCATGCCATAAAAATTAAGGTAGATATATTTGATTTGGGGGAGGGGATCATTTTTATTCTTTTGCTTTAAGTGGAGGCACGTGGACCTGAAAGATCAACTTCACTGTGGAATGGTCCTGTGGAGCAAGCTGTAGAAACTTGGAAATTCTTAAAGAAACATATAAATATTTCTCATTTCTTTCTAAGATAGGTCACTCACAGAGGAGTTCTACCAGAGGCAAGATGTGGAATTTATGGTATTCAATAGAAAAAAAGTTACCTAATAATAATGTGGATGAAAACCTTAGTAGTTTAGAAGATGTCCTGAGAAGCATTTGATGGGTGAAAAAAACCTGAGATTTTATGCAAGTCTTCTAGACCATTTCTTTGCCCACCTGTTTTTTTTTTTTAATAAACAGCTCAAAAGTTTCTCCAAATGGCTTATCATCTTAGGAGTATAGTTTATTACTGTGGTTCTGTAGCTTTAGTGCAAGCAAAGTTTACCCCAGGGAACTTCTTGTAAGTTGCTGGACCTCTTTGCTAGTGAATCTGTCTGATTCAGGAAGTCTGGATTGGGTTGCAGAACCCATAGTTTTAACTAAGCACTCAGGTAGTTAGGACACACATTTTCCACGGGCCACAATTTGAAAACACTGATGAAATAAAACCTGCCAGCATATATGGCTAGAAACTCTTGAGTTGTGTTTATAATTACTATGACAATAAAACTAAATAATGTCAAGCACAAAGTTGATAATCAATATATACTTGATTAATACATCTTATTATGAGTTTTAATGCAAGTATAAAATTGTTTTAATTAGATTACAGTCCTATGAGCACCATCAGACTCTGGTTTTAGCCCCCTATTTCAAGAAAACAGGGTTAGTACTGCTGTCCTACACACTGCTCTCGGGTTCAATACTGAGCCTAGGGTTCAATATTGGGTGTAGGATAGGACAGTATAACGTTGCACAGAAGAGCAGGGGCTTCAGACACAGGTTTTCACAGTTCCTATCCTAGGGACTCTCTGTATATCTTTGAGAAATTCATTTAACTTCTTAGGCTTAGTTTGCTCATTCTTGAAATAAGAATGATAATGTCAATACCTGCTTTCTAGGATTATGTGATATTTAGATGAGAAAATATAAAGTTGTTAGTGCAGTTCCTGGAATATTTGTAAGTGTTTAAATGAAGAATGAAAGAATAATTTTTTTATCCACATAACAATTCGATTTTATTGTCAAGAGGAATGCAGTGACACCCTGGGGAATAGGGTTCTTCTATAAGCCTAGAAGCTGAAAGTTGAAGGTTTCAAGCGCACTGAGGCATATTGCCTCTAATATTATGAGAAATAGTGATTGTCTCACCACATGGCTTTGGTTAAAAACCCATAAATAACGAGACTTGAAACATAATTTTTAACAATTTGGACAGGGTTAGGAAATAGCAGAGACTACAAGAAATGAGAGAAGCCATACAAATTACTGGGCCTATACATGGTACATATTACTAAAAATTTAGCATTGCTGGGAGTGAGGCAGGTTATTTTTGCCTTGGTTCTATACCTGCTATCTACTTTCTGGTGAAGAGCCCCAAACAAAAGCCAGGTTCTACGCTCATGATCTCCAGGGAACTTTATTAAATTCTCTCTTCACCAGTGAAGAACTACTCCTCTAAATTCTAACAATCATATGGTTTTCAGCATTTAATCATATGAGATAATACATGTATAAACATTATCCCAGCACCTAGTGCATAATAGGTGCTCAGAAAATGTTGGCTATTATCATTAATACTTTTCATTGCAATTTCACTTCCTACATATTAACAGTGTCTCCCTAAAAACACTGAAAACTAGGGAATAATGCTAAAACTAAGAAATATCAGTCTACTATTCATTAATGAATGAAGATTGGTTATCTAAATGGTGCTCCATTTCACTTTACCTTATATCAGCACCCCCTTGTCTTCTGGCTTACGTAGCTTCTCATGAGGAGTATGTTCTGATTTTTTGTTTCTTTGTATGGAATGTCTTTTTTTTTTTTTTTTCTGTCTGCCTTTAAGATTTTCTCTTTATATGTGGTTTATAGCAACTTGAATATGATGTCTAGGTTTATGTTTGTGTTTTATTTGTTGTTGTTTCAGTATTTATTCTGTTTAGGGTTCTCTGAACCCTTAAATCTGTGGTTTGATGCCTTTCATTGTTTTTGAAAATTCTTGAGCATTATATTTATACACATTTGTTCTACTGCATTCTCACACTCTTCTTCTAGGATTCCAATTACATATGTTAGACAATTTCATATTTTTTACTGATATTGAATGTTCTGTACTACCACCCACTCTTATTTCTTATTGTGTTTTAGTCTGAGTAATATCTATTGAGTTATCGTAAAGGTCACTGATTCTTTTCTTAACCAAGTTGAGTCAACTGATGAGCATGGAGGCATTCTTTATCTCTGTTACCATGTTAATTATTCCTAGGATTTCTAGTTATTCTTTTTTCTTTTACTGAGGTATAATTGACATATAGCATTATATTAGTATCAGGTATACAACATAAAGATTCTATATTTGTATATATTGTGAAATGATCACCGAAATATATGTAGTTATCATCCATCATCATTACAAATCCATCACAGCTGATTTTTTGTGTGTGTGCACATGATGACAACTTATAAGATCTACTCTCTTAGCAACTTTCATACATGCAATACAGTATTTTTAACTATAGTCACCATCCTGTACATTACATTCCCATTATTTAGTTATTTTATATCTGGAGCTTTGTACCCTTTGACCACCTTCAGCCATTTTGCATACCCCCTCTGGCAACCACCAATCTGTTCTCTGTATATGAGGTTTCTCTCTCTCTACGATTTCACATATGAGATCATACAGAATATGTCTTTCTTTGTCTGATTTACTTCACTTAGCACAATGCCCTCAAGATCCATCCATATTGTTGCAAATTTTCTTTATTTTTATGGCTGAATAATATTCCATTGTATATATAGACCACATTTATTTAAATATTTATTTATTTGGCTGTGGTGGATCTTAGTTGAAGCATGCGGGATCTTCATTGCAGCATGCAGGATCTTTAGTTGCACATGTGGGATTTTTAGTCATGGTATGCGAACTCTTAGTTGTGGCATTTGGGATCTAGTTCCCTGACCAGGGATCGAACCCGGGCCCCCTGCATTGGAAGCATGGAGTCTTAGACAGTGGACCACCAGGGACGTCCCAAGAGCACATTTTCCTAATCCACTTATCCATCAATGGACACTTAGATTCTTTCCATATTTTGTCCATTGTAAATAAGGCTGCAGGAAACAAAGGGGTGCATATATAATTTTGAGGTAGTGTTTTTGTTTTCTTCAGATAAATACCCAGAAGTGGAATTGCTAGATCATATGTTAGTTCTTATTTAATTTATTATGATCCTCCATACTGTTTTCCATGATGGCTGCATGAATTTATATTCCTACCAAAAGTACACAAGGTTTCCCTTTTATCTACAGTCTCACCAACACTTGTTATCACCTGTCTTTTTGATAATAGCCATTCTAACAGGTGTAAGGTGACATCTTATTGTGGTTTTGATTTACATTTACCTGATGATTAGTGATGTTGAACATCTATTCAAGTGTCTTTTGGCCACCTGTATGTCTTCTTTGGAAACATGAAGATTTAGATCCTCTTCCCATTTTTTAAGTGGATTGTTTGAGTTTTTACTGAGTTGTATGAGTTCTTTATCTATTTTGGATATTATCCTCTTATCTGATATATGATTTGCAAATATCTTCTCCCATTCGGTAGGCTGCCTTTTTACTTTGTTGATGGTTTCCTTCCAGTACAGAAGCTTTTTAGTTTGGTATAATCCCATTTGTTTATTTTTGCTTTTGTTGCCATTGCCTTTGGAGTCAGATCCAAAAAAAAATCTCTCTAAGACCAATATCAAGGAGGTTTTCACCTATGTTTTTGCATAAGAGTTTTATAGTTGCTGGTCTTACATTCAAGGTTTTAATCCAGTTTCATTTTTCTGCATATGGCTGTCAAGTTTTTTCAACACCATTTATTGAAGAGACTGTTATTTACCATTGTATATTCTTGCCTCTGTTGTTGTAGATTAATTGGCCATCTATGCATGGGTTTGTTTCTGGGCTGTTGGTTCAGTTCCATTAATCTATGTGTCTGTTTTTATGACAATACTATGCTGCTTTAATTACTGTAGCTTTGTAGTAGTTGGGAATCAGGGTGCATGATGCCTTCAGCTTTGTTCTTAATTTTACTTTTTATAGTTTTACCTCTTCTTTTTCAAGACTGCTTCTACTATTCAGAATTTTTTGTGGTTGCATACAAATTTTAGGATTGATCTAGTTCTGTGAAAAATGCCATTGGAAGTTTGGTAGGGCTTGCATTGAGTCTGTAGATTGCTTTTGATATAATGAACATTTTAACAGCATTAATTCTTCCAATCCATGAGCATGGGATATCTTTGTATTTACTTTTGTCTTTTTCAATTTTTTCATCAATATCTTATGATTTTTAGTGTACAGTTCTTTCACCTCCTTAATTAAATTTATTTCTAGGTATTTTATTCTTTTGGATGCAATTGTAAGTGGGATTGTTTTCTTAATTTCTCTTTCTGATATTTAGTTGTTTCTGAATAAAAATGCAACAGATTTTTGTATATTGATTTTTGTACCTTGCCAATTTACTGAATTCATTTATTAGTTCTAACATGCTTTTTGATGTAGTCTTTGGGGTTTTCTATGCATAAAAATCATGTCATCCACAGATAGTGATAGTTGTACTTCTTTCTTTCCAATTCATATGTTTTTTGTTTCTTTTACTTGCTTAACAGTTGTGGCTAGGACTTCTAATACTGTGTTGAATAAAAGTGGCAAGAGTGAGCATCCTTGTCTTCTTCCTGATCTTAGAAGAAAAGCTTTCAGATTTCCGCCATTGAGAATGATGTTAGCTCTGGGCTTGTCATATATGACCTTTATTATGTTGAGGTACATTCCCTCTATACCTACTTTTTTGAGAGTTTTTATCGTAAATGAATGTTGAATTTGATCAAATGATTCTTCTGTATTTATTGAGATGATAATATTTTTATCAAGGTGAATTAGCACATTGATTTGGAGATGTTAAACCGTCTTCATATCCCTGGAATAAATCCTGCTTGATCATGGTATATGATCCTTTTAATGAATTATTTAATTCAGTTTGCTAACATTTTGTTGATGATTTTTGTGTCTACATTCATCAGGGATACTGGCCTGTAATTTTCTTCTCTTTGTGGCATCCTTGTCTGGTTTTGTGATCAGGGTAATGCTGGCCTCATAAAAGGAGTTTGAAAGGGTTCCCTCCTCTTCTATTTTTTGGAGGAGTTTAAAAAGGACTGGTATTAATTCTTCTTTGAATGTTTGATATAATTCATCAGTGAAGCTGTTTTGTCCTGGACTTTTGTTTTTTGGGAGGTTTTTGATTGCTAATTCAATATCCTTACTAGTTATCAGTCTGTTCAGATTTTCTGTTTCTTCCTGACTTAGTGTTGGTAGGCTTTATGTTTCTAGGAATGTATCCATTTCTGCTAGATTGTCCAGTTTGTTGGCATCTAATTTTTCATAGTAGTCTCTTATTATCCTTTGTATTTCTGTGGTATTAGTTGTAATATCTCCTCTTTCATTTCTGATTTTATGTGAGTTCTCTCTTTTTTCCCCCCCTGTGGTGAAACTAGCTAAAGGTTTGCCAATTTTGTTTATCTCTTTAAAGACCCGGCTCTTAGTTTCATTGATCTTTTCAATTGTCTTTTAGTCTCTATTTCATTTATTTGCACTTTGATTTATGTTATTCCCTTTCGTCTACTAACTTTGGGCTTCATTTGTTCTTGTTTTTCTAGTTATTTGAGGTGTAAAGTTAGGTTGGTTATCTGAGATCCTTCTTGTTTAGGAAGTCATACCCTCAGGTGATGGCCTTTAAATATGCAAATATAAGCAGTCCTGTGTGACCATAAGTGTAAATCCTGCCTGCCGTCAGGGCCAGGCAATTTAGGCATCAGTTGCAAAGCTAAGGGGGCCAGATGAGTGTACAAGCTCCTTTCCAGGAAATACCAGTAACTGGAGTGAGGCAGAGGGAGAGTGAAAATATGGAAACAACCATCATCTATCCCTGGAGTGTATCTCAGTAGGCCCCTAAACGTGTGACAAACCAGAAGCCTGATCCTCAGGCTAAAGCTCCAGGGCAGGCAAATAGGTGTCTTTCACAAACAGACTGGGGATGTGTTTCAGTCTGTTCTCTGTGCGGTGGCCTGGAGATGCTAACTGGTGAAGAATTGTCTCTCTTATTGTTACCATCCCTTGGGACCCAGTAATGAAAGCCCATTGGCCACCAGAGCCAGTAAATTTTGAGGTGTCCCCTAGGAGGCAACCACAAAACTGGGGCACTAGATATAAAAATTGGGGCACCAAACATGTGTAAAAGATCCCCTCCAGAAGATACGGGCTCTCTGGAGTACAGCAGAGGGAGAGTGCAAAGAACATCCACACTCTGGAAAAGATTATAGTGAGTCCTTAGATGTGTGTTTAATTAGAAACCTGCCCCTCAGGCCTCAGCTAGGAAGATAAGTTAATAGGTCTCTTTCACAGAAAGACTGTACTACTGGGACTCTTGCCTCTTGCTTTTCCCTGGGGGTAGTGGCTGTTTAAGAACACTTTCTCCATTGGTTACTGTCCTGTGGGATTCATAAGCATAAGCCCCAGTGGCCACCAGAGCCAGGCAATATAGAGGTGTCCTCTGGGTGGCAGGCAGACACAAAAGTCAGGGTGATAGAAGAGGGTACAAGCTCCTTTCTAGGAGACACTGGGGAGCTGGAGTGAACTAGAGGGAGAGCACAAAGATGGCACCCACCAGCCTTCATCCCCAGAGAGTACCCCAGCCAGTACCCAGATGCATTTTAAATTAGATGTCTGCCTCTCAGGCCAGCACTTTAAGATAAGCAAATAAGCCTCTTTTGCATGAAGTCTGGGCACCTCTCGATTGTCTGCCTCTTTTCTGGCCCCTGAGGCAAGTGAGTCTGCATACAGGCCCTTTAAGAGCCATTTCTCAGTTTACTACAGCCCTTTAGGTCTTGTAGATGCAAGCCTCATTGGTGTTCGAAACCAGGTTGTTTGTGGGGGGTGGGGGCAACCTTGTCTCTTACCTTGACTCTTAGGCAAAGGTCTTTAAAGTAGGGGAGCCCAATATAGGGTTCAAATTTTTGTTCCTCAGGTAGAGGAGCAAAAACTGGGTTTTGAGTTCCTTCCTGATTGTGGTTTGCATCACTGGGGGTAGTATTTATGGCAAGATTTTGTCTCACCCTCTCCCTCTCTGGGTTTTTTCTTGTATATCCAACATGTAGGAGTCACCAGCTAGTTTTTAGGTTTTTTCCTCAAAGGAAATTTTTCCATATGTAGATTTGGTATATCTGTAGGAGGAAGTGAGTTCAGGATCTTCCTACATTGTCATCTTGTGCCAGAACCCCCATTTTTTTTTTCTTATGGTTTCCATCTCTGCTGAAATTCTTAATGTGTTCATATTTGTTGTTCAACTTTTCCACTACAGGCTTTAACCCATTAATCATAGTTATATTTCCCGATAGTTCCAACATTTTGTTCTTGTTTAAACCTGGTTTTATTGTGTGTTTTGTCTCTTGACAGTGGGCTTTTTTCTTTCTTTTTCTTGTGTCTTGGACATCATCTGTAGAACCAAATAAACTGAGGCAAATAGTATTTATGCCCCAAACACATATGCTTCTTTTTTTGCTGGACTTTTAATGTTCAATCACTCTTGTTAAGAGTTGAACTGGGTTTGGGTTTTGTTGTTGCTATGGTTACTCCCAAATATATCTATTTCATATTCCTCTAGCTTTGTCTTGTATTTCAGGTGGTGGTTGGGTTGTCATAAGATTTTTTTAACTATTCTTGCTTTACCTCGATTTTAGGTTTTCTCAGTGAATTTATACCTCAGAGAGAATCTCTCTTTCTAGGTTTTTTGCCCCTCTCCCAGAATTATACTGTTATAACTTGTTAACTGACTTTTTTATGGTCTGGTGGCAGAATTCAGAGGTGGGGTTCTATTGTCCTTAGCCATGCACTAAGTCCCTGGGTGTTGAGGGAGTGCCTTTGTCTGTGAACTTGCCCCTCTCCCTGCCGGAGCCTGGGCCCTGGATAATTTTTCTGCCCTGCCTCAGGTAGAGAATTATTTTTATTCTCTTGCTTCAGCCACAATGGGTCTTTTGGTATTTTGCCATCCTTCTCCCAGTGGTTTAAGACTTTTTCCCCCATAGGACAGAAGGGTCCAGCCAGGGTTTTATCAGAGAGGAGAGGGCCACTCCCCTCCTTGAAGCCTGCAACCTGTGGGAGGTTTTCTTCAATCTCTTCCCCAGACTCTAATCTTGCTCTAAGTACCCTGTGAAAGTCCATAAAGAACACTATGTGAGTGTCTGCAAATTCCCTTTGTGTCTGCATTCTAGGGGCTTCTAAATTCTAATGATAGTCCACCTAGCCTTAGCAATTAGCTAGAAATTTTGGTTAAAATATTCTCACCCACTTGAATGGTGGCTCTGTCTTCTTCCTATGCTCTTCCCCAGGAAAGCCAGTGCCTACAGCTCCTTGCAGGTGCCTGTCTTTCCCTATATTTCAGACTAGCTGGTTGCCCTGTGACCTCAGTTATCTGAAGGGCTCAGGAAAATTTATGCTTTCAGAAATTATGTCACTCTTTCTTAATGTTCAAGTGAAAGCAACACTTTCTAGCTTTTGACATCTTGAGTGGAAGCCAGAAATTCACTTTAACGTCTTAAGCATATGTTTAGGGTTTTTCCTCAGTAACGTAATCTTAATGTGAAACATCATCAATCCGTTAATTACAATTAATAATATCTGATTAAAGTTTCTCTGTAGCAATTGGGTCCTGTTTTCACAGATGAAACTACTAGAAGCTTTTCTTATTTTACTTGTGTCTGATTTGGAGGCCTCTAAAAGCAACTGATCTCATTTTAATCTTCACTGAATGTTGTATTAAAAAAACTTGCTAAAATTGTATCTGTTGCTTATCACATGTTCAGCATTTTGACAAATAACAGAGCTCTAAATCTCCTGGAGAAATTGTCTCTCCAGCTGCTGTTCTCCTTTCCTCTGATCATAATGTTCCTCCAACATTTTAAGATATTCTAGATTAATTCCCATCTCAAAAATACTCACTGATCTCTAGTTTCTTCAAGACCTTAAAAACCTGAGAATTTTGAGATTTAATTAATGGAACCAAAGCTGCTTCATGTAAACTAGAAATTCATAGGGATTAATTAAATTGATCAGCCCTTCCATGATAAACTCAAACATCTACCTCAAGAAATACCAGTTGTACAAGATGTGTTCTGCCTGGCATGCTTAGGAAGATATTGGGAAGGGAAATTTCTAAAGATGTGTATTGTTTACTGTAAACATCCTTGGCATTTTATAGTAGCATTTGCCAACTACACCTGAAATAAAATTGATTTAGACCCAGAAAAAAAAGTCATTTTGACCAAAATCTTAATCCAGGATCTTAAGCCACCTGTATTGTAACAAACCATTTCCATTTGAATAAGTCTAAACAAGTACATTTTTAAGAATTAGCATGTATTAATTAGCTACTGGCACCAGACACTCTGCTAAGAACATCAAATGTGTGTTTCTAGTTAATTTTCATAACATCATAATGAGATAGATAATATTTATCTCCATTTTACAGATGAACGAATTGAGGCTTTGAGAAGATAAGAAACATTCCTAGGTTCCCAGAGCTAGTGAGTGGAGGAGGAGCCAAGTCTATTTGTCTCCACATGCCATTCAACTATATGTTATGCTGTGCCTATAGCAGCATTTCAGCATTTTAATATCTGGAGCAGCATGGTATTGAAAGGAAGAGAACTGTACTGAGATTCCTCCTACTTGAGTTCCAAACCTGATTATAAAACTATCTGTGGCTTCCTGATCAAATCATTCCCGTCTCCTAGCCTCAATGACTTAGTCCTGTTGTAAGATATTGGATTAGGTGATCTTTTAGACTCTTCTAATTCAGGAACTTGCCCAGAGCATAGGGAACAAAGTGCATAAACTAAGTCATACTAAGCTATGAATGACCATCTCTTGACCCTTCAGCGCATTTGCATTTTCAAAGAGGAAATAAAAGACTTTGCCATACCTTATTTCACCTGTAGTGCCTGTCCTCTCTTTCTTAATCTTTGCCAGCCTTTCTTTTTCATTTGTTCATTTTGTTTATTGTTCAACTAAAGCTTCTACAAGCCATGTGCTAAAATCCAGGAGAGATGTGAGATCATTTTTAAATGTAAGAATCCAAAACGCCAAAGTTGAAAACAAACCTAGTGAAGGAGTAGGGGAAAAGACCTTACTGTGAGTCCATATTAAGAGATGTATTTGAGTAAACTTATTTACCCCAGTCAGTCAGGGTTACCCATTTCCTAGCACCTGTTTTCATCCCAGTGTCCAAATGATACTAGAAATGGTCAATTTTGTATTTCTCCATAGGACACAGTCAGTATAGTAGAACTTATTTAGTATTTTTCAGCAACCTTACAAGCAGACTGAAAAACTTGGATGGGGCAGTTGAAGAGTTGTGAATACCTCTGTTGTCTCTTAGACAAAGAAAAAAGGTGCTGTCATCGCGGTGCATACCTGAGTTACTGATCTTTCACAGACAGTTTTCTAGGGTAAATTTACCTGCTCCAGTTGTCTCTTGACTAAACCTCAGTTTTAGCAGAATCATTTTTCCAATAAGTCAAAGAGAAATAATACAGAGTTTTAAGCTCTTCAGCTTGAGCATGAGACATAGCAGGTTTTGAAATTGCACTATCCTTTACTAGTTGTGTGTCCTTGAGATGTTTATTTAATTTACTTAAAGTTCAATTCCCTCCTCTGTAAAATAATGGAAGCAGGATGGTGTTAAAAAAAATTCAACTGAATAAATGTTAAAGATGTTATGGGCTCTATTCCACAATTCATGAATTGGGCAGCATCCAATCTAGCAGATAATAGAAAGGAGCTCTGAGGAGCAGTACAGAATGGAAGACTCTCATAGGCAGAAGGGAGCAGAAGCCAGCACGTTATACTAAAGCAGACAAAGCAGATTGGTTGTTCAAAGTTTACTCTCCTTTTGGTGTTTGCAGGGGTCTATCAGGAAGATTATCTAACTAATGCTGAGGGGGTGATTGCTGACTGACTGGTTTCAGACTGCATTTCTGAAGGAGTGGAAACTGTAAGTTAAATCTCAGTTTGGTGATGTGGGGTTTAGCATAAATGACTCCATTTTGGGCCTGTTGCCTTGTTCCTACCAACAGATAGTAGATGACAATGCCACCTCATAGACTGTGAGGGTCAAGTAGGATATTGCATTTAAAGCATTCTCTGTTGAACAACAATAATTATTTGGTATTTTAAAGTTGGTTTTGGTACTTTCTAAAGACATTCCACCTTTTCTTTTCCTCCCTCTACAATATTTAAAAAGTATGTCTAGAGCTGGATGGGCTAATTAATTTAAATGCTTCCAATCCAATATTTAAAGGGACAGGTGACATTTCTTTGACATCGCAAATTTAATGGCAATCCCTAGACTAGATTTTACTTTACCTCTTCCTAGATCAATGCTCACCCTTCCTTTTTCACCCTCTAGTAATGGAAAAGTTTGTATCCAAAAACATGTATTTTTATGGTTATGTAGCAGTAAAATTTATTAGTCCTGGAAATAGATAAAGCTAAGTTCAAATACCCCACCCAGGGCCCTAACTATGTGACCATATGGAAGTTATGTTATCACTCTATACTTCAGTTTCTTCATCTGTAAAATAATGAAGACCGATACAGAGAGATCTCTAGCCAAGATATTCACAAGCTCTGAAGTGAGGCAGACAGTTAACAGTTATTTGGATGCGAGATCTGATGGAAGGTGGCCTGGCTGCAATGAGATCAAGTGTGTGACAGGTGGAAGAACATCATTCTGAGAAAAAAGGCAGTAGCTTCTGACTGTTGTGGTTGCAAGGCTGTCTTCACTCCTTACTGCCTGTGTAACCTTGGGCAAGGTGCTCAAGCTTTCTATCTCTGTCTCCTCATCTTTGAAATGGGAATTACAAGGATATCTACCACATAGAATTGATGTGAGGATTAAACAAGTCAAAGCACATAAAACTTAGGCTGCCACTTAGCTATAAATAACAGCTGTTATTAATAGGGTTTTGTTAAATCCTATGCCATTTTATTTATTTAAAAAAAAAAGCTTATGCTACTTTTCCAAAGTACATGCGAAACTTTGGACTTGGACCTTTTATCAACGCCTCAAAATTCTATGGTCTACTCCCCACCAGACATTTCCATTTGCATGTCTTGCATTATAGTTTAGATGCCCCAAATCGATCTCATCTTAAATTTAAGCCCTGTGATTCTCCTATAGCTTTCTCTGCCTCAGTGAGTGGCAACTCCATCCACCCAGGTGCCCAAGCTAGAAACATGGGGACACTCCTAGACGTTTCCTTCCTTCTCATCCTCTCTCTCCTCATCTGAACAGCCACTGGATTCTGCCACTTTTCACCGCTTTAGTATCACATTCATCTGTCCATATTCAAAGGAGTGAGTCCTATGAGTACAGGAATTACAGTTTTTTCATGTATACTTGGCAACTGTTTCTCTTAGGTCTGGAGATAATAACGAGCCAGCCAGCAGAACTTGCAGTTTAATGGATGAGATAGGTATTTCATAAATAATTGGAGGTATTTCTCACTTAATTTTAAGTCATTATAAGTGCTGTGGAGAACAAGTACGGAATGCAATGCGAGTGTATCAAGAGGGCATGACTTAAATGTGGGAAACCTGAGGCCCTGACTGGGCCCAAGGGATTTACTGGCAGAGTCTGGAACCAACCCAATGTCTTCTGACCCCTTGAATTGGAGACTTTTACGCCAGTCACCTTGGTCTTGTCCAAACAAAAGCATGTCCTTGTCCACAGAGGAACCTGTGGCAGGAGGTCTCCTCAAAGAACATGTTCTCAACAAGGTAGCAACACCTCAACTCAGTTCGTATCCTCAAAACTGGAGCGGGAGTTAATCAGGGTCATGGTGGCATTTAGTGTCTGCAGGGTCACGAAGCCCTGTCGATTTGACCTCCTCAATATCTCCGGAATCCATCGATTTCTCTCCATTCTCATTGCCACTGATCTAACCCAAGGTAGCATTACTTCTTACCAAATTATTGCCAGTCACCTCCTCATTGCCCAACATCCTCTCTAGAGACCCCAATCCCTTCATTCTGTTTTAAATTTTTAAAATAAATATTTAACTATGTTCCTCCTTAGGCTAGAGTTCTTCAATGGCTTAAGATTACATCTAAAATCCTTAACAATACTGACATGCCCCTGCCTCTGAAGTCCTGCCTTTCTCCATCGCTCTCCTTATTCTCCAGCCACAGAGGATTGTTTGCCTTCTTCCACTCACTTGCGACCTCTGTATGCTCGTACTTCTACCTGGGAAGCTCTTGCCCAAGCCCCCTTACTTTAAGCCTCATCTTGCCCACACAGCATTTCTTCACAAAGACCTCTTTGTATTCTCTGCCCACTATCACCACACACTCACACACACCAATGATTCTCAACTTCAGTGTGCAAAAGAATGACCTAAGGAGTTTGTTAAAAATGTAGCTTCAGGACTTCCCTGGTGGCGCAGTGGTTAAGAATCCACCTGCCAATGCAGGGGACACGGGTTCAAGCCCTGGTCCGGGAAGATCCCACATGCCGTGGAGCAACTAAGCCCGTGCGCCACAACTACTGAGCTTGCGCTCGAGAGCCTGCGAGCCACAACTGCTGAGCCTGCGTGCCACAACTACTGAAGCCCGTGTGCCTAGAGCCCGTGCTCTGCAACAAGAGAAGCCACTGCAATGAGAAGCCTGTGCACTGCAGTGAAGAGTAGCCCCTGCTCACCACAACTAGAGAAAGCCCACGTGCAGCAATGAAGACCCAATGCAGCCATAAATAAATAAATAAATAAGTTAAAAAAAAAATGTAGCTTCCCTAGGCCCATGTCCAGAGAATCTGGGGGTTGATCCAGGCATTTTGCATTTTTACTAACAAACAGCCCCAGTGGTTTCTGACCTGGTGGCTCTCAGACCACACTTAGAGAAACCCTGAGTGATGTTAACTTCTCTTACTAAATGATGTCAGAATCCCTTTGTTGCCTTCTTCATGAAATTCCCACATTACTTATTTTAGGCCTGTAGTCCCTGCTAATGTGCATGCTATACTGCCAGGGCAGGGACCTCATCTGGGTTGTTCAGCCATAATCCAGAGCAGAGTGGATGCTTGATAAATGTTTGTTAAATTGATGATAATTCCTTACTTTTGTAGAACACAGTAATTTATGAAGAACAATACATGTAAACCAGGAAACAGGCTTTGAGAATTAGACAGTGTATCCCATTGCACAAGGCACCATGCGTGACATCTTGGGAGGGCCCTGACTTCTGAAGGGTGGCTAATCTGCTTGTTAAAGCTCACTGATTTCAGTTGTCTCCACTCAGGTCTCTTCCTTCTTCCTCCGCATGCTCTGTTGACACTTAAGCCTTAATTGAATAGTGAGGTTCCTGCTGCCTTCCAGTGACTCTGCTGATGAGCTGTCAAAATAGAAAACACCAGGGACAAAATGCTGCCACCAGCAAAAAGCCTCCTGGTGATCCAAATGCTTCACTGGAGCTCTATGTTCTAAGGGGTCAGTTTTGGGGGGCAAAGGGTAGTTGAGGAGGAAATTGAATCTTCATTCTCAAGGCCTCCTTTCCATTTCCGCAGAAGCTTTTAGCTAGGAAAGGACTGACCGATGCATAAAATCTCAAACCCGCCTCAGGTTACTAAGAGGCAGCAATGTTCCCAGATCACGCTGCCACTATGATGTGGTAGAAAGTGTAAAAGGCTCAAAATTCCTGAGTTTAAATCCTGAATGAACCAAGGTATATGGCAGTGGTTAGTTAACAGAGAGTTAGGACTATCAAAAAATGAAAGTTCTGGGACCCACCCCTACAGATTGTGATCCAGGAAATCCTGGGTTGGCCCTCCCAATTCCATTTACAAAAGCACCTCTCCTAATAATTCTAATGCAAGTGGTCCTCAGACCACACCTTGAAAACCGGTGTTTTGACTTAGATGAGTTAGGCATTCTTTCTGAGCTTCAGTTTCCTTGACTGCAAAATGGAGCTGAAAACCCCAGCCTGACCTACTTCACAGGGTTCTTTTAGGGGATTGTGAATTTTGTGTAAGCTATAAAGTGCTATAAACATATATAAACATATAGACATTTTGTTACTAGATTTGTTGATGACAGCGTTATTAATTATTTCTAGGAAATATGTGAGTTATAATAGATGCTTTCTAAGTACAATTATGTAACCCAAAGGAATACCTAGCAATTGGAATTTAAAGATTTACTGAATTAATGACAGACAGGACATATCTGTCTTGATTTATGTTCTGTCCCCAGAGCCTGACATGGAATAAATGCTCAAAAGAACTGTTGAAATAAGTAAAGGAAGTGCTGGCTCTTTTATAGCTAGTATATGACTTACTAACCCCCCAACTGCCTCCTGAGGTTTGCTCACTTTGGCTTCCTTCACCAGGACCAGCCCGGGATGTGCAAAGCATCAGGGACCCCCAGGAACACTGACTTTATTGACTCAAGACCCCTCCTTCCTGAGCACCAAGCTCCTGCTTAGCACTGTCCTAGGCCTGCGGTATCATTTGTGTTCTGGATTTGTCTTCTGGATAGATATTACAAGAGAGAACCACATTTTGGGGACAGAGGAGAATTTTCTTGAAAAGCACCTCCTTGCAAATGCCTTGCTCCTTCAAAGAAAGGGGTGATGGGATCCCTAGCTATGTGGCAGAGATAACCTCCCCAAATCCTCTGAGATTATCAGTCTCCTTTCTCCCCACACCATCCTTTTATGCTTACCTGTATTCTGGCATGTCTATTAGTCCATAGCATAGACAGAATTTCCCAGTCCCCCTTGTGTTCAATAAAAGGCAGTATGCTAGGTAGAAAACACAGAGAAAGAACAGGTGGGCGGTTCCAGTCTGCAGGGGCAGTCCTGGGAGACCTGCCAACTGCAGCAAGGGTGGCTAAATCGCCATGGCAACAAGCAAGCTGATCACTTAGGCACTGTCACCCACTCCATAGCCACAGCCTTTCATGGACAAAGGGAGCACATGTCCCTCCTGAGGGCTTTGATATTAATGCAGGGGCTGCCTTCTCTACAAGGTGCCTACATTTCTGGTCTATTTTAGAGTTTTGTTCAGGCTTTCAGGCTTCTTTGAAATCTCAAGGAAGCAATTAAACTGCAGGTAATGCTTCTGTAAGAAAGAATAATCTTTTCCTTTTAAACTGTACAGCACTCTTTGTATTTGTTTATTTGATAACTATTTACTGAATATAAAAATAGAGATATATTCTATCCTCAAGTCCATGTAGTCTAGAAGGAAAATAAGACAGCAAAAAGTACTGTGATTTGGAAAAAGAGTATGCCCTGGAAGAGGTTCTGTAGATGCTTTGCATTCACAGATTTAATATTCATGATTTTGACAGTTTAAAAGTCATTGCAGTTGCCCATGGCATGATAGAATTTGAGATGACTGAATTCCTTGTGGGGTAAGACTGGTATTTGGAAATAAACCACATCACTGGTAAATGAGCTAAGCTGCTTTCCCAATAGCTCTACCTCAGTGTGGCTTTGTTGCTTTCTCTTCACTGGCATCTACACAGCAACTATTATTAAGCATCCAAAGTGTTGAAAATATCTTAGTTCCAAATGTCTGACTTCTACGTGGACAGTGATATGGTGGTATTCTTGAAGACATTATGGTCTCTTTCAAATATTAAGGATTTATTTCAGTGAGAAAGGATGTTATAAATTTAAGAAAGGAAGAAGTTCACTTGGTAGAGAAGATGGATGTTTTGAGAGGTTCTTTAAGAAGTAAGTGGCATTGAAATTGGCTTTGAGTGGAAAGAGTTTTCCTATCTTAAGGAAGGGTATAAACATGTCCATAGATTAAACCAGCAATGAAATACCACCAACACATCTATTTAAATGGCTTAGGAAATGGCCATAGCAAATGCTGACAAGGATGTGGAACCACAGGAACTCTCATTTATTGATGGCATGAATACAAAATGGTACAGCTACTTGGAAAGACAGTTTGTCAGTTTCTCCCAAAGCTAAATATAGTCAAAGTCCTAGGTTTTAGATGTTTAAAGCAGCTTGGTTAATAATTAGCAATAAATGGAAGCAACCAAGATGTCCTTCAGTAAGTGAATAGATAAACCATGATACATTCATCAAATGGAATGTTATTTAGTGACCAAAAAGAGATGAGCTATTAAGCCACAAAAAGACAAGGAAGAACCTTAAATATATATTGCTAAGTAAAGAAACCATACGAAAAGGCTACATACTACATGATTCAAATTATAATGACATTCTGGAAAAGGTAAAACTATAGATATAGTGAAAAATCGGTGGTTGCCAGGATGTCAGCTGGATGGGACAGAGTTGAATAGATGAAACACAGGGTTTTCTTTTAGGGTAGTGAAAATATTCTGTATGATACCATAATTGTAGATACATGACATAATGAATTTGTCAAAGCCATACAACTTTATAGCATAAAAGTTTACGAAGTGTAATGTAGGTAAATTAAAATAAATCATTTAGGAGGTGGAGTGATCCCAGAAGGTTGTAGACTTTGACAAGAAATCTGACTGTATGATGGATATATGAAACAACCTTACTGAAGAGGGTGGTGCAAAAAGGCGCTGACCTAAGTAACCTAGGAAATGAGTCTGTAGGTCTAAAGACAAAAGGAACTACAAACGATGACTATACTCTAGTTGATAAAGTTGTATCTCATAGGGATAGAGGTTAAGAATTATGATATCATTATACATGTAAACTGGAACCAAATGATTAAGTAAATGGCAGATGGTGGGAGCCAGGTCTCTCACCATAGAAGTAGGAGTTTATAGATAAGCAAGGGGAGAAAGCTAGAATGATCCATCTGGTGATGGCCTAGAGTTGGAGACATCAATCTGAATAATAATTAACTTCATAAAGACAAATATGGTTTCATATAGAAACAGTTTTAGATCTATGTATATTCACAGGTTAGTAAACAAACATGTAGTTCCTTGCTCGGTCACCTGAGAAGATCTAGAAGTAATGACACCCCAGTAACAGTGAGCACAGCTACCACCCAGATCTTGGTTTCAAATACCATTCTCCAATAAGATGGACCAGGGCAGGAAATATGCAAGATGAGCCTGGAGCACTTTGCAGTGCCAACAAGAAAATGCTCAAAGACTACAAAACTGTATTGATGTGGGTATGTCAAAGGGACACAGAAGCCAACTAAAAGAGATTCCAATGGACAAAGCAGAATTAATTTGACCAAAAAAATAAGGTATTAGATTTTAACCCACAGGGTAAAGTAAATATCAATGTATCTATGCTGATATACAGAAATGAATGAATAAGCCAGGGAGAAGAGACAAATCCCCCGGGCACAAGAATTCCAAATAATTTATGTAGATACTCCACCTTCAAGGAGGGGAAGCATAACTCCTCACTCAAGTGTCAGCTGTGCATAATGACTTCCTTCTAAAGAACACAGTATGTAAAGGGTGAAAATGTGTAATTTTACAACAGAGAAACCTGACATACACCTCATGTTGATAGTACATTTTTGATATGATTTGATGTAAGTGGCACTTGACCCCTGATCTTCTTCACAAAAACCTTGTAACTCCAATCTAACTATGAGAAAAAATACCAGTCGAATTACAATAGAGGGACATTCTACAAAGCCTGACCAATACTCCTCAAAACTGTCAAGGACATCACAAGCAAGGAAAGTCTGAGAAACTGTCACAGCCAAGAGCAGCCTAAGGAAACATGACACCTAAATGTGTTTCCTGGATGCGTTCCCCGAAAGAAAAGGGACATTACGTAAAAACTTTATTCAGAAATCTGAATAACGTATGGACTTTAACTGATAATAACGTATCAATATTGGTTTATTAGTTATAACAAATGTACCAACTAAAGTAAGATGTTAATAATCGGGAAATTGTGTGTGGGATATATAAGAACTCCCAGTACTATCTTCTCATTTTTTCTGTAAATCTGAAACTGTTCTAAAAAATAAGTCTATATTTCTTTAAAAGGTAGGGGGCAGAATTGTCAGGGGACCAGTAAACAGTTGAGTTGGGCCGGAACAGGGACTGTACAGTACAGCAATGGGAAATCCGGCAGGGGTCATATCATGGAAGACATTAAGTGACAGACAGTAGAGGCTGACTATATCAAAACCCATTCACAACCCACTTCTTCGCTGCCCACTTTCACCTTAAAGGCTGGGGAAGAAAAAAAAACAAGAAACACACAAAACTTTCCTGCATTAAGAAATGAATAAATGGCACATTTATAATAAAAAGTCTCATAGGAAAAGATACCTGGGAAAGCTCTTATTTTCCCGAAAAATAGGGTGAATGTTACTATTACCACCACTTCCACCTTCCCTGCCTTGAATATATATTAATACATGCATGCAGCTCTAAACCATCATGGTAAGAAGAGTGAGGATAAAGACAGAAAGAGATTATATCTTTGATACATCTTTTAGCACCTATTGGGTCAAGACTGCTTACCTCCAGGCTTCTTGTTGTAAAACTTAATTGAGTGTCTTTATTACTTAAACGACTGCTGATTATGTATGTTGTTAGTTGAATCTGAAAGTACCCCTAATAGAATGACTTTGGAGGCCAGAATAAAGAGACAGGACTTCATTTACTAGACAGTGGCGCACTCATCTTAGCATTCTATTCATTCATTCATGCATGCATGCGTTCATTCATGCATTTGTCTTCTGTAATCAATAAGGCATTTAGGTTTTCCAGTTCAGCCAATGTATTAACATCTATTGTGCGTCAGGCACAGTTCTAGGTTTTATGGACATATTAGGGAACTAAGCAAATTTCCTATTCTCATCAAGCTAATGTAGTTTGGGGAGACAGATAAATCAACGATTGGAGTGGTTTTAAATGCTAAGAAGAGAAATAAAGCAGGGGAGGAAGACAGGGATGAGTGTGTAGGGCAGTCAGGGATGTCCTCACTGATAAGTTCACATTTAATAAGAAACCTAAAAGAAATGAAGGGGAACACCATGTGCGTGCCTAGGGAAAAAACAGTTCAGACACAGGAAATGGCAAGGGCAAAAGCCTTCAAGTGCTTGAAGAGCAGCAAAGGGACCGTGGAGTCAGGTCAGAATGAAGGGAGAGGACAGGAGGCAGGATATAATGGCAGACAAAGAATGGGGCCAGGTCATAGATGGCCTTACCGGCCACGGTGGACTTCGGCTTTTCATGAGGTGAGGACGAAGCCACTGGGGAATTTTTAGGAAAGAACTGATGGGATATAAAAGAGGTTTTAACAAAAAGAGACAAAGGAACTTTGGTTAGGGCTACTGATACTGCAATAATCCAGGCCAAAGGTAATGGTCATTTTAGCAGGAGTGATAAGGTGGAGGTAACGAGCAGTCAAGAGTCTCGAAGAATTGCTTCTGTGTGTATTTCCTCTTGTAAAATAAATTGCAAGGTCAGAGTGAACAGGGAACATATTTTAAACTTCTTTCTCATCTTCTCTAGTCCTGACACATTGTGTATGGTCATTCAGTAGAGGCTGAATAAAGAAATACACTTCCAAAGAACACAGTTTCTTGAAGGGTAAAAATAGGGAAGGAGGAGGAAGAGGAGGTCGGCTTGAAGGATGGTCAGGATACCAGATGTAGGCACTGCCAAGCCTTTTCTTCCTTTGAGCCCTTCTAGCCAGCCACTGAGAAGTAGTGCCCGCACTCTGAGCCCAGCTCAGACACAGCTGACTCTCGGCATGTTCCATAAATCTGTTCCTACAAGAGATGGGCGCCATCTCTACGGCTAAGTGGAAGCAGCTCGGGAAAGTGTTGTTTGAGAAGTGTCAGCAGACACAATATCCCAGCACTTAGGGATTCACAATTGCTTGAAAATGCAGCTGAGAAAACCTATGGTCAGTTTCCTGTAAGTGTGATTCCTGAGGGTTATTTGGGGCAATCAACATATTATTCTGCAAGACTTGCTTCTCCGGGACAACTCCAATTTTGTTTGATGAGAGTTTTTCTGAAGGCCCTTAGAATATGATCTCTTATTATGCAGATAATCAACAGAACCTGCTCATCCCTTAACGCAAGCAACTGAGACCAAGAGCCAGAACAATGGAGATAAAATCATAGCTTTACTACGTAGCCCATTAACTGGGTAAAGCTGCATTCTGAGGTCATAAATAGTTATTAGCCAGTTAATGATAACTATAGTCAAATCATTACATTTACATCTGATGAATAGGGATGAGGCCTTTTTTGGCTTTTCAGCACTCAGACCATTTACTATAGGGTTTTAATATTCTAGGCAGTAGAATTTCTAAAATTAAAAAAAAAAAAACAGTCCTTCCACCTATCTTGAAGAAACAGTAAATGAATACAAGTAAAGAATTATGTAAATGTTCCTAGACTATTCTACCTTATATTAATTTCTATCATCTTCATGTTCCTAAAGTGCTTATATCTCATTGGAGGTTAAATTGAGGCTGGAGCCAAGCCTCCGGCCCATGCCGTTTTGTGACTCTGCTTGGGTCATTTAACACTTCCAAGCTTCATTCAGTCTTCTCACCTGTGACACAGGGAGATTGGACTAGCTTACCTGCAAGCTCTTTCTTACAGAAAATCCATGCCTATGGCACCAAGACTGTTCCAAAGTAACAGTAATACATTAAGATTTAGTTTTGGTATGTTCTCTCTTGTGCTGTATAAAGAAAAAAAAACCAAAACCACAATATTTTATGTCTTATTTTATTTCCCTAAATGGTCCCTGAATTTGAGAAATTTAAAATAATGGTTAAAACTAGCAATAACCCTTCTCCAGCAGTAGATGCAAATTAACCCACAATATATCATTTTTGGTTGATTTGACACCCAAGGATACGTACTTTGAGCTTGTTTTCCACTTTGTTTAACTAAGGGTTTCTGCTTTAATTGGAGCTGTTTGGACTAGGATAGAATATTTGCTCTGGCAGGCTCCCTGATAAGCATAGAAAACAAAATGTGATCCACCAATATCACTGAAAGTTATATGAATTCAGAAGTCTTCAGTTTAGAAAGAAATTCTTTCTGAAAACATTAGCTTTAGGAATTGAAGTTTAAACATTATATTAGCAGTCAATTTGCAAATTCTCTTCCCTCATCAACAGTTGTTATTAGTCCAAATGTGAACTTATGTGCAGAGGCGGAGTGCTTGGGTATATGAGAGATGTGTCATTATGGGATGAAGTTTTACATGTACATTACAGCTAACAGGCATTTATTAAGGTTCATTTATCACTTACTATGCATCCAGGCCCCATTAAGCTACAGATGGCCTAAGATACAACAGGAAGAGAATGACAATGTGATCATTGCCTTCAAGGATTCTAAGGTTTATGTAAGATTATAAGACTAAATAAATAGAGAATAATGGAAGCGTGTGTAACCAATATTTTTTTGTTGAGTTCTGACGCTAAATGCTATTGACGTTTTCTGAACAGATAGAAGAATTAGGGAAGGCTTCCTTGACATTAAGGGGACCTTGAAAGAGGCGGGACACTTGGAATGGTGATGAGGAAGGGAAAGGAAGGGCATCCAAAGGCAGGGAAGCCTCATCCTCAGATGTAAACTTTAAAGAAACGCCTCATTACAAAAAAAGCTATAAATAATGCCAGTCATTTCCTCAATTTCCTTCTTGCTTTACTTTCCAGAATGAAAAGAAACATAACTGGACCGACGGTGCCAGTGTGCACGGCCTACTCAGTTCGCTAGCACAATTGTAAGATGTTCCTTCCCCTCCCTCCGTTCCCCCACAAAATACCAACCGAGACAGCTCCAGGAGCCCTGAACATTTATTTTTCCCTTTATCTTCCCAAATTGCTTCTCTTTCTCTTCCTACTTTGGCTTCTCCCACTTTACACTCCAGCATGTTAGAACAAAAGGACTTCTCAAGCAGTAGGCACAATAGGATTCCACTGTGCATCACCCAAATCAAAGGGACACACGAACACAATCATCCTTGTTCTCTTTCCTCCTAAGATCATAACTGCCTTTCAGAGTTGGTGGCATTGTCACCTAGGTGGGGACTGGGGCAGGGGGCGGTGTGGAGGAAGGGATAAGATAATAAGAATAGCATTCTTCTTTAATGTAGAAAGAATCCTGTAGTCTTACTAACATTTATTTATGGTTAACTGAAGTGGAATTATAACCATATTTCCATGGTTACCCCTTACGATCTCTCCAGCCTTTTAAAGAGCTATCCCTTTAGGGGCTGCTGAGACTGTGGTATGTGAGACCCTCCCACAGTTATGGAACATTTAGGGATAGAAATGAAAAACCAAACGTGTGAATCAAGCTAATTTTCCTGAGGGTAAGGCAGTTTTAGCCGAATAGGTAGGGACAGGTTAGCATCATGTTTTAAAATTGCAGTAACCTGAAGACAGGGAATAGGTTACAATCTCTGTGAGCTGCACTGTGCTAAACAGGGACAAGTCGGTACCCATCTCACAGGGTGTCTGTAATGGTAATGCAGGAACGGCACTGTGCAGACCACCTGGCAGATAGTACTTTACTAAGTGTTAGCTGCTGCCTTCAGTGACGGTGGTGGGTGTTAGCATCATGCAGGGAGATGCAAACAACACAGGGTTTGGAGTCACAAAATCCCTGCCTCGAGTCTCAGCCTTGTCAATTCCTGCATGGAGTCAGGTGAGTGACTATCTACGTGAACACAATTTTGGAAAAACTAAAACATGGGTATTAGAAGACTATTTCCTTTTAGTCTTACCTCATTGATTTGTTTAGAACCTCAAATGACATCATGCACATGAATGTGCCTTGTAAACTGTGAAGTACTCTCAAACTGTGCTTGCTTTGCTCTCAGCCACACATCTAAGCTTGGGCCCACGCAGCCTGTGCTGCTTCTCGTGAGCATTCCCTATGGCTCCTTTCTGGAAGGTTGCCACTCCCCAGGGCCCCAGGAACTTCTCCGTGAAATGACTGATTAAAGGTTCCCAGTGATTTGCTTGGCCGACTGCATGCAGGATTGTATTTGGAAGGCATGGAAATCGAATCCGATTTTCTGACTCGTGAGACTGAGCAGCTCCAAATACAATTTTTCGGAGCATCTCTCCGGAGCAGTTGATGGGCCAGTGGTGAGATGGTGTCAGCCTGGTGTCAAGAGCAGGTGGGGGTGGTCAGGTGGGGCAGAGGAGAGAGCAATCAATGAACACCCTCAGGGAGCAAAGGCCACTTGGAGGCCCGCTGACTGCTTTTACAGTTCCCTGGGCTCTGTGACACTGATCTCTGAAGAGGGACTCGTGTTGGGGGAATGGTCAGCCACCCACACAATTAGTAAGATAGAGAGAGCAGAATTTAAATCCTCTCTACACAGTAAGGGTATTCAAAATGTAATATACATTTCGGCAGGTAATCTAATTCACTCCAAACCCTGGCGCTTCTTGCCTTAGTGAGTGGAGAGCCCATTATTTTCTCCGAGAAGAAGGAAGGGGGTCGACATATGTAAATTGCTTTGTCAGCTGCCCGATTTGCAGGATCAACTGCTCCAGAGTGAAAGCAGGTTTCCCTCCATATTAGTTTATGTGTCAAAGTAAATTTCCTAAGCTTGGCCTGAACTCCCTGGATATTTTCAAGTCAGTAGCTGCTGTCAGACTCGGATTTATGGCACAAGAGAGAGACTACCTTCTAAGACTAAAGTTTTCTGTTTCTACACTTTGTGGTCTTTAAGAATAAAACTTTCCGGGCTTCCCTGGTGGCGCAGTGGTTGCGCGTCCGCCTGCCGATGCAGGGGAACCGGGTTCGCGCCCCGGTCTGGGAGGATCCCACATGCCGCGGAGCGGCTGGGCCCGTGGGCCATGGCCGCTGAGCCTGCGCGTCCGGAGCCTGTGCTCCGCAGCGGGAGAGGCCACAACAGAGGAAGGCCCGCATACCACCAAAAAAAAAAAAAAAAAAAAAAAAAAAAAGGAATAAAACTTTCCTTCAGAGGCAGTGTTGTATCCTGGGCTGGAATGATGAGACCACTCATTTTACAATGAACCCACTTATAACGCTGAAAGTGGCTGTGCCATTCTGAGTTTTGGTACATCCCTCTTTTTATTTTTTTAAATTTTTATTGGAGCATAGTTGCTTTACACTGTTGTGTTAGTTTCTACTGTATGGCAAAATGATTCAGCCATACATATACATATATCCCCTCTTTTTTGGATTTCCTTCTCATTTAGGTCACCACAGAGCACTGAGTAGAGTTCCCTGTGCTATGCAGTAGGTTCTCATTAGTTATCTCTTTTATACATAGTATCAATAGTGTATACGTGTCCCTCTCTCTTTTTAAAACATGTCACTTAGAGGTCACGAGTTCTACTGAGGTAGTCAGGAACCACTGGACATTGGTCAAAGAAAGAGAAAGGTCAAATAGTGTGGGAAGCCTCTGACTCCAGCTAGCCCCCAGCCCCCGTGGTAGTCACCGTAGCTCAACTTTTATTTGTTCACCGTATTGGGGCTCTGAACAAGGTTTTCTGTAAGAGAAAGGAAATTTTTTTGACATTGATGCTAACAATGATCTTTGATAGTTCTTCTTTCTCAGTAGCATCTACTAGTGCTTTCTGTGTTTTGTCTGGTCTAGCTCAACCATAGCAGCATCATGGCAGAGTGAGAAGAACACAGCCTAAGGAGTCAGAAGACCAGGCACTGATCCTATTCCTGCCCCTGGTTATCATGTGACCTTGAAAAAATCCCTTCCCCTTTCTGCATCTGCCTCTAACCCAGTGGTCTCTAGGTATCACTCTTCTGGGGCCATTCTTAGGTGTAGGGCTATGGCATTGATAACAATGCCTTTAGTTGATGTGTAATTCCTAGTGTGTTCTGTAAAACTATTCATATCTGAAAAGTTATAAATCCCTGATATTCCCTCACCACTCAAGAGATGAGCTGTTGGAAAATATCAATGGACTTTAAACTTTTAAAATTTCTTAATAGCAGAGGCTATTTTTAATGGAATATTACATGAAAGCCTTTATCTCTTGCACAAGAATGTGAAGCTACTGTGTTTGGAAGGAGGTCGAGAAGATCCAAAGCTACTCCTCCTTCCCTTCTGATTTCCACAGATTCACAAGGCACCCTTAAGAAGAACCCAGGGCAACCAGAAAGATGTTTTCGAAATGACTCATGGGTGGTTTCCAGGGTCACTTCTAGTTATGAATCTATGAGGCAGTACACTAGGATCAGCCAAGTACAATGCCATAAGCATATCTAGACTAATTAAGATCTCGTGGAAAGTATGACACCAGGGAGATATGTCACTTGGATCAGTCTAAAAGAAAGAACTTGACGTTCAGCTACAAAAAATGCAGATAGCTGATGACCTCCAGTCATCAGTTCCTTCAGGACCTGCCTCATTTTTCCAGCTGAGGCCACATGCCTCACTGGCAACCCCAGCCAATGGCTGAATATGATGAGGCTACTAGGGTCTGTCTATGTATGCTCAATGTGGGTCACCCCTTTGTTCTACATTTCCCCATTGGGCTGGTCAAGATTTGTCAGATCTGCCTAATCCTATGTCTTCTTCATTTTATCTTTACAGGTAGTAATCCCACTACCTCAGTAGACCTCTTGCATTACTAACTCTTTACATCATATTTACAAAGTGTTCAGGTGATGAGCAAAACTGTTCTGAAAGAATAGCCTATATTGATTTATTAGAATAGAAACAAGACTCCCTTTCTATCAGAAACAAATGAGAGAATAAGGGTGAGAGTGAGAAAATAGGGTCGGGGGGAGAGGGAGAGAAAGGTCAAGCATTAATCATAGTATCTGGTATCTGGCAAATAGTTGGTAAGTATTTCTCTTTTTGTCTGTGCCTTATTAGCTGTAACAAGCAGAGTCAGAACTAAGGCTGGCCAGCCAAGTGCCTGGCTTCTCTGGTTCAAGTTATTATCTTCATCCTGTTTTCATTAAATTCATCAGCATCACAGCCTCTACCCAAGATCTGGCCCTACCATTTGGCTTTAGTACTACAGAGCTTTCTTTTCCCAGACCCTCTATCCTCAGTACCTACATCCCTTATTCCTTTACTGTAGAATCTTTTGTTGTGAACCGGTTTGTGCTCTTTCTTCCTCTCCTTTCACTTGTACATGCATCCATCAACAAATTTCCTTATTAACTATAATGTACAAAGTGCCATACTAACCAACATGTGGATAGAGCTCTCATTTAGACATTAATCTTGTCCTCAAGGAACTTATAGACATAATAGATACCCACAAATTACATTCTGCTCTCTATTGTAGTTATCAATACTTGTAAGAGAAGTTCAGATGATGTGCCATTAGCACTCAGAGGAGAAAATAAAAAACATAATTCCAAGTGGCAATATCAGGGATGACTTCCGGGAGAAAGTTGCATTTGTCATATGGCTAAGGTATTCACAATTATTATTGGAAAACTTATAAATGAGCCAATATAATATGAATTGCTATATGAGTCAATCATGTTTTCTTACTCCCCTCTCCCAGGATGGCAGCTGAGGAGAGAAGCACAGATAATAGATATGAGAAAAGGCTCATTAGAACCTTAATCGATGAAGGCAAAGCAGATGCAGAAGCTGGGAAAGTGTCACCACCACACAAAGTTTTATTCTCAGTTTCATCCTTTTTAGTTGTACAGGGTTATTGTCACAGACCATCGGCACAGCCTTTAGACTATTGAGTTATTTCTGTAAATTGGACATATGTTATTTTTTTTCCATATGGTACTTTAAAAGGGACAGAATGAGGGTAGGAGCTGGAAAAGTTGAATGAGTAAATCTGGACAGTGAGACATCCTAGAAGAGAGATGAACATGAAATTTCAAAAGTAAAAAATAGAATTTTCGAAGTTGTACCCTTCCTATAAGGGTAAAAGCTTAGTGGGTGAGTTGCAAGGCACATGGCACATGGTTATATGGTTTTCCCATATAACGCAAGCATATATAAAAGAAGACGCTGTCTCTATTGTCCGTTCTGAAAGCCCCAAGTAGTCGGAGTTGGGATGGGATGGAGGAAGGAGTGACTCCTAGCTCCTTTTCTCATATTCTCAATAAAGGAGTAAGAGAGGAAGGAGACTGAAATGGCGCCCATATTACTTCCTCTAGAGATGAGCACCATGAATCCAAATGATCTTCCAAAGGCCACTTAAGAGACAGAATGAGTTGGTGAAAGGGTGTGGAACTATTATACTTCCTAAAGGTGGGGTGGTAGGGAGAGATATGCAGAGTAGGTTAGAAGAGATGGCTAAATTCAGACAGAAAAGTATACACAAGTATCATTTGCCTAAAGTAGAAGAATGGACTAAGTGACATCACTTTTTTTCTTTCAGGGTAATAGCTATTTTAAAGATATAGTTGCTAGCTTGAGAGTTGAACATCAAGGTATATCACAATGGAGATAATCATTTGCAGACAGAAAAACAAATACAGTTGACCCTTGAACAACATGGATTCAAACTGTGTCAATCAACTTATAAGTGGATAGTTTCCTATAGTGAATACCACAGTACTCCCTGGTCAGGGGTTGGTTGAATCTGTGGATGAGGAACCGTGGATATGGAGGGCTGACTATAAATTATACTTAGATTAACTTCTGAACTGTTCAAGGGTCCAGTGCAGTAAGTTATGAAATCAGCTAGTGTTAGCCCTTCAATTTGTTCTCCTTTTTCACAATTTTTTTGGCTATTCTAGGTCCTCTGCCTTTCTGTATACCTATTAGGGTCAACTTCTCAATTTATACAAAAGAAAAAAAAAAGCCTCTTGGGATTTTAACAGAAATTGCTCTAAGCTTTTAAATCAATTTGGGTAGAATAGCCATCTTGGCAGTATTTTCCAACACAAGAATTTTGTATGTTTCTCCATTTACTGAGATCTTCTGTAACTATGGTTGGCAAATTTTTGTAGTTTTTTTCTTTGTTAAAAAAAATTTTATTTTATATTGGAATACAGTTGATTAACAAAGTATAACAAAGTGATTCAGTTATACATATACATGTATCTATTCGTTTTCAAATTATTTTCCCATTTAGGTTATTACAGAGTATAGAGCAGAGTTCCCTGTGCTATACAGTAGGTCCTTGTTAGTCACCTATTTTGAATATAGTAGTGTCTACATGTCAATCCAAACTCCCAATCTACCTCTCCCCCCACTCTCCACCCCCAGTAACCATAAGTTTGTTCTCTAAGTCTGTGAGTCTGTTTCTGTTTTGTAAAAAAGTTCAATTGTATCATTTTTTTCGATTCTGCATATAAGAGATATCATATGATATTTGTCTTTCTCTATCCGACTTACTTTACTCAGTATGATAATCTCTAGGTCCAACCATATTGCTGCAAATGGCATTATTTCATTCTTTTTAATGGCTGAGTAACATTCCATTGTATATATTACCACATCTTCTCTATCCATTCCTCTGTCCATGGACATTTAGGTTGCTTCAATGACTTGGCTACTGTAAACAGTGCTGCAATGAACATTGGGGCGCTTGTATCCTTTCGAACCATGTTTTTTTCCATACTGTTCTCCATAGTGGCTGGACCAATTTACATTCCCAGCAACAGAATAGGAGGGTTCCTTTTTCCCCACACCCTCTCCATCATTTATTGTCTGTAGACCTTTTGATGATGGCCATTCTGACTGGTGTGAGGTGATATATCTCATTATAGTATTGATTTCCATGTCTGTAATGATTAGCGATGTTGAGCATCTTTTCATGTGTCTCTTGGCTATCTGTATGTCTTCTTTGGAGAAATGTCTATATAGGTCTATGCCATTTTTTTAAAATTAATTTTTATTGGGGCATAGTTGATTTAAAATGTTGCATTAGGTTCTGCTGTACAGCAAAGAGAATCAGTTAAACATGTACATATATCCACTTATTTTTAGATTCTATTCCAATATAGGTCGTTACAGAGTACCAAGTAGAGTTCCCTGGGCTATACAGTAGGTTCTTATTAGTTATTTATTTTATGTATACTAGTGTGTATATGTCAATCCCAATCTCTCAATTTGTCCCCCACTTTCCCCTTTGGTAAACCATAGTTTGTTTTCTACATCTGTGACTCTACTTCTGTTTTGTAAATAGGTTCATTTGTACCATTATTTTAGATTTCACATATAAGCAATATCATATGATATTTGTCTTTCTGTGACTGACTTACTTCACTCAGTATGACAATCTCTAGGTCCATCCATGTCACTGCAGATGGCAGGATTTCATTCTTTTTTATGGCTGAGTAATATTCCACTGTATATACGTACCACATCTTCTTTATCCATTCCTCCATCGATGGACATTTAGGTTGCTTCCATGTCCTGGCTATGGTAAATGGTGCTGCAGTGAACATTCGGGTGCGTGTATCTTTTTGAATTATGGTTTTCTCTGGATATATGCCCAGGACTGGGATTGCTGGATCATATGGTAGCTCTATTTTTAGTTTTTAAAGGAACCTCCATACTGTTCTCCAAAGTGGCTATACCAATTTACATTCCAACCAACAGTGTAGGAGGGTTCCCTTTTCTCCACACCCTCTCCAGCATATATCATTTGTAGATTTTTTGATGATGGCCATTCTGATCAGTGTGAGGTGATATCTCATTGTAGTTTTGATTTGCATTTCTCTAATAATTAGCGACGCTGAGCATCTTTTCATGTTGAGCTTTTTGGCCATCTGTATGTCTTCTTTGGAGACATGTCAATTTAGACCTTCTGCCCATTTTTTGATTTTTTTTTTTTTTGATATTGAGCTTCATCAGCTGTTTCTGTATGTTGGAGATTTATCCCTTGTCAGTCACTTCGTTTGCAAATGTTTTCCCCCATTTTGTGGGTTGTCTTTTCATTTTGTTTATGGTTTCCTTTGCTGTGCAAAAGCTTTTAATTTTAATTAGGTCCCATTTGTTTATTTTTGTTTTCATCTCTATTACTCTAGGAGGTGGATCCAAAAAGAGATTGCTATGATTTATGTCCAAGAGTGTTCTGCCTATGTTTTCCTCTAGGAGTTTTATAGTGCCTGGCCTTACATTTAGGTCTCTAATGCATTTTCAGTTTTTTTGTGTGTATGGTGTGAGAGAATGTTCTAATTTCATTCTTTTACATGTAGCTGTCCAGTTTTCCCAGCACCATTTATTGAAGAGACTGTCTTTTCTCCATTGTGTATTCTTGCCTCCTTTGTTGTAGATTAATTGACCGTAGGTGCATGTGTTTATTTCTGGGCCTTCTATCTTGTTCCATTGATCTACATTTCTGTTTTTGTGCCAGTACTATACTGTATTGATGACTGTAGCTTTGTAGTATAGTCTGAAGTCAGGGAGTCTGATTCCTCCAGCTCCATTTTTTACAGCTCGGTGCTCTGTGACAACCTAGATGGGTGGGATGGGGGTGGGGGTGGGAGGGTGGTCCAAGAGGAAGGGGATATATGCATACTTATATTTTAGATATACTTTAGATATATATAAATATACTTTATATATTCACTTCATTGTACAGCAGAAACTAACACAACATTGTAAAGCAATTATACTCCAATAAAAAATTAATAATAAAAATAATAAAAGATTGCTTTACTTATTCAGGGTCTTTTGTGTCTCCACACAAATTGTAAACTTTTTTGTTCGAGATCTATGAAAAATGCCATTGGTATTTTGATAGGGATAGCTTTGAATCTGTAGATTGCCTTGGGTAGTATAGTCATTTTGACAATATTGATTCTTCTAATCCAAGAACGCAGTATATCTTTCCATCTGTGTGTGTCATCTTCAATTTATTTCATCAGCATCTTATAGTTTTCAGAGTACAGGTCTTTTGCCTCCTTAGGTAGGTTTATTCCTAGGTAGTTTTTTCTTTTTGATGTGATGGTAATTGGGATTGTTTTCTTAATTTCTCTTTCTGATCTTTCATTGTTAGTGCATAGGAATGCAAGAGATTTCTGTGCATTAATTTTGTATCCTGCAACTTTACTGAATTCATTGATGAGCTCTAGTAGTTTTCTGGTAGCATTTTTACAATTTTCTATGTATAGTATCATGTCATCTGCAAACAGTGACAGTTTTACTTCTTCTTTTCCAGTTTGGATTCCTTTTATTTCTTTTTCTTCTCTGATTTCCATGGCTAGGGCTCCCAAAGCTACATTAAATAATAGGGGTGAGAGTGGACATCCTTGTCTTATTCCTGATCTTAGTGGAAATGCTTTTAGCTTTTCATCATTGAGTATGATATTAGCTGTTTTTTTGTCATATATGGTCTCTATTATGTTGAGGTGTGTTCCCTCTGTGCCCACTTTCTGGAGAGTTTTTAGCATATATGGGTCTTGAATTTTGTCAAAAGCTTTTCCTGCCTTCATTGAGGGGATCACATGATTTTTATTCTTCAATTTGTTGATGTGGTGTATTGCACTGATTGATTTGCAGATACTGAAATATCCTTGCATCCCTGGGATAAAGCCCACTTAATCATGGTGTATGATCCTTTTAATGTATTGTTGGATCCAGTCTGCTAGTATTTTGTTGAGGATTTTTGCATCTACGTTCATCAGTGATATTGGCCTGTAATTTTCTTTTTTTGTGGTATCTTTGGTTTTGGTATCAGGGTGATGGTGGCCTCACAGAATGAGTTTGGGAGTGTTCTTTCCTCTGCAATGTTTTGGAATAGTTTCAGAAGGATAGGTGTTAACTCTTCTCTAAATGTCTGATAGAATTCACCTGTGAAGCCATCTGGCTGGGAGTTTTTAATCACAATTAGTACTTGTGATTGGTCTCTTCATATTTTGATTCATTTCCTGGTTCAGTCTTGGGAGAGTGTACCTTTCTAAGAATCTGTCCATATCTTCTAGGTTGTCCATTTTTTTGGCATAGAGTTGCTTGTAGTATTCTCTTATGACCCTTTGTGTTTCTGTAGTGCCCATTGTAACTTCTTTTTCATTTCTAATTTTACTGATTTGAGCCCTCTCTCTGTTTCTCTTAATGAGTCTGGTAAAAGGTTTATCAATTTTGTTTATCTTCTCAAAGAACCACCTTTTAGTTTCATTGATATTTTCTATTTTTTTCTTTGGCTCTATTTCATTTATTTCTGCTGTAACTTTGGGTTTTGTTTGTTCTTCTTTCTCTAGTTCCTTTAGGTATAAGGTTAGGTTGTTTATTTGAGATTTTTCTTGTTCCCTGAAATAACATTGTATTGCTATATACTTCCCTCTTAGAACTACTTTTCCATGTCCCGTAGGTTTTGGATTATCATGCTTTCATTGTCATTTTTCTCTAGGTATTTTTTAATTTCCTCTTTGATTTCTTCAGTGATCCATTGGTTGTTTACTAGCATATTGTTTAGTCTCCAAGTGTTTGTGTTTTCCACAGTTTTTTTTTCTTCTCATAGTTGATTTCTAATCTCATAGGGTTGTGGTTGGAAAAGATGCTTGATATGATTTCAATTTTCTTAAATTTACTGTGGCTTGCCCAGCATGTGATCAATCCTGGAGAATGTTCCATGTACACTTGAAAAGAATGTGTATTCTGTTAATTTTGGATGGAATGCTCTATAAATATCAATTCAGTCCATCTATTCTAATGTGTCATTCAGGGTCTGTTTCCTTATTGATTTGCTGTGTGGATTATCTGTCCATTGACGTAAGTGAGGTGTTAAAGTCCCCCACTATTATTTTGTTACTGTCGATTTCCTCTTTTATAGCTGTTAGCGGTTGCCTTATGTATTGAGGTGCTCCTATGTTGCGTGCATATCTATTTATAATTGTTATATCTTCTTTTTGGATTGATCCCTTGATCATTGTGTAGTGTCCTTCTTTGTCTCTTGTAATATTCTTTATTTTAAAGTCTATTTTGTCTGAGATGAGGATTGCTACTCCAGCTTTCTTATGATTTCCATTTGCATAGAATATATTTTTCCATCCCCTCACTTTCAGTCTGTATGTATCCCTAGGTCTGAGGTGGGTCTCTTGTAGACAGCATATATATAGGTCCTGTTTTTGTATCCATTCAGCCAGTCTCTGTCTTTTGGTTGGAACATTTAGTCCTTTTATGTTTAAGGTAATTATCAAGATGTATGTTCTTATTGCCATCTTGTTACTTGTTTTGGATTTGTTTTTGTAGGTGTTCTTTCTTTCCTTCCTCTTTTGTTCTCTTCTCTTGTAGTTTGATGACTAACTTTAGTGTGTGGTTGGATTCTAGTTTCTTTTTGTGTGTGTGTATCTATTGTAGATTCTCAGTTTGCAGTTACCATGAGGTTTTTACATAGCAGTCTATATATTAACAAGTTTGTTTTAAGTTGCTGGTCTTTTAATTTCAAGTGCATTTTCAATATCCTGCATTTGTGCTCTCCTCTTCTCATCATTGCTCGTTTTGATGTCATATTTGCATGCAGATGATTTCCTACCTTTACTGTATGTTTGCCTTTACCTGTGAGATTTTTCCATTTGTAATTTTCTTATTTCTAGCTGTGGCCTTTTCTTTTCTGCCTAGAGAAGTTCCTTTAGCAGTTGTTGCAAAGCTGATCTTGTGGTGTTGAATTCTGTTAGCTTTTGCTTGTCTGTAAAGCTTTTGATTTCTCTGTCAAATCTGAATGAAAGCCTTGCTGGGTGGACTATTCTTGGTTGTAGGTTCTTCCCGTTCATCACTTTAAATATATCATGCCACTCCCTTAGGGTTTACAGAGTTTCTGATAATCTTATGGGATTCCCTTGTATGTTATTTGTTTCTTTTCATTTGTTGCTTTTAATATCTTTTATTTCTCTTTAATTTTTGTCAATTTGATTAGTATCTGTCTTGGCTTGTTCCTCCTTGGGTTTATCCTGCCTGGGACTCTCTGTGCTTCTTGGACTTGGGTGCCTGTTTCCTTTCCCATGGTAAGGAAGTTTTCAGCTATTAGCTCTTCAAATATTTTCTCAGGTCCTTTCTCACTCTCTTCTCCTTCTGAGACCCGTATAATACAAATGTCTGTGCACTTAATGTGTCCCAGAGGTCTCTTAGACTGTCCTCATTTCTTTTCATTCGTTTTTCTTTATTCTGTTCCATGGCAGTGATTTCCACCATTCTGTCTTCCAGCTCACTTCTCCATTCTGTCTCAGTTATTCTGCTACTGATTCCTTCTAGTGTATTTTTCATTTCAGTTATTGTATTGTTTATCTCTGTTTGTTCTTTAGTTCTTCTATGTCTTTCTTGTATCTTCTTGATCTGTGCCTCCATTCTTTTTCTGAGATCTTGGATCATTTTTACTATTATGTTGAATTCTCTTTGAGGCAGATTGCCTATCTCCACTTCACTTAGTTGTTCTTCTGGGTTTTAGTTTGTTCCTTCATCTGGGACATATTCCTCTGCTGTCTCATTTTGTCTAACTTTCTGTGATTGTGGTTTCTGTTCCACAGGCTGCAGGGCTGCAGTTCTTCTTGCTTCTGCTGTCTGCCCCCTGGTGAATGAGGCTAAGAGACTTGTGCAGGCTTCCTGGTGGGAAGGACTGGTACCTGCCCACTGGTTGGTGGAGCTGGGTCTTTTCCCTCTGTTGGACAGGCCCATGTCAGGGGGTGTGTTTATTGGGCATCTGTGTGCTCAGGAAGACTTTAAGCAGCCTGTCTGCTGATGGATGGGGCTGTGTTCCTGCCCTGTTGGTTGTTTGGCCTGAGGCATCCCAGCACTGGAGTCTACAGGTTGTTGGGTGGGGCCAGGTCTTGGTGAGAAAATGGCAGCCCCCAAGAGGGCTCACGCCAATGAGTACTCCCCAGAACTACCACTGCCAGTGTCCTCGTCCATGCATTGAGCCACAGTCATCCCCCTCCCTGCCTCCACAGGAGACCCTCAAATACTAGCAGGTAAGTCTGGCCCAGTCTCTTATGAGGTCACTGCTTTTTCCCCTGGGTCCTGGTGTGCACAAAGCCCTGTATGCACCCTCCAAGAGTGGAGATTTTGTATCCCCCAGTCCTGTGGAATTCCTGCAATCAAACTCTGCTGGCCTTCAAAGCCAGATTCTCTGGGGGCTCCTCCTCCCATTGCCAGACCCCCAGACTGGGGAGCCTGCCGTGGGGCTCAAAACTTTCACTCCCGTGGGAGAACTTCTGTGGTATAATTATTTTCCAGTTTATGGGTCGCCCACTCAGCACGTATGAGATTTGTTTTTATCGGAGTTGAGCTACTCCTGCTGTCTCATTGTGGCTTCTTTGTCTTTGGATGTAGGTATCTTTTTTGGTAGGTTCCAGCATTTTTTTGTCAATGGTTATTCAGCAGTCAGTTGTGATTGTGTTTCTGTAAGAAGAAACACATCCTTCTACTCCAACATCTTTTCTCTTTACCTGTGGTTTTCAGTATACTGAATTTTTTATTGTTGTTAAATTTATTCCTATGTATTTTATTCTCTTGGATTCTACTGTGAATAGAATTGTTTTCTTACTTTCATATTTTATTAGCATATACAAATATAGTTGATTTTTATATATTGATTCTGAATCTTGTGACCTTGTTGAACTAGTTTTTTAGTTCTAGCAGTGTTTTTTTAGATTCCTTCAGATATTTTAGGGTCATATTCCTCTCTGAAAAAATACAGTTTCACTTCTTTGTTTTCAAAGTGTGTCGAGCATCTTTTCCTCTATCTATTGGACTTGTGAATATTTTCCTTTGTGAATTTTCTGTTGAAGTCATTTTGCCCATTTTCTAAATAGATTGTATTTTTAATTTTTTTCTGATTCATTTGTTGGAATTTTGGATCGAAGTCCTTCAGGGGATATTTGTGCTATAATTATCTCCTTCCATCCTGTGGCTTGCATTTTCATTTTCTTAATTGTGTCTTTTAATGAATAGATTTTTTTTTTCATTTTGAAAATTAAAATAACACTTTATAATAAAATATTCCAGAAAGTTAAAGAAAGGAACAAAAGTGCTAACCTTATATCAACTCTTCCATAATATATAAAATGAACACAAATTTTCCAAGTTGTTTTATCCAGTCTGCATACTAGAACTTGACAAGGGTATTGCAAGGAATGAAAATTATAGGCCAATCTTACTGATGAACATGGACCTAATGTTCTTAAACAAAGTATTTAAAAATTAATTCCAGTGTTAAATAAAATAGGTAATATAACCAAAATGAGTTTATTCCAAGAATGCAAGTTTGGTTCTCATTTAAAAGTCAAAGTCAATGTATTTTGTCACATTAGCAGGATAAAGGAGAAAAAGTATGAAATCATCCTAACAGATGCCAAAAAAAATCATTAAAAAAATTAACATACATTCAGATAAAAATTCTTTCCAAATTCTAAAATTCAGTGAACTTCCTTAATCTGGCCTAAAGTATCTACACAATAATAATAATTTTTAGAAACCTATAGCAAACATTATATGTAGTGGCCCCATATTGAAAAGCTTTCTCTACCCCCCCAAGTCTGAAAGCTACACAAAAATGTCTGATAATATGACTTCTTTGCAGCATGTGCTGAAATTTCTAGCCAGTGTAATTAAGAAAAAGAATTAACAAGTATAAGAACTGGAAAAGAAGTAGCAAAACTGACAGAATTTTAAGATAACATGCTTATGTATGTGGATTGTTTATGAGAATACTTTTGTGTATATATAAATCGATAAGTAAGTTTTTAAATCTTCAGATAAGATATCAGAATGAATAAATGAGCCTAACAAAGTTGGTGGATGTAAAAATCAGTTGCATTTACTAGCAACAATTATGAAATGAATTTTTGAAACCATTTACATTAGAATTTTAAAAATATTAGTTATCTAGGAATAAATCTAATAAAAGATGCATAAAACTCCTACGCAGAAAATTATGAAACTGACAAAAAGTAAAGAATACCTAAATATGAAAAGGTAATGTTTACAAATTAAATAACTTAACATTTTATAGATATCATTTCTTTGTAAATATAATCCCAATAAAAATTATAGCAGGAATTTTTTTCTGATGGAAATTGGCAATCTGATTCTAAAGAAGAACACAGTCAGAGAGACTTCACTGCCAGATATCAAGACTAATTATCTAGCAATAGAAAGTAAAACAGAACGACACTGATATGGGCTAGATGAATAGACCAGTGGAACACACTGTAGAATCTTGAAACAAATAGATACATATACAATCACTGGATTGATGAAAAAGTTGCCACTCCTGTCTAGTGGGGAAAAGACAGTCTTGTCAATAAATGGTGCCAGTACAATTATCTTAAAAGAATAAAGCTTCTTTCCTGACTTAAATCATAAACAAAAATCAAGTTTTGATAGACCACAGACCTAAATATGAAAAACAAAGCAACCAAGTTTTTTTTTTTAACATCTTTATTGGAGTATAACTGTTTTACAATGGTGTGTTAGTTTCTGCTTTACAACAAAGTGAATCAGTTATACATATACATATGTTCCCATATCTCTTCCCTCTTGCGGCAACCAAGTTTTGAGAAAATAATATGTAGGAGACTATCTTCATGACCTTAAGGTAGGCATGTAGCAAAGAATTCTTAAACAGGAACCAAACAGTACTAATCATAATAAAAAACAATAAATTGGAATTCAGTAACATTTGGCTATAGGTTTTTGAAAATTATATTTCTATTTATAAAAAAGAAAATTGCTCTTTAAAACAGACATTGAAAATAAGATGGCAGTAGTGTATTTTCTATCACATCACACACACACCCCATACATGTTCCTGTACCCTCTCTCCTTCCTGATTGATGGCCCAGAAAAAAATATTTTCTACAACAACCATACTGGTCGTTGATGATAAGTGGTTTGGTGATATTTTATAAGCAGAAGAATGTTCACATTTAGAAATACAATTGGATTACAACTTCCCTATCTTGAATTTCCTGGACTAGCTCAGACTTATCCAGGTGATTAATCTGACATGATGGCAGGATCCTGACTTAATCTGCAGGACTCCAGACAGGAACAAGGCTAAACGGGAAAGCAAAGTGAGTAGTAGTAGAGGGTTATAAGGGCTTGGAATCTGACTTTTAAAGCAGCTTTCAAACCACTCAGTGTCATTTATGGCTGTGGTTTAGAAGAGGTAATGTAACTGGGAATAGAGGCAGCGGGAAGAAACCTACTGGCAGAAAATCACATTTTCTCATAGTGTTAAAAAAAAAAAAAAAAAAAAAAAAAAGGTTGGGGGGAAATCACACAATGACACAGCCAAGAATTAGAGAAGGGCATTTATGGCAGAGGAAATGGCATATCCTATGGCATGAAGAATGATGGAATACTTAAGGTGAGAGATGTCCTGCATTATGAGGGGAAAAACACTGTGGGTGAAGATTTGAAAGTAGTGAGTGGTAATAGAAGCAATTAGAAGAGTAAATTGAGTTGCTTGGTTAGAAAGGGTTTTGTATAAACATACTAATGTATTTGCATTTCATTCTCTAAGTAAAGATTTTTAGTAGGCAATTAACACTTCTAATTCTCAGAATCTGATAAGTATAAAAACACAAAAATTACAGAATAAGTGGATGCTAGATTGTTTTGGGAGACTTTCTTTAATTGGCAAAAAATACATGCTCATTGTAAAAAATCAAACAAGACATTGATGTGTTAAGAGAAGTGTATAATATCCACTATTCTCCCCTAACCCCAAGCTGCACCTCCTCGATAACCAATGTTAACATTTTGGTATTTATCATGTTATACTTTTATCTGCAATAAAAACATAGAAAAACATGTGCACATGTACACATACAGTTTATTGTATAAAAACAGGATAATACTATAGGCATTGCCCCAGATTTGCTTTTCAAATTCAAAAAACTAGTAATTATAAATAGTGATAATAGTACCTGACATTTAAAAAATTTTACTATATGTGCCTGGTCCTATTTTAAGGATTTTATTGGCAGTATTTCACTTACTCCTCACTACAATCATGTGGTACTATTATTTTCTCTACTTAAAGCTAAGGAAACTGGGACTCAGAGAGGTTAAACAATTTTCCTAAGGTCAGGTCACCCAGCTGATAAGTGATGGAGCCAGGCTCCAAATGATATAATCTGATTGATGGTTCATGCTCTGAACTACTATGATTAGAACTTGTTTCACTTGAATGGATGGGAGAGGATGATGGCGGCAAGTGATTTTGTAACAATGGAGTTGTAAGAAGAAATTTTCAGAGGTGAAAATCTCTAAGACCGAGTAATTCACTGGATGTGTGGGCTGAAAATAGGAAAGAGTTGAACTTACAGGTTTCTAGCATAAAGGTCTGGGTAAAGGGTAATGATATTAATCAAGAGAGGAAATAACGTGAACTGGGGCCAGTTTGTGGCTGTAAGAGAGGACCATTTTCTCTTTTTCCCTGTATTCCTTTAAATTAGGAACTTAGGGATGTGTTAGTGAGAAAGTTCCTCTCCTTCTTTCAGTCCTCTCAGGTTTTTCTCCTTTCAAAAAGAAAATATTGTTTTTGGAAATTGCAATTGTTTTATTTTTCTGTTTAACAATTTTTATCAGAATATTAAATATATTCTTTTAAACAATTATGTAATAGTGACAATTATAATTATAATTCAATTCAGAAGAAAAAATAACATACAGAGCCTTGTGTTTATAGAAAAAAGTTTTCATAAATTTCAATTTATACATAATGTTATTGAAGTATACATACCATATTAGTTTCAAGCGTACAGCATAGTGAGTAGACATTTCTTATAGATTGTAATCCGTATGAAATTTTTATAAAATATTGACTATATTGCCTGTGCTGAACATTACATCCTTGTAACTTATTTATATTTTATACCTAGTATTTTGTACCTCTCAATCACCTTCATCTATTTTGCCCCTCCCCCAAGCCCTCTCCCCTCTGGTAACCCCTAGTTTGTTTTCAGTACCTGTGAGTCTCTTTTTGTTTTGTTGAATTTATTCACTTGTTTTATTTTTTAGATTCCACATGTAAGTGAAAATATACAGTATTTATCTTTCTCTGTCTGACTTATTTCACTAAGCAAAATACACTCCATGTCCATTCAAGTTGTTGCAAATGACAAAATTTCATTCTTTTTTATGACTAATATTTCATAGGGTGTGTATGTATGTATACATGTATGTATGCACATATATACACACGCATAACACATGCATCACATCTTTCTCCATTCATCTGTTGATGGACATTTAGGTTGCTTCCATACCTTGGATATTGTAAATAATGCTGCTATGGATATTGGGATGCAGGTATCTTTTTGAATTAGTGTTTTAGTTTTTGCTGGATATATACCCAGGAGTGGAATTGCTGGATCATATGGGAGTTCTATTTTTAGTTTTTAAGAAAATATCCTACTGTTTACCATAGTGGCTGCACCAATTTACATTCCCACCAACAGTGTATGAGAGTTCCCTTTTCTCTACATCCTTTCCAACATTTGTTATTTGTAGACTTTTTGATGATGGCCATTCTGACAGGTGTGAGGTCATATCTCATTGTGGTTTTGATTTGGATTTCCCTGATGATGAGTGATGTTGAGCATCTTTTCATGTGCTGGTTGGCTATACGTTTATCTCCTTTGGAAAAATACCTATATAAGTCCTCTGTTTTTAATTGTGTTTTTAACTGATATTGAGTTGTATGAGTTCTTTATATATTTTGGATATTAACCCCTTGTTGGTTATATTGTTTACAAACATCTCCTCACATTCAGTGGTTGACTTTTTGTTTTGTTGCTGATTTCCCTTGCTGTGCAAAAGCTTTTAAGTTTGATTAGATCCCATTTATTTACTTTTGCTTTTGTTTTCCTTGCCTGAGGAGACATATCCAAAAAAATATTGTTAAGACAAATATCAAAGAATGTACTGCATATATTTACTTCTAGGAGTTTTATAATTTCTGGTCTTACATATAGGTCTCTAACCCATTTTGAGTTTAGTTTTGTATATGGAATGAGAAAAGGTTCTAGTTTCACTCTTTTACAGGTAGCTGACCAGTTTTCCCAACACCATTTATTGAAGACACTGTCTTTTGCCTATTATATATTCATACTCCCTTTGTTGTAGATTAATTGATCAAATGTGGGATTCTTTCTGGGTTCTTTATTCTGTTCCATTGAGTTATGTGTCTTGTTTTTGTACAACTACCATACTGGTTTAATTACTGTAGCTTTGTAGTATAGTCTGAAGTCTGGGCATGTATACCCTCCTGCTTTGATCTTTTTTTCTCAAGATTGCTTTGACTATTTGGGGTCTTTTGTGGTTCCATACAAATTTTAGTATTATTTGTTCTAGTTCTGTGAAAATGTCATGGGTTTTTTGATAGGGGTTGCATTAAATCTATAGATTGCTTTAGGTAGTAAGGATATTTTAACAACATTAATTCTTCCAACCCATGAAAACAGGATATATTTCCATTTCTTTGTGTCATCTTCAATTATTTTTTTATCAGTGTCTTATAGTTTTCAGAGTATTCCTAGGTATTTTATTCTTTTTGATTTGGTTACAAATGGAATTGTTTTCTTTCTGAAAATTAATTATTACTGTATAGAAAAGCAACAGATTTCTCTATATTGTATCCTGCAGCTTTGCTAAATTTATTTGTTAATTCTAATATTTTTTTTGGTGGAGATTTAGGGTTTTCTATATATAGTATCTTGTCATCTGCAAATAGTGACAGTTTTACTTCTTCCCTTCCAATTTGGATGCCTTTTATTTATTTATTTTGCCTAATTGCTGTAGATAGGACTTACAATACTATGTTAAATAGAAATGGTGGTAATGGGCATCCTTGTCTTGCTGCTGAATTTAGAGGAAAGTCTTTTCACCATCGAGTATGATGTTAGCTGCTGCTTTGCTATAAATGTCCTTTATTATGTTGAGATATGTTCCCTCTATACCCACTTTGGTGAGAGTTTTTATCATCAATTGATGTTAAATTTTGTCAAATGCTTTTTCTTCATATATTGAGATGATCGTGTAGTTTTATCCTTCCTTTTGTTAATGTTGTGTATCACATTGATTGACTTGCATATGTTGAACCATTCTTGCAGCCCTGGAATAAATCCCACTTGATCATGATATAGGATCCCATTTATGTATTGTTGAATTCTGTTCACTAATATTTTGCTGAAGATTTTTGCATCTATGTTCATCAGGGATATTGGCCTATAATTTTCTTTGTTTGTAGTGTCTTTGCCTGGTTTTGATATTAAGGTGATGCTGGCCTCATAGAATGAGTTTGGAAGTGTTCCCTCCTCTTCAATTATTTGGAATGACTTTTGAAGGACAGGTACTGACTCTTTATGTTTGATAGAATTCCATTGTGAAGCCATCTCGTCCTGAACTTTTGTTTGTTGTGAGTTTTTTGATTACTGATTCAATTTCTTTTTTCTTTTTAATTTTTATTGGAGTATATTTGATTTACAATGTTGTGTTAGTTTCAGGTGTACAGCAAAGTAAATCAGTTATACATATATCCACTCTTTTTAGATTCTTTTCCCATATAGGTCATTAGAGAGCATTGAGTAGATTTCCCTGTGCTATACAGTAGGTCCTTATTAGTTATCTATTTTATACATAGTAGTGTGTATATGTCAATCCCAGTGTTCCAATTTATCCCTCCTCCCCCTTATCCCCTGGTAACTATAAGTTTGTTTTCTACATCTGTAACTCTATTTCTGTTTTGTAGATAAATTCTTTTTTTTTAGATTCTACATATAAGCAATGTCATATGATATATTTGTCTTTCTCTGTCTGACTTACTTCACTCAGTATGATCATCTCTAGGTCATCCATGTTGCTGCAAATGGCATTATTTCATTCTTTCTTAAGGCTGAGTAATATTCCATTGTATATATGTACCACGTCTTCTTTATCCATTCCTCTGTCAATGGACATTTAGGTTGCTTCCATGTCCGGGCGATTGTAAATAGAGGTGCAATGAACATTGGGGTGCATGTATCTTTTCAAATTATGGTTTACTCCAGGAATGGGATTGCTGGATCATATGGTAGCTCTATTTTTAGTTTTTTAAGGAACCTCCATACTGTTCTCCATAATCGTTTTACCAATCTACATTCCCACCAACAGTGTAGGAGGGTTCCCTTTTTTCCACACCCTCTCCAGCATTTATTGTTTTTGATTATGTCTATTCTGACCAGTGTGAGGTAATACCTCATTTTAGTTTGATGTGCATTTCTCTAATAATTAGTGATGTTGAACATCTTTTCATGTGCTTTTTGGCCATCTGTATGTCTTCTTTGGAGAAATGTCTATTTAGATCTTCTGCCCATTTTTTAGATTGGCGTGTTTGTTTTGGGTTGTTTGTTTTTTTGATATTGAGCTTCATGAGCTGTTTCTATATTTTGGAGATTAATCCCTTGTTGGGTGCTTCATTTGTGAATATTTTTTCCCATGCTGTAGGTTGTGTATTCATTTTGCTCATCATTTCCTTTGCTGTGCAAAAGCTTTTAAGTTTCATTAGATCCCAATTGTTTATTTTTGTTTTTATTTCCATTACTCTAGGAGGTGGGTCAAAAAGGATCTTGCTGTGATTTATGTCATAGAGTGTTCTGCCTATGTTTTCCTCTAAGAGTTTGATAGTGTCTGGCCTTACATTTAGGTCTTTAATCCATTTTGAGTTCATTTTTGTGTCTGGTGTTAGGGAGTGTTCTAATTTCATAATTTTACATGTGGCTGTCCAGTTTTCCCAGCATCACTTCTTGAAGATACTGTCTTTTCTCCATGGTATATTCTTGCCTCCTAGATTAGGTGACCATAGGTGCTTGGGTTTACCTCTGGGCTTTCTATCCTGTTCCATTGATCTATATTTCTGTTTTTATGCCAGTACCATACGTTTTTTGATTACTGTAACTTTGTAGTATAGTCTGAAGTCAGGATGTCTGATCCTCCTATTCCGTTTTTCTTTCTCAGGATTGCTTTGGCTGTTCGGGGTCTTTTGTGTTTCCATACAAATTGTAAAATTTTTTGTTCTAATTCTGTGAAAAATGCCATTGGTAATTTGATAGGGATTGCATGGAATCTGTAGATTGCTGTGGGTAGTATAGCCATTTTCACAATATTGATTCTTCCAATCCAAGAACATGGTATATCTCTCTTCTGTTTGTGTCACCTTTGACTTCTTTCATCAGTATCGTATACTTTTCTGCATACAGGTTTTTGCCTCTTTAGGTAGGTGTATTCTTAGGTATTTTATTCTTCTTTGATGTGATGGTAGATGGGATTGTTTCCTTAATTTCTCCTTCTGAACTTTCATTGTTAGTATATAGAAATGTGAGAGATTTCTGTGTATGAATTTTGTATCCTGCAACTTTACCGAATTCATTGATGAGACCTAGGAGTTTTCTGGGAGCTTCTTTAGGATTTTCTATGTATAATATCATGTCATCTGCAAACATAGTTTTACTACTTCTTTTCCAATTTGCATTCCTTTTATTTCTTTTTCTTCTCTGATTGCTGTGGCTAGGACTTCCAAAACTATGTTGAATAAAAGTGGCAAGAGTGGACATCCTTGTCTTGTTCCTGATTTCTCCAATTCTGGGGGTGGTCTTTTTGTCTTGTTTATGGCTTCCTTTGCTGTGCGAAAGCTTTTAAGTTTCATTAGATCCCAATTGTTTATTTTTGTTTTTATTTCCATTACTCTAGGAGGTGGGTCAAAAAGGATCTTGCTGTGATTTATGTCATAGAGTGTTCTGCCTATGTTTTCCTCTAAGAGTTTGATAGTGTCTGGCCTTACATTTAGGTCTTTAATCCATTTTGAGTTCATTTTTGTGTCTGGTGTTAGGGAGTGTTCTAATTTCATAATTTTACATGTGGCTGTCCAGTTTTCCCAGCATCACTTCTTGAAGATACTGTCTTTTCTCCATGGTATATTCTTGCCTCCTAGATTAGGTGACCATAGGTGCTTGGGTTTACCTCTGGGCTTTCTATCCTGTTCCATTGATCTATATTTCTGTTTTTATGCCAGTACCATACGTTTTTTGATTACTGTAACTTTGTAGTATAGTCTGAAGTCAGGATGTCTGATCCTCCTATTCCGTTTTTCTTTCTCAGGATTGCTTTGGCTGTTCGGGGTCTTTTGTGTTTCCATACAAATTGTAAAATTTTTTGTTCTAATTCTGTGAAAAATGCCATTGGTAATTTGATAGGGATTGCATGGAATCTGTAGATTGCTGTGGGTAGTATAGCCATTTTCACAATATTGATTCTTCCAATCCAAGAACATGGTATATCTCTCTTCTGTTTGTGTCACCTTTGACTTCTTTCATCAGTATCGTATACTTTTCTGCATACAGGTTTTTGCCTCTTTAGGTAGGTGTATTCTTAGGTATTTTATTCTTCTTTGATGTGATGGTAGATGGGATTGTTTCCTTAATTTCTCCTTCTGAACTTTCATTGTTAGTATATAGAAATGTGAGAGATTTCTGTGTATGAATTTTGTATCCTGCAACTTTACCGAATTCATTGATGAGACCTAGGAGTTTTCTGGGAGCTTCTTTAGGATTTTCTATGTATAATATCATGTCATCTGCAAACATAGTTTTACTACTTCTTTTCCAATTTGCATTCCTTTTATTTCTTTTTCTTCTCTGATTGCTGTGGCTAGGACTTCCAAAACTATGTTGAATAAAAGTGGCAAGAGTGGACATCCTTGTCTTGTTCCTGATCTTAGAGAACATGTTTTTGGTGTTTCACCATTGAGAACGATGTTTGCTGTGGGTTTGTCATATATGGCCTTTATTATGTTGAGGTAGGTTCCCTCTAAGCCCACTTCCTGGACAGTTTTTAGCATATGTGGGTGTTGAATTTTTCGAAAGCTTTTTCTGCACCTATTGAGATGATCATGTGGTTTTTATTCTTCAATTTTTTGATGTAATGTATCACACTGATTTGCAGATATTGAAAAATCCCTGCATCCCTGGGATAAAGCCCACTTGCTCATGGTGAATGATCCTTTTAATGTGCTGTTGGATTGTGTTTGCTAGTATTTTGTTGAAGATTTTTGCATATTGGTTCATCAGTGATATTGGCCTGTGATTTTCTATTTTTGTGGTATCTTTGGTTTTCGTATCAGGGTGATGGTGGCCTCATAGCATGAGTTTGGGAGTGTTCCTTCCTCTGCAGTTTTTTGGAATAGTTTCAGAAGGACAGGTGTTAACTCTTTTCTAAGTGTTTGATAGAATTCGCCTGTGAAGCCACCTGGTCCTGGACTTTTGTTTGTTGGAAGATTTTTAATCACAGTTTCAATTTTAGTACTTGTGATTGGTCTGTTCATATTTTCTATTTCTTCCTGGTTCAGTCTTGGGAGAGTCCACCTTTCGAAGAATTTGTCCATTTCTTCCAGGTTGTCCATTTTATTGGCATAGAGTTGCTTGTAGTAGTCTCTTATGATCCTTTGTATTTCTGTGGTGTCCATTGTAACTTCTCTTTTTCATTTCTAATTTTACTGATTTGAGACTGCTCCCTCTTTTTCTTGATGAGTCTGGCTAAAGGTTTATCAATTTTGTTTGTCTTCTCAAAGAATGAGCTTTTAGTTTCATTGATCTTTTGTATTGCTTTCTTCATCTCTATTTCTGCTCCGATCTTTATGATTTCTTTCCTTCTACTAACTTTGGGTTTGGTTTGTTCTTCTTTCTCTAGTTCCCTTAGGTATAAGGTTAGGTTGTGTATTTGAGATTTTCTTGTTTTTTGAGGTAAAATGGTATTGCTATGAACTGCCCTCTGAGAACTGTTGCTGCATCCCATAGGTTTTGGATCATCATGTTTTCATTGTCATTTTTCTCTAGGTATTTTTTAATTTATTCTTTGATTTCTTCAGTGACCCATTGGTTATTGAGTAACAGATTGTTTAGCCTCCATGTGTTTGTGGGGGTTTTTTACAGTTTTTATTTCCTGTAATTGATTTCTAATCTCATAGCCTTTTGGTCAAAAAAGATGCTTGATATGATTTTAGTTATCTTAAATTTACCAAGGCTTGATTTGTTACCCAAGATGTGACCTATCCTGAAGAATGTTCCATGTGCACTTGAGAAGGAAGTGTATTCTGCTGCTTTCAGATGGGACGTCCTATAAATATTAATTAAGTCTACCTGGTCTAATGGGTCATTTAAGGCTTGTGTTTCCTTATTAATTTTCTGTCTGGATGATCTGTCCATTGGTGTAACTGGGGTGTTAAATTCCCCCATTATTTTTGTGTTACTGTGGATTTCTCTTTTTGTGGCTGTTAGCATTTGCCTTATATATTGAGGTGCTCCTATGTTGGATGCATGTATATTTACAATGGTTACATCTTCTTGGATTGATCTCTTGATCGTTACGTAGTGTCTTTCCCTGTCTCTTGTAACAGTCTTTATTTTAAAGTCTGTTTTGTCTGTTATGAGTATTGCTACTCCAGCTTTCTTTTGATTTCCTTTTCCATGGAATAGCTTTCTCCATCCCCTCACTTTCAGTCTGTATGTGTCCCTAGTTCTCAAGTGGGTTTCTTGTAGGCAGCATATATATGGGTCTTGTTTTTGTATCCATTCAGCGAGCCTGTGTCTTTTGGTTGGAGCATTTAATCCATTTACATTTAAGGTAATTATCAATATGTATGTTCCTATTGCCATTTTCTTAATTGCTTTTGGTTTGTTTTTGTAGGTCATTTTTCTTCGCTTCCTCTTTTGTTCTCTTGTGGTTTGATGAACATCTTTAGTATTGTGTTTGGGTTGCTTTTTTCTTTTTTGTGGTGTATCTATTGTAGTTTTTAGTTTGCTTTTCCCATTTCCCCTGCCTAGAGAAGTCCCTGCAATTTCAATACTAGTAATCAGTGTGTTGAGATTTTTCTATTTCTTTCTGATTCTGCCTTAGAAGATTATACGTTTCGAGGAATTTATCCATTTCTTCTACTTTGTTCAACTTGTTGGCATGTAATGGCTCATAGTATTTTCTTGTGAGTGTTTTTTTTGTTGTTGTTATATTGGATATAACTTTTTCTCTATAATTTCTATTTTTGCTTATTTGTGCCTTCTCTCTTTTTTCTTAATGAGTCTAGCTAAAGGTCTGTCAATTTTGTTAATCTTTTCCAAAGACCAGCTGTTACTTCCATTGACCTTTTCTACCGTTGTTTTTTTTGGGGTGGGGGTTATATATTATTTATTTCCTCTCTGATCTTTATTATTTCCTTCCTTCTGCTGACTTTGGTCTTCGTTTGGTCTCCTTTTTCTAATTTCTTTAGGTGGAAAGTTAGCTTATTTATTTGAGATTTTTCTTGTTTCTTGAGGTAGCTCTATATCATTATAAACTTCCTTCTTAGATCTACTTTTGCAGAGTTCCATAGATTTGGGCAAGTTTTATTTCTATTTTCATTTGTCAGGGTATCTGATTTCTTCTTTGATTTCTTCATTGAACTCATTGGTAGCATGTTGTTTAGTCTCCACATGTTTGTAATTATTTTTTCCCCATTTTTCTTCCTGTAATTGATTTCTACTTTCATACCATTGTGATTGACAAAGATGTTTAATATAATTTCAGTCTTCTTAAATTTACTGAGACTTGTTTTCTGGCTAGCATGTGCTCTATCGTGGAGAAAATTCCATGTGCACTTGAAAAGAATGTATATTCTGCTGCTTGTGGATGTATTGTATAGATGTCTATTAAGTCTATTTGGTTTCATATGTTTTTGAAGGCTACTGTTTCCTTATTGATTTTCTGTCTGGATGTTCTATCCATTGATGTAAAAGTCCCATACTATTAATGTGTTACAGGCAATTTCTCCCTTTATGTAAGTTAATACTTGCTTATATATTTAGGTGTTCCTATATTAGGTGTATATCTGTTCACAAAAATAATATCCTCTTCTTGGATTGACTGCTTTATCATTATAAAATGCCCTTCTTTGTCTTTTATTATAGGCTTTGTTGTAAAGTCTATTTTGTCTGATATGAATATTGCTACCCCAGGTTTCTTCTTGTTGCCATTTGCTTGGAATATCTTTTTACCTCCCTTCACCTTCAGTCTCTGTGTGTCTTTAACTGTGAAGTGAGTCTCTTGTAGACAACATATAGTTAGGTGGTGTTTATTATCCATTCAGCCACCCTATGTCTTCTGATTGGAGTATTTATTCCATTGACATTTAAAGTGATTATGCATAGGCATGTACTTTTGCCATTTTGTTACTTTTCTCATTTTTTTGTGTGGTTCTTCTCTGTTCTTCTTCTTTTAGTCTCTTCCCTATGGATTGATGATTTTCTTTAGAGTTATGTTTGGATTCCTTTCTCTTTGTTTTTTGTGCATCTATTGTAGGCTTTTGAATTGTGGTTACCAAAAGGTTCGTATATATCAACCTATAACTGTATCTGCTTGTTTTAAACTGATAGTCATTTAAGTTCAAACACACTCTAAAAGCACTATATTTTTTACCTCCCCCACCATGTTTTAGTGTCATATTTTACATCTTTAGTGCTATCCCTTAATGTTTATTGTAGTTATATTTGATTTTACAATTTTTGTCTCTTAACGTTTATAATAGCTTATTTAAATGGTTGATTGACTTCCTTTACTATATATTTACCTTTACCAGTAAGATTTTTCCCTTCCTTTATTTTCTCACAGCTTGTTGTAGCCTTTTTCTTTTTTGCTTAAAGAAGACCCTTTACCATTTCCTATAAGGCCAGTTTAGTGGTGATGAACTCTTTTACTTGTCTGGGAAACTCTTTCTCTCTCTTTCAATTCTGATTAAAAACCATGCTGGATAGAATATCTTGGTTGCTTTTTTTTTTCCCTTTCAGCACTTTAAATATATCATGCCACTCCCATCTGGCCTACAAATTTTCTGCTGAAAAATTAGCTGACAGTCTTAGGTGGGTTCCCTTGTATGTGACTCTTTGCTTTCTCTTGCCACCTTTAAAATTCTTTCTTTAACTTTTGCCCTTTTAAATTATGCTATGTTTTAGTGTGGATCTCTTTAGGTTAACCTTGTTTGGGATTCTCTGTGCTTCCTGGACCTGGATATCTGTTTCCTTCTTCAGACTAGGGAAGTTTACACTCATAATTTCATCAAATACATTTTCTGCCCCTTTCTCTTCTCCTGTGAACTGTATAATACAAATGCTAGTATGTTTGGAGTTGTCCCAGAGGTCCCTTAAACTATCCTTTTTTCCCCCCTCTCTTCTGTCTGAGTGATTTTCACTATTTTGTTTTCCAGGTTGCTTATGCATTCTTCTATATCACCTAGTCTGTGGTTAATTCCTTCTAGTGTATTTTTCATTGTAATTACTTTATTCTTCTGCTCTGATTGGTTATTTTTTCTAGTTCTTTAAGTTCTCACTGTGTTCCTCTATTCATTTCCTGAGTTCAGTGTGCATTTTTATAAATACTGAACTCTATATTAGGTAAATTATTTTGTCTCTAATTCATTAGGGGTTTTTTCTCTCCCTTTATCTTGTTTTTCATTTGAAACATATTCCTCTGTCTTCTCATCTTGTTGGACTTCCTCTGTTTGTCTCTATGATATTAGGTAAAACAGCTACCTATCCTGATCTTGAAGGTGTGTCCTTGTATGGGAGTGTCCCTATGTAATCTCTGTGAACCTAGTGGTTTGGTGGGAGAGCTGCATCTGAAGTGAACATTGGCTGTATTTGTTTTCCTGGGGTGTGTTGATGACTGCCACCTTCGTGGGGGGCAGATAGGACTGGGGTTGGAGGGGCTAGCACAGAAGCCTGGTGTAAGCTGGGGATTCTTGATGGTGGCCACTGCCCTGTTGGGGACTGGGGTCAGGGCCTGAGGGGCTGGAACAGCAGCCCTGAGAGAGTTGGGCTTCTCCATAGTGTGATGGGGGTCTCAGCCTTGATTGAGGGTGGGGCTGGAGCTACAGTTATGAGCCAGCTCTGCTTCTCCGCTATGTGGTAATGTCAGTCTCTGCCTTGATTGGGGGTGGGATCGGGGCCCAACATGCTGAAACCACAGTTCTGAGCAAGTTATGCTTCTTCCCGGTGCGTGTGATGGCAGTCTCCACCTTGGCCAGGAGAAGTGCCAGAGCAGGAGGGGTTGAAGCAAGAGCAAGCCTGGTGCAGACTGTGAAGCATGCTGGGGAGGTCCTGTCAGACCAACCAGAGCAATCAGGCAGTTTTCAATCTGCTGCCTTCATTTGTACCAGGACTGGGAGCAAACAAGTGTGTGTGTGTGTATGTACTCTTTTAAGAGCAGAGTCTCGGGGCTTAACCAAAGGGATGTAGGAAACCAAGGAGGCTCATTCCCAGGGCTGGGATGCCCAACATGGGGCTTGAACCTCTCACCTTTTAGGGAGGATAATGGAGCCTGTGATAACCCCCCTCCTCTTCTAGGTCTCCCACCAGGGATACTTTTCCTAGATCACTTCTGCCTTCCTCATACCCTATTCTGTATGGTTCTTCCTTTATAACCTTGGTTGTAGAAGAGCTGTTCTCCTAGCCATCAGGTTGTTCTCAGAGAAAGTTGCTCTCTAAGGAGTCGTAGTTTTGATGTGCTCATGGCAGGGAGTGGGGGGTGGTAAGCTCAGGATCCTCCTACTCCACCATCTTGATCCTGCCTCAATTTCAAAAAAAAAAAAATCATCTCTTATTGAGATAGATAGGGAAAAGAAATTTGGAAAGTGCTTCGCTCTCCTCGATTTGTTGTCTTGAGATGTGCATGTGTGCATACACACACATGTATCTTGCACATGTGCAACCCCTGCACATGTGGTAGTTTCAGGCTTCAACCCAAGCACATTAGAGCTGTTGAAGCAGCCTGCAATGTTTTTGCTACTTGGCATATGACTGGGTAGTTAAATATAATTTGAGATGGATGAGGGGGCTTAGCAATGGCACTTTGGAACCAGGGCTCCTTCTCTTATCCAACTTTACCAGGAATCTGCTAATATTTGGGGCCTGATCTTGTTCCTTGTTCCTGTGTTTGTTTTTTCTCCACTGGTCCTGAACTTGATGTCGTGTGGGCCCATCAATTATTGAACTCTAAACCAAACAGTGGCATATTGAATTTCATGCTCCTTCAATGGAGGAGATGTCCAATTAACAATCTTCCAGCACAGGTGCAAGCTTCTGGCCCATAGAGAGTAAGAAATAGAAGTCTGGAGTTCAAAAGAAATGCATGAACATAAGGAGACATAATGGAGGGTCTAAAATTCCTGCTTAAATTGTTTGGAATATATTCTCTGGGCTACTGGAAAACAGGAAAGCTCTAAGCCAATGTATATTTTGAAATGCATATGCATTTATTGATTTATTATTATGTTAAACTGACAGCTACTAAAACTTGTAGGTAGTATAGCAGTGGGTGATTGTCTTCTTTACCTTGGGCCTTTCTTAGGGCTCAAGGAAACATATCTTATTGTGGCATTTAGGGAAGTGAAAGAGGGAGGGCACTGGTGCAGGAATCTGAAAATAAAGTGCTATGATACTGTAGCTGTATTAAACTGTCATAAGCAATATTCCCATCGGACCCATGGATAAAATACTGGCTTTAAACAGTGCCTCATGACTAGGTCCAGGACCCTAAATTATGGCCGGGTTTAGCCACTTGTTACAGAGGTAAGATGGATGCCTGGGAGTTAACCATGCCATCTGAAGCCCTCCACAAAGTTGAGATGAAACATGTTGACGGAGTGCTACACATCAGACTGATATATTAAAAATGGATTAGCTGGAGAGGCAGTGATTTCTGGTAGAAATCTTGGCCTATGTTGATTCCCTTGTTACCCTTGAAAACAAGGGAGATTCCCCAAGCTGTCCCACAGAGACGATAGTGTTGAACTGAGCTAGCAGTCAGAAACATCATTTCTAGGCCCATCTCTGTAAATGGTAAATCAGTAGGTTGGGGCATATTTAAAATTACATGATTTCTGTGAACCCTTAGAGTCAGAGCTCTATGCTTGGGGTATATGAATGTGTTTCTTGTCAAATGATTAGTGCAAAAAAAAAAATCTTTGTTATATTTGGGGCTTTCTTTTCTGTGAGGCTCAGCCTTTTATTTACTCCCCAAAAATATTATAAAAATTTTCAAACATTATTTATTTCAGTATTGTTAATTTGCTTAAATATGGTAACAGTATTGTGCTTACTTAGGAGAAGATCTTTCATTTTTACTTATGCTAGACAGCTTAGGAGTAAAAAGAGTTACAATGACTGCAACTTTCAATGTAGGAAAGTTTCATTTATTTTTAATGTAAAATATATCTGTTAGTGCTTTATGGCTTACAAAGTAAATCTATTGATTATCTTGTTGAATATTGACTTCCTAAAGCCCTTAGGATTAAAGGATTAAATGTAAGATTCTTAAAATACCTACGAGGCCCTATGGAATCTGGACCCAGTCTAATTCTTCAATTTCCTCTTGTGCCAATCTCTCCTTTGAGTAGAAAACTTCGGCCATTTGGGATCCACAATATATCATACCCTTTACCTCCTCAGAGTCTTTGCAAATGCTGTTCCTTTTTAACCTACATCACTCTTTTTCACCCATCCTCACAGCCCTTCTGTAACTCGTAGAGTATGACTCAGCTTTTCCTTGGTTATGCCACAGTAACAAACATCCCCCCACATCACAGTGGCTTACAACGATAATGATTATCTTGTCAATCTTGTTTTGACTCTCACATCAGCCTGCTGAGAACCCTAGGAAATGTATTCCCTTGTCATACACCTTTCCACTGTACTAGGTTATAATCCAAAGCCCTTCAGTACAGCTTGTGTGACCTGACCACAGCCTAGAACTCTTACCTTATTATGAATCCCTTTCCTTCTTCTTCAGTTTGCCCCCTTGACAGTTGTCTCCTTCTGGTTCTTTGGAAACAGTGTCAAGTGATGTTCCCTGTTCTTAGAAGACTTTTACCCTTATTCCGAAACTATCTTCTACTCTCTAGGTCTCAGCTAAAACATCCAAGATCAGAGAAGCCTTTGGAGTATTGTAACTTAAAAGGAAGAGCTTCGCTGATGGTAAGAACTCATTATTTTCTTTCATTAGAAAAGGGAGTGAGTGTAGTGGGTTACAATGCAGGCTCTAGAGTCAGATGCTTTGGCTTGAATCTCAGCTCTGATATTACCTACTAGGTGTCTTTGGGAAAGTAACCTGAACTTACTTTCCACACCTTTAAAATGGGTATAAGAACACAAGGCTGTTATGAATATGGTGTTAATTTAAAGGGCTAGCATAGTTTCTGGCACATATTAAGTACTTAATTTACTTATTGTCATAGATTTGTGTGTGTATTTCTTCAGCGCTTGGTTTTTCAAGTTGAAAGGAATCTTAAAGATCTTAAATTATCACTTCTGTGACTCAAAAATTTTTTTCTCTGATATTGTTAGCTAGACCTTTTTTGAGCAGTTCCTTGGAAGAATTCACTGTATCGTACAGCAACCTTCAATGTCTGTAGATTTATGTTCTTGTAAATTCCACCACTTCACTCTTCCTTCCAGAACAGAGCACCATTTCCAGTGCCAACAAGCCAGGTCCCCACATCATCACGCTTCCAATCAGCTTTTGAATCTGGAGTGATCTTGGTTGGCTTCTTCTCCATGCCCCATGAGTTTATGGAGCTCAGTGTTGAATATATGAATTAGAGTTAACGTAAGTGAGAGGGTAAGGATGAGGAGGTGCTCTGCAAAAGTAAAGGTTTAGATTTTTAGACGGAGCTGATAACATGTTTGGAATGCAAAAACATTCAGAAAGTCTGAATACGTGCTCTTACCGGTAAGACTCTTCTGGATTCCTCCAGAACATTTAGAGAAGTCAGTTGGTCGATTATTACTCACTTGGGCCAGTGATGTGCCAGGCTCTGAGTGTAGGGGCATGGACACTCTGTGCTCATGGAGATTAGAGTCATGGAACTTTCCAGTCTAGATAGCAGGGAACTAATATGTGAACTCATAATGGAGTTTTGGGCTTTTAGAGGTATTGGATTTAACAAAATTAATGTGTTAATTTAACAAAATAATTTGTTAGTTTCAATACCTTTTAGCATTCAGGCAGTAATTATTGAGTACCTACTACATGTCCAGCCCTGTAGTCACTAAAGTGAAATAAGAAGAAGGCAAGGAAATAGAGCAACCTCAAGTCAACACAGAAAAGGTGAAGAAAAGAGTAAAGATGTGAAATCGCAAGGACTATGCTTCAGGTGTTCCTGATGCTACTAGAGTGGGGTAAAAGCCACGGGCTTTGTGGAGGGGAAATAAATAACTATCAAAAGTGTAGAATACAGAACCCTAGAAATCAAAGGAATTTTTGTCAAGTTCCTTGTCCATCCCCAGCATTCAGGAAGTTGAAAATCTGCTTATTGTGGAAGTGAGGAAGGCAGCCTGTCTTAGTAAAAATCTCTGGGGACAGACTTTAGACCTTTTGTGACTGACTTAATTACATCCATTTTTCCTCCTTTCTAACGGCAGTACCTCTTGCCTCCCTGAGGAGAAAATGGACTTATTTTGTCTGACAATCTGATCAGTACCCTGCTCCCCAAATGATTTTCCCATTTCAATTGCAAAACTTCCTGGACCAGTGTAGAGGCAGCAACTTATTTGGTTTGCAGCTAAGCTAGAAAGGCTGCTTCAGTGGAAAATGGCTCTGACTTAGCTCACTAAGCTACTTGGCTCTTTTATTAACACTGGTCCAAAAAGGTTGCTGGCAGAGGAAAAGAGATTCTACCACCAGAGAAAAAACGGTGATGATGGAAAAGCTCAAAGCAGTTGATGGCCTGGAGAGATTTATGAAACACGGAACAAGCGGAATGAGGATGTTTGTGCCATATAAAATATGCAAGTTTAATCCACTAAGCAGTTTATCTTTTCACACAGCTTAGTTTGCTGGGATAATTACCTTCCCGAGTAGTCCATGTCATGTACAAGGCAAAGTGTGTGTGCCGTTGGAAAATATGGCAGAGGGAGGAGTATTAACTCACATCTTAGAAAAAGCATATACTGTAGACAGTTAAGCCAGGAAACCTGCTGAAAGTTGTGCTTTTGTTGTTAGCAAAGCTGTTAAGCTTGATTTTACCTTAAAACAAAGACAGCTAATTGATCCCCCCCCAGAGGTTCAGAGATGTTAAATAACTTACTCAAAGGTATTCAGTGAGGGTATGTGGAGGCTAAGAGTTGACCCAGGAAATCTGTCCCCAGAGTCTGCATCTCCTTCCCTGAAATTAGCCCTCTGTACTTCCATCAAAGACCAGCACCTTGGACTTCCCTGGTGGCACGGTGGTTAAGAATCCCCCTGCCAGTGCAGGGGACATGGGTTTCAGCCCTGGTCCAGGAAGATCCCACATGCTGCGGAGCAAGCAACTAAGCCCATGCGCCACAACTACTGAGCCTGCGCGCCTAGTGTCTGTGCTTCACAACAAGAGAAGCCACTACAATGAGAAGCTGGCATACCGCAATGAAGAGTAGCCCCTGCTCACTGCAACTAGAGAAAGCCTGCATGCAGCAACGAAGACGTAATGCAGCCATTAAAAAAAAAGAGACCAGCACCTCCACTGGTACACTAGACCCCATCCCATCTTGCCCGATAAGGACATAGCTCCAGCACTTCTCCCCCACTCCCTCCTGAGACGTGACGTTTATGTCCTTTTCTCTGTTGGATCTTTCCCCTCAGCATACACAACTGTTGCAGTTTCTTTCATCTTAAGGAACTATTGTTGACCTCATTTATCCTTCTAGTTATCACCCCATATCTCTGCTTTCCTTGATTTATTTATACTTATTGTCTCCACTTCTTCTAATTTTCTCCTGAACCCATTCTTCTTAGGCTTTTATCCCCCCAATTTGGACACTTGCTTTAATGATCTGTCCATTGCAGCATGTTACACTGATTACTCTTTCTTGAAACATTTTCTATGTTTCGCTTCCAAAAATACATACTCTCCTTGTTTCCTTCCATCTTTGCTGTCAAGGGCTTCACATAGCCCTTGCTGGTTTCTTTTCGTCTCCAGAAAATTTTCATGGTGAAGTAGAAATAATACAGAGCTTATCCTAGGACTTCTCTTTTCTGTCTACACTCACTCACTCCCTTGTGCTGATGACTTTAGAATTTTATGTCTGTCATGAAACCCTCCCAGTACCAATATTCTTATTTAATGTCTTCATTTGTGTGTCTAATAGCCATCTCAAACTCAACATATCTTAAACTTACCTTAGGACTTCCCCCAACACACAGTTCTTGGCCACATTGGATCCAACTAGACTTAGCTACATCTCCGTCGATGGAAACTCCATCCTTCCAGTTGCTCAAGCCAAAACCATGACGTTATCTTTGACTGACTCCTCTATTTCTCTCCCATTCCACATCTAATCTTTCAAGAAATCCTATTGGCTCCATCTTCAGTTTATATATCCATACTCTTACTACTACTCACCACCTACACTGACACCACCCTAATCCATGTCAGCGTCAGATTTTACATGGAATATTGCAATTACCTCCTAGGAGCCTCCCTGCTTCTACACTTAGCCCCCTGCATCCTAGTCTCAATACACCAGCCCTATGATACTTTTAAATGTGCCAGTCAGATCACGCCACTTCTCTGCTTACAATATTTCAATGGCTCCCCATCTAACTCAGAAAACACAAAGTCCTTACAAAGATCTATAAGGCCCTATATGACAAGCCCCATACCCCCTCCAAATTTCTGGTCTCTGAATTATGCTGATTTAGACATAATGGCTTCTTTTCTGAGCCCCCTGGCTGTTCCTTCTGCTTGGAATGCTTTCTCCTGATACCCACCGGTTGCTCCCATTTCCTCCTTTAGGTCTTTGCTCAAAGGGCTCCTTCTCAGTGATGCCCCCCTCTAACAACTTTATTTAAAATGCAACACTCCCCCACACCTACATTCACACATAATCTTTTCCTCTTCCCTGCATCATTATTTCTTTACTATTTATTGTCCTTTAACATACTACGTAATTTACTTATACATTTTGAACTCAATACCAATTCCTTGAATGCAGTGGTTTTGTCCGTTTTCTTCACTGCTATGTCCAAGAACTTAGAGGAGTGCTAGAAACATTGCTAAGTCACTGTCTGTCTGTTGAATGAATCAGTTCTAATACTCCTTACCCAGAGAATGGTTGAAATGACATCCATCCTAGCCACAGGCCCATCTTCCAAGGGGGATGGTGTGTCACCTGGCTTAGTATTTGGAACTGTAGCTGTAACTCCATCAGTTATAATGTTTACATTTAATTGTGGGATGCAGTGCAGTGTAGGGGTTATGTGTACAGTCCTGAGGCCAGAAGACTTGGGTACAGATTCTACCTCTGGTACTTACAGGTATTTTGAATAAGTTTCTAAAATTTCTTGTGCCTCACCTTTTTTCTCATCTGCAAAATGAAAGTAATATCACTGTCTCGAGAGGGTTGTTGTAAGGATCCAATAAGTTAATATGCTTAAAATGCTTAGGCCAGCACCATATAAAAGTCATATTAATAACAATGATAATGAGGATGAAGCTAACAGTCACATTTCTGTTTAGAGTACAAACTTTCAGTTACAAGATGAATAAGTTCTGGGGATCTAATGTATGTCATGGTGACTACAGTCAACAATACTGTATTGTACACTTGAAAGTCGGTGTGAGAGGACAGCTTTAATATTCTCACCATGATAACAACAACAACAAAATGGTAAAGGACTAGTTAAGTAACCTGACTGTAAGTAAAGTCGGTGTGAGAGGACAGCTTTAATATTCTCACCATGATAACAACAACAACAAAATGGTAAAGGACTAGTTAATAAAGGACTAGTTAAGTAACCTGACTGTGGTAAACATTTATATGTGTGTGTTTGTAAATATATATGATGTGTGTATATATATATATAGTGTGTGTGTATCAAATCATCACATTGTAAACCTTAAACTTACATAACGTGATGTTCTATGTCAATATATGTTGTATCTCAGTAAAGTTGGGGTGGGGGGAGAGAAAGAGCAAAGAAACACTGTGGAAGACTCTATGAAAATCCTTCCATTTTAAAATAAAGCAACTTAAAATGTAGCCCATGAAATACATCTTAGTAAATAACCTTTACTGAGTACTTACTCAGTAGTAGGTACTGTTCTAAGCACTGTACATGTTTTAACTCACTTAATCCTCATAATAAACCTATGATGTATGTACTCATTTAAATTATTTTGCTCATTTTAAAGATGTGGAAACTGAAGGCAAAGAAATTAATTAACCTGCCGAAGTACCAAGGGGTGAAACCAGAATACAAACCTGATGAATCTGCATAGTTACTGCAATAGAAGAAAAATTTTTCATTGGGTGTTCCTAAGGTAAAAAGGGAATGTACTCAATTCACTGCCTAAGGAATTTAGATTACTGATAACCATAGGACAGGTCACAAATGTAAAACATCAACTATAGGTACTCAGATGTATCTCCCAAACTTTTCAAGCACAATAGTTCTCAATGTCCAGTCATAACACTAATGTCCTCAAACAGTTGTGAGGTAGGTCTTGAATAATCTTCCCTTATAGCAAAGTACTATGGAAAATGATAAAGATTAGAGTGGGTATAAGGTTATCACTGCAATTATGCCACTCTTACTATGGTAGGCTTTCTAAACAGGGAGGGAAAAGGATGGAGTTACAACTAGGATGTTGAGAATCGCTCTGCATGGACAGTGTCTATGCCACAACAACCTTTCGTGGGGAATGATTCCTGGTGTGTAATTAATACTTACTGTAGCACTTAGAAGGTATGATCATATAGTTATATCCATTTTTGAGGCTTCATCAAGATCTGGGTGTACTCATGGGAAAATATCACTCATTGAAACAGCATGTGTTGTGTATGTTATAGCAGAAAAAAGGGGTTGAGACCTCTTAGGCCAGATGCTGACATATAAATAACTGTAAGAAATTGCTTAGTTAAGGCTGCCTTCTGTACTTCAGAAGCTTGATAATTAGTTGACGAGATCTGGTCTTACAAAGACTACATGAAAAGAAGTATTGATTGCAAGGCCAATTCAGAGAAAGTATAGCTCATAAATGGGTGATGGTCAGTAAATATAGTGTCATTAAGACTTTTGCTGAACCCAGACACAGGAATGGGAATTTATCGGCAAAGGGAAGCTAGGTGCCTCCATCATCACAGGGTAAGAGTTATTCACTCAATTAGAGGCACCTCAACTCGACCCTGCAGAAGAAACAGTAAAGCCTGAACTGTGGATCTCCTCATGCTCCTCAGAAACCCCCATCACTCTCCACCCCTCATGTGCATCACCTTGTGACTGTCACCAAGAGAAACCCAGGACTCCTTGGGAACCCATTTTCCTCCAGGTACTAATACTTACATGACTCTGTATGTATATCACTGTTGCTAACCCCAGTTCTTCCCCTCCCCCATAGCCTGCAGCCATCTCACTGTGTCCTGTGAGCTCTTCCCACAAACTCCCCATACCTTTGAGGTCTTCAAGAAATGTTCATCACCTTCTTACTCTCATAGACACCTGGATCTCCCCTGAGGACAGTGCTACTCTGAAGCCTTCTCCCCCAACATTTCTCCTACCAGAGGCCTGAGGTGTGTCCTCCTTGCTTTTCATTTCCACTTCCAGCTCTTCTTTTTTTTCCCCTAAAACTCCCACTTGAATCTCACATTATTGTGGGCAAATGCATAAAAACTTTGGTTCAGTGTCTTTCCCTATTTGACCTTTCTCCTAGATTAGTGAATTAAAAAGTCACCATAGGGAGGAGAGACCTTCAAGATGGCAGAGGAGTAAGACAGGGAGATCACCTTCCTCCCCACATACATCAGAAATACATCTACCTGTGGAATAACTCTTACAAAACACCTACTGAATGCTGGCAGAAGAATTCAGACTTCACAAAAGACTCAAAAGTAGCGGACTAAATCTCCACAATCAAGTTCATGTAGCCTGCATCTCAGATACACCTGAATGGACAATGAATCATTTCAAAATTGAGGCAGCGGATTTTGGGAGCAATTGTAGACTTGGGCCCTGTGGCTGACAATGTCTTGGTGCTCCAGCCAGGTGTCAGGCCTGTGCCTCTGAGATGGGAAAGCCGAGTTCAGGACATTGGTCCACCAGACACCTCACAGCTCCACATAATATCAAACAAACAGTGAAACCTCTCCAAGAGATCTCCATCTCAGTGCTAAGACCCAGCTCCACTCAATGACCAGCAAGCTACAGTGCTGGACACCCTATGCCAAACAACTAGCAAGACAGGAACACAACCCCACCCATTAGCAGAGAGGCTGTCTAAAATCATAATAAGGTCACCGACACCCCAAAACACTACATGGGGTGTGGTCCTGCCCACCACAAAAACAAGACCAAGCCTCATCCACCAGAACACAGGCACTACTCCCCTCCACCAGGAAGCCTACACAACCCACTGAACCAACCTTAGCCACTGGAGGCAGACACCAAGCACAAAAGGAACTAAGAACATGCAGCCTGCAAAAAGGAGACCCGAAACACAATAAGTTAAGTAAAATGAGAAAACAGAGAAACACACAGCAGATGAAGGAGCAAGGTAAAAACCCAGAAGACCAAACAAATAAAGAGAAAATAGGCAGTTTACCTGAAAAAGAATTCAGAGTAATGATAGTAAAAATGATCCGAAATAGAATGGAGAGAATAGAAGAAATGTTGAACAAGAACCGAGAAGAACTAAAGATCAAACAAACAATGATGAACAACACAATA